>NW_027309884.1:345392-690785 GCF_047496795.1 Chiloscyllium punctatum | reverse complement strand
TCATAGAGAGGGTGACAGAGAGAGTGGGTCAGATAGAAGGGGGACAGAGAGAGCGGGACAGAGAGAGGGGGACAGAGAGAATGTGGACAGAGAGAGAGGGGGACAGAGAGAGGGGGGACAGAGAGAGAGGGGGTCAGAGGGCATGGGACAGAGAGAGAGGCGAGTGGGAGAGAGAGGGGATCAGAGAGAGATGGGTGGGTGGGAGAGCGGGACAGAGAGAGGGGGACAGATAGAGGGCGACAGAGAGAGTGGGTCAGAGAGAGGGGGACAGAGAGAGAGGGGGGACAGAGAGGGGGGGAAGATAGAGGGCGACAGAGAGGGGGACAGAGAGCGGGGGTAAAGAGGGAGGGTGACAGAGAGAGAGGGGGACAAAGAGGGGGGATAGAGGGAGATGGGTGGGAGAGAGGGGGGGGACAGAGAGTGGGTGAGATAGATGGGTTCAGAGAGAGGGGGATAGAGAGAGGGGGTCAGAGAGAGGTGGGTGGGAGGGAGAGCGGGACAGAGAGAGGGCGACAGAGAGAGTGGGTCAGAGAGAGGGGGACAGAGAGAGAGGGGGGGACAGAGAGAGAGGGGGACAGAGAGGGGGGACAGAGAGAGAGGGAAAAGAGAAATGGGGGACAGAGAAATGGGGGACAGAGTGGGGAGGACAGAGAGAGAGGGGGACAGAGATAGAGCCGAACAGAGAGAGAGGCGACAGAGACAGGGGGACAGAGAGAAGGGAACAGAGAGAGGGGGGCAGAGAGGGACAGAGAGGGGGTCAGAGACAGAGTGTGGGGGACAGAGAGAGAGGACAGAGAGAGGGACAGAGAGAGAGGGGGTCAGATAAAGGGCGACAGAGAGAGGGGGGGACAGAGAGGGGGGGACAGAGAGTGGGGGGACAGAAAGTGGGGGGAGGTACAGGGGTTCAGAGACAGGGGAACAGAAAGAGAGGAGGACAGTGAGAGGAGGAGGGGGTTCAGAGAGGGTTGGGACAAAGAGGATGGACAGATAGAGGCGGGATAGAGAGGGGGGACAGAGAGAGGGGGAACAGCTAGAGGGAGGGACAGAGAGAGAGAGGGGGGACAGAGAAAGGGGGGAGAGAGGGAGTGGAGAGAGGGAGGGGGGGACAGAAAGACGATGACAGAGATGGGGGAGAGAGAGGGGGACAGAGAGAGGAGGGACACAGAGAGGGGGGGACGGGGGGGCAGAGAGACAGTGACAGAGAGGGGGCGGAGAGAGGGCGACATAGAGAGGGGTCAGAGAGAGGGGGGGCAGAGAGAGGGGACAGGGGAGTGGGGGACAGAGAGAGGGGGGGACAGAGAGAGGGGTCAGAGAGCGGGGGACAGAGTGAGGGAATCAGAGAGAGGCGGGTGGGAGAGAGCGCGGGACAGAGAGAGAGGGGACAGAGAGAGAGGGGGTCAAAGAGGGGGGATAGAGGGAGATGGGTGGGAGAGAGGGGGGGTGAAAGAGTGGGTCAGACTGTGGGGGTCAGAGAGAGGGCGACAGAGAGGGGGACAGAGAGTGGGGGAGAGAGAGGGGGAGAGAGGGAGGCGGGTGGGAGAGAGAGCGGGGCAGAGAGAGGGGACAGAGGGGGGCAGAGAGCGGGGGTGAGAGAGAAGCGGGTGGGAAAGAGGGGGTCAGAGAGAGAGGGGGACAGAGTGAGAGGCGTACAGAGAGAGGGGGTACAGAGAGAGAGGGGGACCAGAGAGAGGGGGGACAGAGAGAGGGGGGACAGAGGGAGGGGGGACAGAGGGAGACGGACAGAGGGAGGGGGTCAGAGAGAGAGCGGGAGGTCAGAGAGAGAGGGGGTCAGAGAGTGGGGGAGAGAGAGGGGGAGAGAGGGAGGCGGGTGGGAGAGAGAGCGGGGCAGAGAGAGGGGACAGAGGGGGGGGACAGAGGGAGACGGACAGAGGGAGGGGGTCAGAGAGAGAGCGGGAGGTCAGAGAGAGAGGGGGTCAGAGAGAGGGGGACAGAGAGAGATGGCACAGGGACGGGGGGGACAGAGTGAGAGGACAGAGAGTGGGGGAGGTAGAGGTGGTCAGAGAGAGGGGGACAAAGAGAGGGGGACAGAGAGTAAGGGACAGAGTGAGGGGGATAGAGAGAGAGGGGGACAGAGAGAGAGGGGCAAAAGAGAGGGGGACAGAGAGAGGGCGACACAGAGAGGGCGACAGAGAGAGAGGGGGAACAGAGAGAGGGGGGACAGAAAGAGGGGGAGGTAGAGGGGTTCAGAGAGAGGGGGCAGAGAGAGGGGGAGATAGAGGGGGTCAGAGAGAGGGGACAGAGGGAGGGGCACAGAGAGTGCGGGAGGTAGAGGGGGTTAGAGAGAGGGGTACAGAGAGAGGGGCACAGAGAGTGGGGGAGATAGTGGGGGACAGAGAAAGAGGGGACAGAGAGAGGGGGGCAGAGAGAGTGGGACAGAGTGAGGGGGCAGAGAGAGAGGGGGAAGAGAGAGAGGGGAAAAAGAGAGAGGGGGAGATAGAGGGGGTCAGAGAGAGGGGGGGCCGGAGAGAGGGGGGACAGTGAGGGGGGACAGAGAGGGGGTGGGACAGAGGGGGGGAAAGAGAGGGGGGGAACAGAGAGAGAGCGGGGCAGAGATAGAGGGGAAAAGAGAGATGGGGCAGACAGAGGGAGACAGAGTGAGGGGGGCAGAGAGAGAGGGGGCAGAGAGAGAGTGAAAAGAGAGTGGGGGACAGAGAGAGTGGGGCAGAGAGAGGGCGACAGAGAGAGAGGGACAGAGAGAAAAGGGGGCAGAAAGAGAGGGGGACAGAGAGAGAGGGGGACAGAGAGAGAGGCGGTCATAGAGGGGGGTACAGAGAGAGAGGCGGGTGGAAGGGAGAGGGGGCAGAGAGGGGGGACAGAGAGAGGAGCACAGTGTGTGGGGGAGATAGCGGGGCTCAGAGAGAGGAGGACATAGAGGGGGACAGAGAGAGGGGGACAGAGAGGGGGACAGAGAGTGGGGGACAGAGATTGGGGGACAGAGAGAGGGGACAGAGAGAGGGGTAAAGAGTGGGAGAGAGAGGGGGTCAGAGAGAGGGGGACAGAGAGTGGGGGGATGGAGAGAGTGGGGGACAGAGAGAGAGAGGGTGTCAAAGAGAGAGGGGGAGAGAGAGACGGAGCAGAGAGAGGGGGCAGAGAGCGGGGGAGAGATAGAGGGAAAGAGAGAGAGGGCGACAGAGAGAGGGGGATAGAGAGAGGGGGGTTCAGAGAGAGGGGGACAGAGAGAGGGGGCAGAGAGAGCGCGGGACAGAGAGAGGGGGACAGAGAGAGGGGGCAGAGAGAGAGCCGGACTGAGAGCGAGGCGGGGACAGAGAGAGGGGAAGACAGAGATGGTCAAAGGGAGGGGGACAGAGAGAGGGGCACAGAGAGTCGGGGAGATAGAGGGGACAGAGAGAGGGGTAAAGAGTGGGAGAGAGAGGGGGTCAGAGAGAGGGGGACAGAGAGTGGAGGGATGGAGAGAGTGGGGGACAGAGAGAGAGAGGGTGTCAAAGAGAGAGGGGGAGAGAGAGACGGAGCAGAGAGAGGGGGCAGAGAGCGGGGGAGAGATAGAGGGAAAGAGAGAGAGGGCGACAGAGAGAGGGGGATAGAGAGAGGGGGGTTCAGAGAGAGGGGGACAGAGAGAGGGGGCAGAGAGAGCGCGGGACAGAGAGAGGGGGACAGAGAGAGGGGGGCAGAGAGAGAGCCGGACTGAGAGCGAGGCGGGGACAGAGAGAGGGGAAGACAGAGATGGTCAAAGGGAGGGGGACAGAGAGAGGGGCACAGAGAGTCGGGGAGATAGAGGGGACAGAGAGATGGGGTGGACAGAGAGTTGGGGGGACTGAGAGTGGGGGGGGCATGGGGGTAGAGAGAGGGGCAGAGAGGGGGTGACAGAGAGAGGGGGGACAGAGAGAGGGCGACAGAGAGAGTGCCACAGAGAGTGGGGGAGATAGAGGGGGTCAGAGAGAGGGGGACAGAGGGAGGGTGATATAGAGGGGGACTACGAGAGAAGGAGTCAGAGACAGAGGGGGGACTGTGAGAGGGGGGGCAGAGAAATGGCGACAGAGAGACGGTGACAGAGAGAGTGGGGGACAGAGAGAGAGGGGCAGAGAGAGGGCAACAGAGAGAGGGGGACAGAGAGAAAAGGGGGCAGAAAGAGAGGGGGACAGAGAGAGAGGGGCAAAGAGAGATGGGGCAGACAGAAGGGGACAGAGTGAGGGGGCAGAAAGAGAGGGTCAGAGAGGGGGACAGAGAGACAGAGATATAGAGGGGGACAAAGAGAGGGGACAGAGAGTGAGGGACAGAGAGAGGAGTACAGAGTGGGGGAGAGAGAGGGAATCAGAGAGATGGGGGCAGAGAGAGGGCGACAGAGAGAGGGGGACAGAGAGTGGGGGGGACGGAGAGTTGGGGGGACGGAGAGAGGTGGGGACAGAGAGAGAGGGGAACAGAGAGAGAGAGGGACAGAGCGAGATGTGGACAGAGAGAGAAGGACAGAGAGAGGAGGTCAGAGAGAGAGGAGGACAGAGAGAGAGGAGGACAGAGAGAGGCAGGTAGAAGGGAGAGAGGGGCAGAGAGAGGGCGACAGAGAGAGGCACCGAGAGTGGGGGAGATAGATGGGGTCAGAGAGAGGGGGAGACAGACAGTGGGGAGATGGAGAGAGTGTGGGACAGAGAGAGAGAGAGAGAGAGGGGGTCAGAGAGGGGGACAGGGAGAGACGGAGCAGAGAGAGGGCGAAAGAGAGGGGCGCAGAGACCGGGGTAGAGATAGAGGGGACAGAGAGAGGAGGACAGATAGAGGGGGACAGAGAGAGGGGGACAGAGAGAGGAGGCAGAGAGCGAGGGGGACAGAGAGAGGGGGACAGAGTGAGGGGGACAGAGAGAGGGGGAACAGAAAGGGGGACACAGAGAGGGGGTCACAGAGAGGGGGGCACAGAGAGGGGGACAGGGAGGGGGACAGAGAGAGAGCTGGGCAGAGAGAGAGGGGCTCAGAGCGAGGGGGGGGAAGAGAGAGGCAGGTGGAAGGGAGAGGAGGGCAGAGAGAGGGCGACAGAGAGAGGAGCACAGAGAGTAGGGGAGCTAGAGAGGGTCAGAGAGAGCGGGTCAGAGAGAGGGGGACAGAGAGAGGGAGGGACAGAAACAGGGGTGGCCCGAAAGAGGGGGGACAGAGAGAGGGGGGACAGAGAGGGGGGGGACGGGGGGGGGGGACAGAGAGAGGGACAGAGACGGAGAGGCGGGTGGGAGAGAGAGGGGGTCAGAGAGGGGGACAGGGAGAGACGGAGCAGAGAGAGGGCGAAAGAGAGGGGCGCAGAGAGCGGGGTAGAGATAGAGGGGACAGAGAGAGGTGGACAGATAGAGGGGGACAGAGAGAGGGGGACAGAGAGAGGAGGCAGACAGCGAGGGGGACAGAGAGAGGGGGGACAGAGTGAGGGGGACAGAGAGAGGGGGAACAGAAAGGGGGACACAGAGAGGGGGGCACAGAGAGGGGGGCACAGAGAGGGGGACAGGGAGGGGGACAGAGAGAGAGAGGGGGACAGAGAGAGAGCGGGGCAGAGAGAGAGGGGGGCAGAGAGAGGGGGGGACAGAGATAGCGGGGGACAGAGGGGGGGACAGAGAGAGAGGGGGGACAGACAGAGGGGGGACAGAGAGAGGTGGGACAGAGAGGGGGGGTACAGAGAGAAGGGGACAGAGAGAGAGGGGGACAGAGTGAGGGGGACAGAGAGAGGGGGAACAGAAAGGGGGACACAGAGAGGGGGGCACAGAGAGGGGGGCAGAGAGAGAGAGGGGGACAGAGAGAGAGCGGGGCAGAGAGAGAGGGGGTCAGAGCGAGGGGGGGAAGAGAGAGGCAGGTGGAAGGGAGAGGAGGGCAGAGAGAGGGCGACAGAGAGACGAGCACAGAGAGTGGGGGAGCTAGAGTGGGTCAGAGAGAGCGGGTCAGAGAGAGGGGGACAGAGAGAGGGAGGGACAGAAAGAGGGGTGGACCGAAAGAGGGGGGACAGAGAGAGGGGGGACAGAGAGGGGGCGACAGAGGGGGGGGGGGACAGAGAGAGGGACAGAGAGGGAGAGGCGGGTGGGAGAGAGAGGGGGTCAGAGAGAGGCTGGTGGGAGAGAGAGGGGGACAGAGAGAGGGGGACAGAGAAAGGGGAGATAGAGGTTGACAAAGGGAGGGGGACAGAGAGAGAGGCACAGAGAGAGGGGTAGATAGAGGGGTTCAGAGCGAAGAGTACAGAGATAGTGGTACCGCGAGTGGGGGAGATAGAGGTGGACAGAGAGTAGGACAAAAAGAGGGGGTGATAGAGGGGGTCAGAGAGAGGGGGAGATAGAGGGGGACAGAGAGAGTGGGGGAGACAGAGGGGGGACAGAGAGAGAGGGGGTACAGAGAGAGGGTGACAGAGAGAGGGCGACAGAGAGAGGGGCACAGAATGTGGAGGAGATCGAGGGGGTCAGAGAGAGAGGGACAGAGAGACGGTGATATAGAGGGGGACAGCAAGAGAGGGGGTCAGAGACAGAGGGCGACAGTGAGAGAGGGGGGCTGAGAAATGGCGACAGAGAGAGGGTGACAGAGAGAGAGGGGACAGAGAGGGAGGGGACAGAGAGACAGACGGGGCAGAGAGAGAGGGGGACAGAGAGAGAGGGGATAGAGAGAGGGGGGACAGAGAGAGGTGGGAGATAGCGGGGCTCAGAGACAGGGTGACAGAGAGAGAGGGCAATATAGAGTGGGGGACAGAGAGATGGGTACAGAGTGGAGGAGAGAGAGGGGGTCAGAGAGAGGGGGTCAGAGAGGGGGACAGAGAGTGGGGGGGATGGAGAGAGTGGGGGAGAGAGAGAGGGGGGGGGTTAGAGAGAGGGGCAGAGAGTGACGGAGCAGAGACAGGGCGACAGAGGGGGTGGCAGAGAGCAGGGGAGAGAAAGAGGGGACAGAGAGAGGGGGACAGAGAGGGGGGACAGAGAGAGGGGGGACAGGGAGAGGGGGGACAGAGAGAGAGGGACAGAGAGAGGGGGACAGAGAGAGGAGACAGAGAGAGGGTGGACAGAGAGAGGGGGGACAGAGAGAGGGGGACAGAGAGAGGGGGACAGAGAGAGTTGCGGTGGGTGAGAGAAGGGGTATGAGAGAGCCGAACTGAGAGAGAGGGGGACAGGGGGGGGGGGGGACAAAGAGGGGGGATAGCGAGGCGGGTGGAAGAGAGAGGGGGACAGAGAGAGGGGGACAGAGAGGGGGGCACGGAGAGGGGTGCACGGAGAGGGGGGCACAGAGAGGGGGGCACGGAGAGGGGGACAGAGAGTGGGACAGAGAGGGGGGTACTGAGAGTCGGGGAGATAGAGGGGGACAAAAAGAGGGGGAAAAAGAGGGGGAGGTAGAGATGGTCAGAGGGAGGGGACAGATAGTGGGGTACTGAGAGTGGGGGAGATAGAGGGGGACAAAAAGAGGGCGAGGTAGAGGGGATCAGAGGGAGGGGTAGAGAGAGGGGGGTACTGAGAGTGGGGAAGATAGAGGAGGACAAAAAGAGGGGGAGGTAGAGGGGGTTAGAGGGAGGGGGAGATTGAGGGGGCAGAGAGGGGGGACAGAGGGGGGACACAGAGGGGGGAGAGAGAAAGGGGGGACAGAGAGAGGCGGGTGGAAGGGGAGGGGGCAGAGAGAGGGCGATAGAGAGAGGGGCACAGAGAGTGGGGGAGATAGAGGGGGTCAGAGAGAGGGGGACAGAGAGTGGGGGACAAAGAGTGGGGAGATGGAGAGAGTGAGGGACAGAGAGAGAGGGGGGTCAGACTGGGGGCAGAGAGAGACGGTGCAGAGAGAGGGCGACTGAGAGGGGGGCAGAGAGCGGGGTAGAGGTGGAGGGGACAGAGAGAGGGGGACAGAGAGAGTGGACAGAGAGAGGTGGGACAGAGACAGGGTTGACAGAGAGAGGGGGAGACAGAGAGAGGGGGACAGAGAGAGATGTGGTGGGAGGGAGAGGGGGTCTGAGAGAGGCGGTGGGAGAGAGAGGGCGACAGAGATAGGGGGAACAGAGAGAGCCGGACTGAGAGAGAGGGGAACAGAGAGAGAGGAGGACAAAGAGGGGGGATAGTGAGGCGGGTGGGAGAGAGAGGGGCACAGAGAGAGGGGGACAGAGAGAGGGGGACAGAGAGAGGGGGACAGAGAGAGAGGGACAGAGAGAGGGGGACAGAGCGAGAGGGGGACAGAGAGAGAGGGGGGGACAGAGAGAGGACTACAGAGCAGGGGCACAGAGAGTGGGGGAGATAGAGGGGGACAGAGAGTCGGGGGCAGAGAGAGGGGTACAGAGTGGGGAAGAGAGAAGGGGTCAGAGAGAGGGGGACAGAGAATGGGGGATGCAGAGAGTGGGGGACAGAGGGGGACGGGGGGGACGGTAGGGAGAGGACAGAGAGATGAGGCACAGAGAGTGGGCAGAGAGAGAGAGTGGGGGGAGAGAAAGTTCGGGGAGAGAAAGAGGGGAAGGAGAGAGAGGGGAGAGAGTGCAGAGAGAGAGGGGAGAGAGAGTGAGAGAGAGAGAGAGCAAGAGAGAGAGAGAGTGGGAGAGAGAGGAGGCGAGAGGAGGGAAGAGAGAGGTGCGAAGAGAGAGGAGGGGAGAGAGGATAAGGGAGAGATAGAGAAGGAGAGCAATGAGGAGAAAGAGTAGGGGAGAGAGGAGGGGGAGAGAGGAGGAAAGAGAGGAGGGGAGAGAGGAGGGTCAGAGAGGAAGGAAGAGAGAGGAGGGAGGAGAGAGAGGAGGGGGAGTGGAGGGCGTGAGACAGGTGAGAGGGGGGAGGGGGTAGAGAGAAGAGGGGAGAGAGCGTGGGAGAGAGCGGGTGGGAGAGAGAGTGGAGGCTGGGTGGGTGGAGGGGGAGGGAGAGTAAGAGGGGAGGGAGATTGAGAGGGGAGGGAGAGTGAGAGGGAGGGGAGGGCAAAAGAGGGGAAGGAGAGTGAGGGGGACGGAGAGAGATGGGAGGGCCAGTGAGGGGAGGGAGAGAGAGAGGGGGCAGGGAGAGAGAGGGGAGAGCCAGTGAGGGGTGGGCGAGTGAGAGGGGAGGGCGAAAGAGGGGAGGGCGAGAGAGGGGAGGGAGAGAGAGTGGGGAGGGCGAGAGAGAGGGAAGGGTGAGAGAGAGGGGAGGGCGAGAGAGGGGGGAGCGAGAGAGTGGAGAGAGCGGGAGGGGGGGAGAGAGATGGGTGAGACAGAGGGGGTGAGGGAGTGGGGGTGAGAGAGAGGGGGTGGTGAGAGAGAGGGGGAGTGAGAGAGAGTGAGATGGGATGGAGAGAGAGGGGGTGTGAGAGACAGAGGGAGATGGAGAGGGAGGGGGTGTTAGAGAGCAAGGGGTTGAGAGAGAGGGGGTGAGAGACTGAGGGAATGAGAGAGTGTGGGGGGTTGAGAGAGGGGGTGGTGAGAGAGAGGGGGAGTGAGAGAGAGGGGGGTGAGAGTGGGGCGGTTTAGAGAGCAAGGGGTTGAGAGAGAGGGGGTGAGAGACTGAGGGAATGAGAGAGTGGGGGGGTTGAGAGAGGGGGTGGTGAGAGAGAGGGGGAGTGAGAGAGAGGGGGGTGAGAGTGGGGGGGTTTAGAGAGCAAGGGGTTGAGAGAGGGGGGGTGAGAGACTGAGGGAATGTGAGAGTGTGGGGGGTTGAGAGAGGGGGTGGTGAGAGAGAGGGAGTGAGAAGGAGAGAAAGGGGATGAGAACGAGGCAGAGAGATGGTGGGAGAGAGGGAGGGGGTGAGAGAGCGAGGGTGTGTGAGAGTGTGTGAGAGAGAGGGGGGTTGTGAAAGAGATTGGGGTGGGAGAGAGGGGTGAGGAAGAGAGAGGGGAGAGAGAGGGGGGTTGAGAGAGAAGGGTGAGAGAGAGTTGGATGTGAGAGAGAGCGAGGGATTGAGAGAGAGGGGGGTAAGAGACGGAGGGGCGTGAGAGAGTGAGGGGATGGGAGATTGAGGGGTGTCGAGAGAAGGGGTGGTGAGGGGGGGGTGAGAGAGAGAGGGAGTGAGAGTGAGGGATGAGAGAGTGACAGACAGAGAGAACGATAGAGCAAGAGTGAGAGCGAAGAGGTGAGAGAGATAGGGTGGACTGAGAGAGAGGGAGAGAGAGAGTGAGAGTGACAGACAGAGAGAGCATGAGTGACAGAGAGAGAGCACGAGCGAGAGAGAGCGAACGAGAGAGACCGTGAGATAAGAGAGAGCGGGAGGCAAGAGAGTGGGATAGAGGCCGGGAGAGAGAGAGACCGTGAGAAGCGGGTGAGAAAGTGAGAGAGAGACCGCAAGAGGAAGAGAGCGAGCAGACGAGTGAGACAGAGAGAGAGAATGTGAGAGAGAGGGGGGTGAGAGAGGGGTGCGAGAGTGAGGGGTGAGAGAGAGGAGGTGAGATAGAGGGGGAGAGAGAGAGGGGGAGAGGGCGGTGAGAGGGAGAGGTGGGAGTGAGTGACAGAGAGGAGGTGGGAGAGAGAGAGTAGGTGAGAGAGAGGGAGCGAGAAGGAGAGAGAGGGGATGAGAAAGAGGCAGAGAGATGGTGGGAGAGAGGGAGGGGGTGAGAGAGCGAGGATGTGGAAGAGTGTGTGTGAGAGAGAGGGTGATGTGAAAGAGATTGGGGTGGGAGAGAGAGGGGTGATGGAGAGAGAAAGGAGAGAGAAAGGGGTGTGAGAGGGAGATAGATGTGAGAGAGAGAGAGGGGGGGCTTGAGAGAGAGAGCGACGGGAGTGAGAGAGAGAGGGTGGGAGAGAGGGGAAGAGAGAGAGGGTGAGAATGAGAGGGGTGAGAGAGCAATTGAGAGAGGGGGGTTGAGAGGGGGGAGAGAGAGGTTGAGAGAGAGGGGGTGAGAGAGGTTTTGAGAGAGAGAGGTTAAGAGAGAGACTGGGGAAAGAGGGGGTGAGAGAGAGAGAGAGAGGGTTAGAGAGAGACGGGAGAGAGAGGGGTTGAGAAAGATGGGTTGCAAGAGAAAGGAGGTGAGGGGGAGGACTGAGAGAGAGAGATGGAGAGAGAGAGAGCGACAGACAGAGAGAGATAGAGCAAGAGTGAGAGTGACAGACAGAGAGAGCATGAGCGACAGAGAGAGAGAGAGCACGAGCGAGAGAGCGAACGAGAGAGACCGTGAGATAAGAGAGAGCGGGAGGCAAGAGAGAGGGAGAGAGGCAGGGAGAGAGAGAGAACGTGAGAAGAGGGTGAGAGAGTGAGAGAGAGACCGCAAGAGGAAGAGAGCGAGCAGAAGAGTGAGACAGAGAGAGAGAATGTGAGAGAGAGAGGGGGGGTGAGAGAGGGGTGCGAGACAGAGGGGCGAGAGAGGAGGGGAGAGAGGATGAGAGAGAGGGGGCGAGGGAGGAGGAGGGAGAGGGAGAGGGGGTGGGATTGGGGGCAGAGAGAGGGCACAGAGAGGGGGTAGAGAGATGGCAGAGAGGGGGAGAGATGGAGGAGAGGGGGAGAGAGGGGGTGAGAGAGCGGGGGAGAGAGGGGGGATAGAGGGGGGAGAGAGGGGGATGCGGGGGTGAGAGAGAGAGGGTGAGAGAGAGGCGTTGAGAGAGGGGGTAAGAGAGAAAGGGGTGAGGGAGAGAGGGGTGAGAAAGGGAGAGAGGTCTGAGAAAAGGAGAGAGGGGGAGAAAGAGAGAGGGGGAAGAGAAAGAGAGAGAGAAGGTCAGAGAAAGAGTGAATGTGAGGGGGTGAGAGAGAGGAGGTGGGAGAGAGAGTGGGAGAGAGAGGGGGTGAGAGAGAGGGATTGAGAGAAAGGAGGAGAGATAGAGAAAGGGTGAGAGAGAAAGGGGGACAGCAAGATAAAGAGGGATGAGAGAGATGGGACGCGAGAGAGAGAGAGTTAAAGAGGTGAGAGAGAGGGTGAGATAGACAGTGAATGATGGGTTGAGAGAGAGAGAGACAGAGAGAGAGAGCGAGTGAACAGATGAGACAGTTAGAGGGGTGTGAGGGAGATGGGATGAGAGAGTGGGCGCTAGAGAGAGACAGAGCGGGAGCAAGAAGGAGGGAGGAAGAAAGGGGTCAAAAGAGATGGAGAAATGGGGTGAACAAGAGAAAGTACGTGCGAGAGAGAAAGAGAGTGGGAGTGTGAGACAGAGTGCGAGAGGGAAGGGGAATGAGAGAGAGAAAAAGGGAGCGAGAGACATGAGGGGATGAGAGAGGGCGGGGGAGAGAGAGGGTGTAAAGGGGAGAGAGGGTGAGGGATGACAGAGGGAGGGGTGAGAGTGAGAGAGCAGGGTGGAGAGAGAGGGGGTGAGAGAGAGTGAGGGAGAGAGAGATAACAAGGTGAGAGAGAAAGGGGGTGTGTGAGAGAAAGGGGGTGTGTGAGAGAGAGGCAGTGAGAGAGAAGGGGGTGAGAGAGATAGGGGGTGCAAGAGAGCGTGGGTGAGAGCAGGAGGGGCTGTGAGAGAGGGGTGAGATAGGGAGAGTGTGAGAGAGGAGGGATGAGAGTGGGAGGGGGAAGAGGGACGGGATGAGAGAGGGAGGGTGAGAGAGAGGGGTGTGAGAGAGAGAGGGGTGAGAGAGAAGGGTGAGAGAGGGAGTCTTTAGAGAGGGTCACAGCATTTGGGTTTTAATTCCACCCGAAGAGAGTCCTACCTCTCAGATCCTGGGGATTGACAAACTTTAACCCCAGGCTTCAAACCTGTTTTAAAAATGACAGGGCCACAATCTGACAGGAGCCAGTTACCCAGAGGCCCCTAAAACCCAGGGTCCCCCAGAGGAGATTAAACCTCGGGGTAAATAAACACACAACTCACTGTGGGCCCCCACGGGGTGCAGCCTGTCGACCAGGCCTCAGGCCTCAGGCCAGTGCTCCCCCTCTGGAGGTTGTTCTTTCCTGGACTCGAACATTTTGGATCTTCACGTTGCAGCTTTCCAAACAAAGGTTCCTCGGGATAAAAGAGGGAAAAGATTAGTTGAAAGGGGGAGCAAGAGCATTTTGGAGGCAAGTTACACAGCAAGATCCCAGGGTTAAAAGCACCTCTGCCCAGCTCCAATGTATTAATGTATGTAACACAGTCAGCAGTTGGGATGGAACATGGTGTGGGAGCAGATCTTCCCAGGGATTGGAGGGGGATAGTGAGGGAAAGGCATCAGATTCTTACACTCTGCAGTGACCTGGGATCAATTGTCTTTTACTGAAAACAGTTCCCAACTTGTATGTGCCTGTAGCTCCCTCCAGTCTGAAACCCTCATGACCCTCTCTCCTGTCTACTCTCTCTGAGCCAATGGTGTCTTCATTCTGCTACTGACCCTTCAGTCCCACTGGTATCATTTTTTCCCACCTTCTCTCATCCACGTGAAGGAATTGGATCCTGACAATTCCATTTACACGGTCTCCCATCAATCTTCATAGGATCCATATCACAGAGGTTAGACAGTGATCCCAGCAAACACTCCCAGGGCAGAGGGAGCACAGGGTTCCAGACAAAATAAAGCTCCCATTAAACTGTCTCCATTTAAATCCCCAGGGCAGGTAGAGAATGGGGTTAGATACAGAGTAAATCTCCCTCTACACTGCAGCATTTCAAATTCCCAGGCCATTTTGAGCTCGGCGTTAGGTACTGATTAAATCCCCCACTTCCCCCATCCTGTTCACATCAAACTCAATCAGGATAGCTCCATCACTGGGTTAGATACAGAGGATGTGTCTGTTTGGATTTCAGCCCCAATCCAGTTGGTGATGATCACGGCCTTGTTAAGTGTGTTTGGGAATGGGGAGGGAGCTGTTAGGAGGGTGATGGTGGGATAGTGGGGAGCAGAGCTGTCTTCCAAGCAGTTGACCTGGGTCCGATTCCCAGCCATTGCAGTGTTGTGGTTTGTAAACAGCCTTTTAAAGGTAAGGCACTGGGATAAATCGAGGAAATAAATCTTTCATTCTGTGGTAAACCGGATCTGTCAGATTGCTCCTTGCTTTTCCTGGCGATGGTTCCTGTGAATTGCAGTGTGGAACCGGGCAGCATTGCTCGGCATCTCAGAAGCTTTCCCCTCTGCTGCTTCCCATTTCTTATTGAAATATTGGTTGCAGCACAAGGATGGGTTTGTTTTGTTCGAAAAGTGAGAGACTGCTCCAGTCAGGAACCTGAAATAATTACAGAAGCCACTGGAAACACTGAACAGTTCCAACAGCTTCTGTAGTGGTGGGGAGGGAGGGTTAATGTGTCAAATCTACACAAGATAAAATAAACTCCAGCCACAAAACAATCAGAAATCCTGACTCTGCAAACATCCTTGTAAATCTTTTCTGAATCTTTACAAGTTTCACCCCATTCTCCCGATAGCAGAAATACCAGAATTGTGTGGTTTATGGAATGTTACGATATCCGAACAGTTGCTGTTTATAGTTAAATAATGTTCATTTGGTTCAGGTTTCCAATCGAGTTCGGTTTGTCCAATCTTTCTTCCTTATGTTTGTGTCCCAACGACAGTGTGGAGTAAAGTGTGTTTTGATCCAAGCCTGGCAGTTTGACCAATCACATTGTAACGCCTTACACTTCCCTTCAGGAAATCAGGAAAAGGGGTCGAGACCATTTCCTTAAGGCAGAGGAGTTTGGTCTGGTTCATAACATCCTCAATGTCATCAATCCATGTCCCTCCAGCCCTGAGCAATGATGTTTACAGATTACTGGAGGATACACAGACACATTAATCGGTATTATCTTGGACAGGAGTCATTTGGGAATGATATTCCTCAGACCATCAACTCTCAGCTCGGCCAAGGATAAAGGCCAGGAATCCGGCCCAATTGGGAAACAGCCCATTTCCTGGGAGACTGAGAGGTCACTAACAGAGTGGGAGCTGGAGAGTCAGGAACAGAATAACAGGGACAGTCTACTCTGTTCACATAGCCTTCACCCCTCAGTGAATCCAGTGGCAGGAATGACTGCTATTAGTCAGACTGACAGAATGTGATCAGATACACACACTGTCCTTCCACATCATCAATATCGCCCAGCTCCCACCCTGTCTCAGCTCATCTGCCCCTCTGCCATCTTCAATATTTTAATCGGGGCAGCATTAACTACCGTGCTTTCAGCGGAGCTGTCTTACCTTCTGTACTCTCTCTCTAAACAGCTCCAATTCCCCCCCGATCCCTCTCCGGTTTAAGATGCTCCTTGACATCCGCCCAAATGAAAGAGGTAAACCGTCACCTGACCCATGCACTGAAGAGCAGACTGACCCAACTCTGTCACTGTAACATTCCCAGGGAAGTGCACACTGGCCCCAATCTGTCAATGTAACACACCCAGGGAAGAGAAGACTGACCCCACTCTGTCAAAGTAACAGACCCAGGGAAGAGCAGACTGACCCCCACTCTGTCAATGCAACACACCCAGGGAAGGGCAGACTGACCCCACTCTGTCAATGTAACACACCCAGGGAAGAGCAGACTGAACCCACTCTGTCAATGTAACACACCCAGGGAAGTGCAGACTGACCCGACTCTGTCAATATAACACACCCAGGGAAGATCAGACTGATCCCACTCTGTCAATGTAACACACACAGGGAAGAGCAGACTGACCCCACTCTGTCAATGTAACACACCCAGGGAAGTGCAGACTGACCCCACTCTGTCAATGTAACACACCCAGGGAAGTGCAGACTGACCCCACTCTGTCATTGTAACACACCCAGGGAAGAGCAGGCTGACCCCACTCTGTCAATGTAACACTCCCAGGGAAGTGCACACTGACCCGACTCTGTCAATGTAACACACACAGGGAAGAGCAGACTGACCCCACTCTGTCAATGTAACACACCCAGGGAAGTGCAGACTGACCCCAATCTGTCAATGTAACACACACAGGGAAGAGCAGGCTGACCCCACTCTGTCAATGTAACACACCCAGGGAAGAGCAGACTGACCCCACTCTGTCAATGTAACACACCCAGGGAAGTGCACACTGACCCCACCCTATCAAAGTAACAAACCCAGGGAAGAGCAGACTGACCCCCACTCTGTCAATGTAACACACCCAGGGAAGGGCAGACTGACCCCACTCTGTCAATGTAACAAACCCAGGGAAGAACAGACTGACCCCAATCTGTCAATGTAACCCACCCAGGAAAGAGCAGACTGACCCCACTCTGTCAATGTAACACACCCAGGGAAGAGCAGACAGACCCCACACTGTCAATGTAACACACCCAGGGAAGAGCAGACTGACCCCACTCTGTCAATGTAACACAGCCAGGGAAGAGCAGACTGACCCCACTGTGTCAATGTAACAAACTTGGGGAAGAGCAGACGGACCCCAATCTGTCAATGTAACACACCCAGGGAAGAGAAGACTGACCCCACTCTGTCAATGTCACCCTCCCAGGGAAGAGCAGACTGACCCCACTCTGTCAATGTAACACACCCAGGGAAGAGCAGACTGAACTCACTCTGTCAATGTAACACAACCAGGGAAGATCAGACTGACCCCACTCTGTCAATGTAACACACTCAGGGAAGAGCAGACTGACCCCACTCTGTCAATGTAACCCACCCATAAAAGAGCAGACTGTCCCCACTCTGTCAATGTGACACGCCCTGGGAAGAGCACACTGACCCAACTCTGTCAATGTAACAAACCCAGGGAAGAGCAGACTGACCTCACTCTGTCAATGTAACCCACCCAGAGAAGAGCAGAATGACCTCTTCTGCAAAGTTACTCACACAGTGAACTGCAGACTTCCCCACTCTGTCAATGTAACCCACCCACTGAAGTGCACATTGACCCCACTCTGTCATTGTAACACACCCAGGGAAGAGCAGACTGACCCGACTCTGTCAATGTAACACACAATGGGAGAACAGACTGACCACACTCTGTCAATTTAACACACCCAGGGAAGAGCAGACAGATACCACCCTGTCAATGTAACACACCAAGGGAAGAACAGACTGACACCACCCTGTCACTGTAAAACTCCCAGGGAAGGACAGACTGACGCCACTCTGTCAATGTAACACACCCAGGGAAGAGCAGACTGACCCAACACTGTCAATTTAACACACCCAAGGAAGAACAGACTGACCCCACTCTGTCAATGTAACAAACCCAGGGAAGAGCAGACTGACCTCACTCTGTCAATGTAACCCACCCAGGGAAGAGCAGACTGACCCCACTCTGTCAATGTAACACACCCAGGGAAGAGCAGACTGACCTCACTCTGTCAATGTAACACACCCAGGGAAGAGCAGACTGACCCCACTCTGTCAATGTAACACACCCAGGGAAGAGCAGACCGAACTCACTCTGTCAATGTAACCGACCCAGAGAAGAACAGAATGACCGCTTCTGCAAAATTACTCACACAGTCAACTGCAGTCTTACCCCACTCTGTCAATGTAACACACCCAGGGAAGAGTTGACAGACCATACTCTGTAAATGTAACAAACCCAGGGAAGAACAGACTGACTCCACTCTGTCAATGTAACCCCCCCAGGGAAGAGCAGACTGACCCCACTCTGTCAATGTAACACACCCAGGGAAGAGCAGACTGAACTCACTCTGTCAATGTAACCGACCCAGAGAAGAGCAGAATGTCCTCTTCTGCAAAATTAATCACACAGTGAACTGCAGACTTACCCCACTCTGTCAATGAAACACACCCAGGGAAGAGCAGACTGACCACATTCTGTCAATGTAACACACCCAGGGAAGAACAGACTGACTCCACTCTGTCAATGTAACCCCCCCAGGGAAGAGCAGACTGACCCCACTCTGTTAATGTAACACACCCAGGGAATAGCAGACTTACCCAACTCTGTCAATGTAACCCACCCATAAAAGAGCAGACTGGCCCAACTCTGTCAATATGACACGCCCTGGGAAGAGCAGACTGACCATACTCTGTCAATGTTACCCACGCAGGGAAGAGCAGATTGACCCAACTCTGTCAATGTGACACGCCCTGGGAAGAGCAGACTGACCTCACTCTGTCAATGTAACACACCCAGGGAAGAACAGACTGACCCCACTCTGTCAATGTAACAAACCCTGGGAGAGCAGACTGACCCCACTCTGTCAATGTAACACACCCAGGGAAGAGCAAACTGACCCCACTCTGTCAATGAAACACACCCAGGGAAGAGCAGACTGACCCCACTCTGTCAATGTAACACACACAGGGAAGAGCAGACTGACCCCACTCTGTCAATGTAACACACCCAGGGAAGTGCAGACTGACCCGACTCTGTCAATATAACACACCCAGGGAAGAGCAGACTGACACCACTCTGTCAATGTAACACACACAGGGAAGAGCAGACTGACCCCACTCTGTCAATGTAACACACCCAGGGAAGTGCAGACTGACCCCACTCTGTCATTGTAACACACCCAGGGAAGAGCAGGCTGACCCCACTCTGTCAACGTAACATACCCAGGGAAGAGCAGACTGACCCCACTCTGTCAATGTAACACACCCAGGGAAGTGCACACTGACCCGACTCTGTCAATGTAACACACACAGGGAAGAGCAGACTGACCCCACTCTGTCAATGTAACACACCCAGGGAAGTGCAGACTGACCCCAATCTGTCAATGTAACACACACAGGGAAGAGCAGACTGACCCCACTCTGTCAATGCAACACACCCAGGGAAGAGCTGACTGACCCCACTCTGTCAATGTAACACACCCAGGGAAGTGCATTCTGACCCCACCCTATCAAAGTAACAAACCCAGGGAAGAGCAGACTGACCCCCACTCTGTCAATGTAACACACCCAGGGAAGGGCAGACTGACCCCACTCTGTCAATGTAAAAAACCCAGGGAAGAACAGACTGAACCCAATCTGTCAATGTAACCCACCCAGGAAAGAGCAGACTGACCCCACTCTGTCAATGTAACACACCCAGGGAAGAGCAGACTGACTCAACACTGTCAATGTAACACACCCAGGGAAGAGCAGACTGACCCCACTCTGTCAATGTAACACAGCCAGGGAAGAGCAGACTGACCCCACTGTGTCAATGTAATAAACTTGGGGAAGAGCAGACGGACCCCAATCTGTCAATGTAACACACCCAGGGAAGAGAAGACTGACCCCACTCTGTCAATGTAACCCTCCCAGGGAAGAGCAGACTGACCCCACTCTGTCAATGTAACACACCCAGGGAAGAGCAGACTGAACTCACTCTGTCAATGTAACACAACCAGGGAAGATCAGACTGACCCCACTTTGTCAATGTAACACACTCAGGGAAGAGCAGACTGACCCCACTCTGTCAATGTAACCCACCCATAAAAGAGCAGACTGTCCCCACTCTGTCAATGTGACACGCCCTGGGAAGAGCCCACTGACCCAACTCTGTCAATGTAACAAACCCAGGGAAGAGCAGACTGACCTCACTCTGTCAATGTAACCCACCCAGAGAAGAGCAGAATGACCTCTTCTGCAAAGTTACTCACACAGTGAACTGCAGACTTCCCCACTCTGTCAATGTAACCCGCCCAGTGAAGTGCACATTGACCCCACTCTGTCATTGTAACACACCCAGGGAAGAGCAGACTGACCCCACTCTGTCAATGTAACACACAATGGGAGAACAGACTGACCCCACTCTGTCAATTTAACACACCCAGGGAAGAGCAGACAGATACCACTCTGTCAATGTAACACACCAAGGGAAGAACAGACTGACCCCACTCTGTCAATTTAAGACACCCAGGGAAGAGCAGACTGACCCCACTCTGTCAATGTAACACACCCAGGGGAGAGCAGACTGACACCACCCTGTCACTGTAAAACTCCCAGGGAAGGACAGACTGACGCCACTCTGTCAATGTAACACACCCAGGGAAGAGCAGACTGACCCAACACTGTCAATTTAACACACCCAAGGAAGAACAGACTGACCCCACTCTGTCAATGTAACACACTCAGGAAAGAGAAGACTCACCCCAATCTGTCAATGTAACAAACCCAGGGAAGAGCAGACTGACCTCACTCTGTCAATGTAACCCACCCAGGGAAGAGCAGACTGACCCCACTCTGTCAATGTAACACACCCAGGGAAGAGCAGACTGAACTCACTCTGTCAATGTAACCGACCCAGAGAAGAGCAGAATGACCGCTTCTGCAAAATTACTCACACAGTCAACTGCAGTCTTACACCACTCCGTCAATGTAACACACCCAGGGAAGAGTTGACAGACCATACTCTGTAAATGTAACAAACCCAGGGAAGAGCAGACTGACCTCACTCTGTCAATGTAACAAACTTGGGGAAGAGCAGACTAACCCCAATCTCTCAATGTAACACACCCAGGGAAGAGCAGACTGACCCCACTGTGTCAATGTAACAAACCCAGGGAAGAGCAGACTGACCTCACTCTGCCAATGTTACACACCCAGGGAAGAGCAGACTGACCCCACTCTGTAAATGTAACCCACCCATAAAAGAGCAGACTGACCCCACTCTGTCAATGTGACACGCCCTGGGAAGAGCAGACGAACCTCACTCTGTCAATGTAACACACCCATAAAAGAGCAGACTGACCCCACTCTGTCAATGTGACACGCCCTTGGAAGAGCACACTGACCCAACTCTGTCAATGTAACACACCCAGGGAAGAGCAGACTAACCCCAATCTCTCAATGTAACACACCCATAAAAGAGCAGACTGACCCCACTCTGTCAATGTGACACGCCCTGGGAAGAGCACACTGACCCAACTCTGTCAATGTAACACACCCAGGGAAGAGCAGACTGACCAAACTCTGTCAATGTAACAAACCCATAAAAGAGCAGACTGACTCCACTCTGTCAATGTGACACGCCCTGGGAAGAGCACACAGACCCAACTCTGTCAATGTAACACACCCAGGGAAGAGCAGACTGACCCCACTCTGTCAATGTTACCCACCCAGGGAAGAGCAGATTGACCCAACTCTGTCAATGTGACACGCCCTGGGAAGAGCAGACTGACCTCACTCTGTCAATGTAACACACCCAGGGAAGAACAGACTGACCCCACTCTGTCAATGTAACAAACCCTGGGAGAGCAGACTGACCCCACTCTGTCAATGTAACACACCCAGGGAAGAGCAAACTGACCCCACTCTGTCAATGAAACACACCCAGGGAAGAGCAGACTGACCCCACTCTGACAATGTAACACACACAGGGAAGAGCAGACTGACCCCACTCTGTCAATGTAACACAACCAGGGAAGTGCAGTCTGACCCGACTCTGTCAATATAACACACCAAGGGAAGAGCAGACTGACACCACTCTGTCAATGTAACACACACAGGGAAGAGCAGACTGACCCCACTCTGTCAATGTAACACACCCAGGGAAGTGCAGACTGACCCCACTCTGTCATTGTAACACACCCAGGGAAGAGCAGGCTGACCCCACTCTGTCAACGTAACATACCCAGGGAAGAGCAGACTGACCCCACTCTGTCAATGTAACACACCCAGGGAAGTGCACACTGACCCGACTCTGTCAATGTAACACACACAGGGAAGAGCAGACTGACCCCACTCTGTCAATGTAACACAGCCAGGGAAGTGCAGACTGACCCGAATCTGTCAATGTAACACACACAGGGAAGAGCAGACTGACCCCACTCTGTCAATGTAACACACCCAGGGAAGAGCAGACTGACCCCACTCTGTCAATGTAACACACCCAGGGAAGTGCATACTGACCCCACCCTATCAAAGTAACAAAACCAGGGAAGAGCAGACTGACCCCCACTCTGTCAATGTAACACACCCAGGGAAGGGCAGACTGACCCCACTCTGTCAATGTAACAAACCCAGGGAAGAACAGACTGACCCCAATCTGTCAATGTAACCCACCCAGGAAAGAGCAGACTGACCCCACTCTGTCAATGTAACACACCCAGGGAAGAGCAGACTGACCCCACTCTGTCAATGTAACACACCCAGGGAAGAGCAGACTGACCCAACACTGTCAATGTAACACACCCAGGGAAGAGCAGACTGACCCCACTCTGTCAATGTAACACAGCCAGGGAAGAGCAGACTGACCCCACTGTGTCAATGTAACAATCTTGGGGAAGAGCAGACGGACCCCAATCTGTCAATGTAACACACCCAGGGAAGAGAAGACTGACCCCACTCTGTCAATGTAACCCTCCCAGGGAAGAGCAGACTGACCCCACTCTGTCAATGTAACACACTCAGGGAAGAGCACACTGACCCAACTCTGTCAATGTAACAAACCCAGGGAAGAGCAGACTGACCCCACTCTGTCATTGTAACACACCCAGGGAAGAGCAGACTGACCCCACTCTGTCAATGTAACACACAATGGGAGAACAGACTGACCCCACTCTGTCAATTTAACACACCCAGGGAAGAGCAGACAGATACCACTCTGTCAATGTAACACACCAAGGGAAGAACAGACTGACCCCACTCTGTCAATTTAAGACACCCAGGGAAGAGCAGACTGACCCCACTCTGTCAATGTAACACACCCAGGGGAGAGCAGACTGACACCACCCTGTCACTGTAAAACTCCCAGGGAAGGACAGACTGACGCCACTCTGTCAATGTAACACACCCAGGGAAGAGCAGACTGACCCCACTCTGTCAATGTAACACACTCAGGAAAGAGAAGGCTCACCCCAATCTGTCAATGTAACCCACCCAGGGAAGAGCAGACTGACCCCACTCTGTCAATGTAACACACCCAGGGAAGAGCAGACTGACCTCACTCTGTCAATGTAACACACCCAGGGAAGAGCAGACTGACCCCACTCTGTCAATGTAACACACCCAGGGAAGAGCAGACTGAACTCACTCTGTCAATGTAACCGACCCAGAGAAGAGCAGAATGACCGCTTCTGCAAAATTACTCACACAGTCAACTGCAGTCTTACACCACTCCGTCAATGTAACACACCCAGGGAAGAGTTGACTGACCATACTCTGTAAATGTAACAAACCCAGGGAAGAGCAGACTGACCTCACTCTGTCAATGTAACACACCCAGGGAATTGCAGACTGACCCCACTCTGTCAATGTAACAAACTTGGGGAAGAGCAGACTAACCCCAATCTCTCAATGTAACACACCCAGGGAAGAGCAGACTGACCCCACTGTGTCAATGTAACAAACCCAGGGAAGAGCAGACTGACCTCACTCTGCCAATGTTACACACCCAGGGAAGAGCAGACTGACCCCACTCTGTCAATGTAACCCACCCATAAAAGAGCAGACTGACCCCACTCTGTCAATGTGACACGCCCTTGGAAGAGCACAATGACCCAACACTGTCAATGTAACACACCCAGGGAAGAGCAGACTAACCCCAATCTCTCAATGTAACACACCCATAAAAGAGCAGACTGACCCCACTCTGTCAATGTGACACGCCCTGGGAAGAGCACACTGACCCAACTCTGTCAATGTAACACACCCAGGGAAGAGCAGACTGACCAAACTCTGTCAATGTAACAAACCCATAAAAGAGCAGACTGACCCCACTCTGTCAATGTAACACACCCAGGGAAGAGCAGACTGACCCAACACTGTCAATGTAACACACCCAGGGAAGAGCAGACTGACCCCACTCTGTCAATGTAACACAGCCAGGGAAGAGCAGACTGACCCCACTGTGTCAATGTGACACGCCCTGGGAAGAGCAGACTGACCTCACTCTGTCAATGTAACACACCCAGGGAAGAACAGACTGTCCCCACTCTGTCAATGTAACAAACCCTGCGAGAGTAGACTGACCCCACTCTGTCAATGTAACACACCTAGGGAAGAGCAAACTGACCCCACTCTGTCAATGAAACACACCCAGGGAAGAGCAGACTGACCCCACTCTGTCAATGTAACACAGCCAGGGAAGAGCAGACTGACCCCACTGTGTCAATGTGACACGCCCTGGGAAGAGCAGACTGACCTCACTCTGTCAATGTAACACACCCAGGGAAGAACAGACTGACCCCACTCTGTCAATGTAACAAACCCTGGGAGAGCAGACTGACCCCACTCTGTCAATGTAACACACCTAGGGAAGAGCAAACTGACCCCACTCTGTCAATGAAACACACCCAGGGAAGAGCAGACTGACCCCACTCTGTCAATGTAACACACACAGGGAAGAGCAGACTGACCCCACTCTGTCAATGTAACACACACAGGGAAGTGCAGACTGACCCGAATCTGTCAATATAACACACCCAGGGAAGAGCAGACTGACACCACTCTGTCAATGTAACACACACAGGGAAGAGCAGACTGACCCCACTCTGTCAATGTAACACACCCAGGGAAGTGCAGACTGACCCCACTCTGTCATTGTAACACACCCAGGGAAGCGCAGGCTGACCCCACTCTGTCAACGTAACACACCCAGGGAAGAGCAGACTGACCCCACTCTGTCAATGTAACACACCCAGGGAAGTGCACACTGACCCGACTCTGTCAATGTAACACACACAGGGAAGAGCAGACTGACCCCACTCTGTCAATGTAACACACCCAGGGAAGTGCAGACTGACCCCAATCTGTCAATGTAACACACACAGGGAAGAGCAGACTGACCCCACTCTGTCAATGCAACACACCCAGGGAAGAGCAGACTGACCCCACTCTGTCAATGTAACACACCCAGGGAAGTGCATTCTGACCCCACCCTATCAAAGTAACAAACCCAGGGAAGAGCAGACTGACCCCCACTCTGTCAATGTAACACACCCAGGGAAGGGCAGACTGACCCCACTCTGTCAATGTAAAAAACCCAGGGAAGAACAGACTGAACCCAATCTGTCAATGTAACCCACCCAGGAAAGAGCAGACTGACCCCACTCTGTCAATGTAACACACCCAGGGAAGAGCAGACTGACTCAACACTGTCAATGTAACACACCCAGGGAAGAGCAGACTGACCCCACTCTGTCAATGTAACACAGCCAGGGAAGAGCAGACTGACCCCACTGTGTCAATGTAATAAACTTGGGGAAGAGCAGACGGACCCCAATCTGTCAATGTAACACACCCAGGGAAGAGAAGACTGACCCCACTCTGTCAATGTAACCCTCCCAGGGAAGAGCAGACTGACCCCACTCTGTCAATGTAACACACCCAGGGAAGAGCAGACTGAACTCACTCTGTCAATGTAACACAACCAGGGAAGATCAGACTGACCCCACTTTGTCAATGTAACACACTCAGGGAAGAGCAGACTGACCCCACTCTGTCAATGTAACCCACCCATAAAAGAGCAGACTGTCCCCACTCTGTCAATGTGACACGCCCTGGGAAGAGCCCACTGACCCAACTCTGTCAATGTAACAAACCCAGGGAAGAGCAGACTGACCTCACTCTGTCAATGTAACCCACCCAGAGAAGAGCAGAATGACCTCTTCTGCAAAGTTACTCACACAGTGAACTGCAGACTTCCCCACTCTGTCAATGTAACCCGCCCAGTGAAGTGCACATTGACCCCACTCTGTCATTGTAACACACCCAGGGAAGAGCAGACTGACCCCACTCTGTCAATGTAACACACAATGGGAGAACAGACTGACCCCACTCTGTCAATTTAACACACCCAGGGAAGAGCAGACAGATACCACTCTGTCAATGTAACACACCAAGGGAAGAACAGACTGACCCCACTCTGTCAATTTAAGACACCCAGGGAAGAGCAGACTGACCCCACTCTGTCAATGTAACACACCCAGGGGAGAGCAGACTGACACCACCCTGTCACTGTAAAACTCCCAGGGAAGGACAGACTGACGCCACTCTGTCAATGTAACACACCCAGGGAAGAGCAGACTGACCCAACACTGTCAATTTAACACACCCAAGGAAGAACAGACTGACCCCACTCTGTCAATGTAACACACTCAGGAAAGAGAAGACTCACCCCAATCTGTCAATGTAACAAACCCAGGGAAGAGCAGACTGACCTCACTCTGTCAATGTAACCCACCCAGGGAAGAGCAGACTGACCCCACTCTGTCAATGTAACACACCCAGGGAAGAGCAGACTGAAATCACTCTGTCAATGTTACCGACCCAGAGAAGAGCAGAATGACCGCTTCTGCAAAATTACTCACACAGTCAACTGCAGTCTTACACCACTCCGTCAATGTAACACACCCAGGGAAGAGTTGACAGACCATACTCTGTAAATGTAACAAACCCAGGGAAGAGCAGACTGACCTCACTCTGTCAATGTAACAAACTTGGGGAAGAGCAGACTAACCCCAATCTCTCAATGTAACACACCCAGGGAAGAGCAGACTGACCCCACTGTGTCAATGTAACAAACCCAGGGAAGAGCAGACTGACCTCACTCTGCCAATGTTACACACCCAGGGAAGAGCAGACTGACCCCACTCTGTAAATGTAAACCACCCATAAAAGAGCAGACTGACCCCACTCTGTCAATGTGACACGCCCTGGGAAGAGCAGACTAACCTCACTCTGTCAATGTAACACACCCATAAAAGAGCAGACTGACCCCACTCTGTCAATGTGACACGCCCTTGGAAGAGCACACTGACCCAACTCTGTCAATGTAACACACCCAGGGAAGAGCAGACTAACCCCAATCTCTCAATGTAACACACCCATAAAAGAGCAGACTGACCCCACTCTGTCAATGTGACACGCCCTGGGAAGAGCACACTGACCCAACTCTGTCAATGTAACACACCCAGGGAAGAGCAGACTGACCAAACTCTGTCAATGTAACAAACCCATAAAAGAGCAGACTGACTCCACTCTGTCAATGTGACACGCCCTGGGAAGAGCACACAGACCCAACTCTGTCAATGTAACACACCCAGGGAAGAGCAGACTGACCCCACTCTGTCAATGTTACCCACCCAGGGAAGAGCAGATTGACCCAACTCTGTCAATGTGACACGCCCTGGGAAGAGCAGACTGACCTCACTCTGTCAATGTAACACACCCAGGGAAGAACAGACTGACCCCACTCTGTCAATGTAACAAACCCTGGGAGAGCAGACTGACCCCACTCTGTCAATGTAACACACCCAGGGAAGAGCAAACTGACCCCACTCTGTCAATGAAACACACCCAGGGAAGAGCAGACTGACCCCACTCTGACAATGTAACACACACAGGGAAGAGCAGACTGACCCCACTCTGTCAATGTAACACAACCAGGGAAGTGCAGTCTGACCCGACTCTGTCAATATAACACACCAAGGGAAGAGCAGACTGACACCACTCTGTCAATGTAACACACACAGGGAAGAGCAGACTGACCCCACTCTGTCAATGTAACACACCCAGGGAAGTGCAGACTGACCCCACTCTGTCATTGTAACACACCCAGGGAAGAGCAGGCTGACCCCACTCTGTCAACGTAACATACCCAGGGAAGAGCAGACTGACCCCACTCTGTCAATGTAACACACCCAGGGAAGTGCACACTGACCCGACTCTGTCAATGTAACACACACAGGGAAGAGCAGACTGACCCCACTCTGTCAATGTAACACAGCCAGGGAAGTGCAGACTGACCCGAATCTGTCAATGTAACACACACAGGGAAGAGCAGACTGACCCCACTCTGTCAATGTAACACACCCAGGGAAGAGCAGACTGACCCCACTCTGTCAATGTAACACACCCAGGGAAGTGCATACTGACCCCACACTATCAAAGTAACAAAACCAGGGAAGAGCAGACTGACCCCCACTCTGTCAATGTAACACACCCAGGGAAGGGCAGACTGACCCCACTCTGTCAATGTAACAAACCCAGGGAAGAACAGACTGACCCCAATCTGTCAATGTAACCCACCCAGGAAAGAGCAGACTGACCCCACTCTGTCAATGTAACACACCCAGGGAAGAGCAGACTGACCCCACTCTGTCAATGTAACACACCCAGGGAAGAGCAGACTGACCCAACACTGTCAATGTAACACACCCAGGGAAGAGCAGACTGACCCCACTCTGTCAATGTAACACAGCCAGGGAAGAGCAGACTGACCCCACTGTGTCAATGTAACAATCTTGGGGAAGAGCAGACGGACCCCAATCTGTCAATGTAACACACCCAGGGAAGAGAAGACTGACCCCACTCTGTCAATGTAACCCTCCCAGGGAAGAGCAGACTGACCCCACTCTGTCAATGTAACACACTCAGGGAAGAGCACACTGACCCAACTCTGTCAATGTAACAAACCCAGGGAAGAGCAGACTGACCCCACTCTGTCATTGTAACACACCCAGGGAAGAGAAGACTGACCCCACTCTGTCAATGTAACACACAATGGGAGAACAGACTGACCCCACTCTGTCAATTTAACACACCCAGGGAAGAGCAGACAGATACCACTCTGTCAATGTAACACACCAAGGGAAGAACAGACTGACCCCACTCTGTCAATTTAAGACACCCAGGGAAGAGCAGACTGACCCCACTCTGTCAATGTAACACACCCAGGGGAGAGCAGACTGACACCACCCTGTCACTGTAAAACTCCCAGGGAAGGACAGACTGACGCCACTCTGTCAATGTAACACACCCAGGGAAGAGCAGACTGACCCCACTCTGTCAATGTAACACACTCAGGAAAGAGAAGGCTCACCCCAATCTGTCAATGTAACCCACCCAGGGAAGAGCAGACTGACCCCACTCTGTCAATGTAACACACCCAGGGAAGAGCAGACTGACCTCACTCTGTCAATGTAACACACCCAGGGAAGAGCAGACTGACCCCACTCTGTCAATGTAACACACCCAGGGAAGAGCAGACTGAACTCACTCTGTCAATGTAACCGACCCAGAGAAGAGCAGAATGACCGCTTCTGCAAAATTACTCACACAGTCAACTGCAGTCTTACACCACTCCGTCAATGTAACACACCCAGGGAAGAGTTGACTGACCATACTCTGTAAATGTAACAAACCCAGGGAAGAGCAGACTGACCTCACTCTGTCAATGTAACACACCCAGGGAATTGCAGACTGACCCCACTCTGTCAATGTAACAAACTTGGGGAAGAGCAGACTAACCCCAATCTCTCAATGTAACACACCCAGGGAAGAGCAGACTGACCCCACTGTGTCAATGTAACAAACCCAGGGAAGAGCAGACTGACCTCACTCTGCCAATGTTACACACCCAGGGAAGAGCAGACTGACCCCACTCTGTCAATGTAACCCACCCATAAAAGAGCAGACTGACCCCACTCTGTCAATGTGACACGCCCTTGGAAGAGCACAATGACCCAACACTGTCAATGTAACACACCCAGGGAAGAGCAGACTAACCCCAATCTCTCAATGTAACACACCCATAAAAGAGCAGACTGACCCCACTCTGTCAATGTGACACGCCCTGGGAAGAGCACACTGACCCAACTCTGTCAATGTAACACACCCAGGGAAGAGCAGACTGACCAAACTCTGTCAATGTAACAAACCCATAAAAGAGCAGACTGACCCCACTCTGTCAATGTAACACACCCAGGGAAGAGCAGACTGACCCAACACTGTCAATGTAACACACCCAGGGAAGAGCAGACTGACCCCACTCTGTCAATGTAACACAGCCAGGGAAGAGCAGACTGACCCCACTGTGTCAATGTGACACGCCCTGGGAAGAGCAGACGGACCTCACTCTGTCAATGTAACACACCCAGGGAAGAACAGACTGTCCCCACTCTGTCAATGTAACAAACCCTGGGAGAGTAGACTGACCCCACTCTGTCAATGTAACACACCTAGGGAAGAGCAAACTGACCCCACTCTGTCAATGAAACACACCCAGGGAAGAGCAGACTGACCCCACTCTGTCAATGTAACACAGCCAGGGAAGAGCAGACTGACCCCACTGTGTCAATGTGACACGCCCTGGGAAGAGCAGACTGACCTCACTCTGTCAATGTAACACACCCAGGGAATAACAGACTGACCCCACTCTGTCAATGTAACAAACCCTGGGAGAGCAGACTGACCCCACTCTGTCAATGTAACACACCTAGGGAAGAGCAAACTGACCCCACTCTGTCAATGAAACACACCCAGGGAAGAGCAGACTGACCCCACTCTGTCAATGTAACACACACAGGGAAGAGCAGACTGACCCCACTCTGTCAATGTAACACACACAGGGAAGTGCAGACTGACCCGAATCTGTCAATATAACACACCCAGGGAAGAGCAGACAGACCCCTCTGTCAATGTAACACACACAGGGAAGAGCAGACTGACCCCACTCTGTCAATGTAACACACCCAGGGAAGTGCAGACTGACCCCACTCTGTCATTGTAACACACCCAGGGAAGCGCAGGCTGACCCCACTCTGTCAACGTAACACACCCAGGGAAGAGCAGACTGACCCCACTCTGTCAATGTAACACACCCAGGGAAGTGCACACTGACCCGACTCTGTCAATGTAACACACACAGGGAAGAGCAGACTGACCCCACTCTGTCAATGTAACACACCCAGGGAAGTGCAGACTGACCCCAATCTGTCAATGTAACACACACAGGGAAGAGCAGACTGACCCCACTCTGTCAATGTAACACACCCAGGGAAGTGCAGACTGACCCCACTCTGTCAATGTAACACACCCAGGGAAGTGCATACTGACCCCACTCTGTCAATGTAACACACCCAGGGAAGAGCAGACTGACCCCACTCTGTCAATATAACACACCCAGGGAAGAGCAGACTGACCCAACACTGTCAATGTAACACACCCAGGGAAGAGCAGACTGACCCCACTCTGTCAATGTAACACAGCCAGGGAAGAGCAGACTGACCCCACTGTGTCAATGTAACAAACGTGGGGAAGAGCAGACGGACCCCAATCTGTCATTGTAACACACCCAGGGAAGAGAAGACTGACCCCACTCTGTCAATGTAACCCTCCCAGGGAAGAGCAGACTGACCCCACTCTGTCAATGTAACACACCCAGGGAAGAGCAGACTGAACTCACTCTGTCAATGTAACACAACCAGGGAAGATCAGACTGACCCCACTCTGTCAATGTAACACACTCAGGGAAGAGCAGACTGACCCCACTCTGTCAATGTAACCCACCCATAAAAGAGCAGACTGTCCCCACTCTGTCAATGTGACACGCCCTGGGAAGAGCACACTGACCCAAATCTGTCAATGTAACAAACCCAGGGAAGAGCAGACTGACCTCACTCTGTCAATGTAACCCACCCAGAGAAGAGCAGAATGACCTCTTCTGCAAAGTTACTCACACAGTGAACTGCAGACTTCCCCACTCTGTCAATGTAACCCACCCACTGAAGTGCACATTGACCCCACTCTGTCATTGTAACACACCCAGGGACGGGCAGACCGACCCTACTCTGTCAATGTAACACACAATGGGAGAACAGACTGACCCCACTCTGTCAATTTAACACACCCAGGGAAGAGCAGACAGATACCACTCTGTCAATGTAACACACCAAGGGAAGAACAGACTGACCCCACTCTGTCAATTTAAGACACCCAGGGAAGAGCAGACTGACCCCACTCTGTCAATGTAACACACCCAGGGGAGAGCAGACTGACACCACCCTGTCACTGTAAAACTCCCAGGGAAGGACAGACTGACGCCACTCTGTCAATGTAACACACCCAGGGAAGAGCAGACTGACCCAACACTGTCAATTTAACACACCCAAGGAAGAACAGACTGACCCCACTCTGTCAATGTAACACACTCAGGAAAGAGAAGACTCACCCCAATCTGTCAATGTAACAAACCCAGGGAAGAGCAGACTGACCTCACTCTGTCAATGTAACCCACCCAGGGAAGAGCAGACTGACCCCACTCTGTCAATGTAACACACCCAGGGAAGAGCAGACTGAACTCACTCTGTCAATGTAACCGACCCAGAGAAGAGCAGAATGACCGCTTCTGCAAAATTCCTCACACAGTCAACTGCAGTCTTACACCACTCCGTCAATGTAACACACCCAGGGAAGAGTTGACAGACCATACTCTGTAAATGTAACAAACCCAGGGAAGAGCAGACTGACCTCACTCTGTCAATGTAACAAACTTGGGGAAGAGCAGACTAACCCCAATCTCTCAATGTAACACACCCAGGGAAGAGCAGACTGACCCCACTGTGTCAATGTAACAAACCCAGGGAAGAGCAGACTGACCTCACTCTGCCAATGTTACACACCCAGGGAAGAGCAGACTGACCCCACTCTGTAAATGTAACCCACCCATAAAAGAGCAGACTGACCCCACTCTGTCAATGTGACACGCCCTGGGAAGAGCAGACTAACCTCACTCTGTCAATGTAACACACCCATAAAAGAGAAGACTGACCCCACTCTGTCAATGTGACACGCCCTTGGAAGAGCACACTGACCCAACTCTGTCAATGTAACACACCCAGGGAAGAGCAGACTAACCCCAATCTCTCAATGTAACACACCCATAAAAGAGCAGACTGACCCCACTCTGTCAATGTGACACGCCCTGGGAAGAGCACACTGACCCAACTCTGTCAATGTAACACACCCAGGGAAGAGCAGACTGACCAAACTCTGTCAATGTAACAAACCCATAAAAGAGCAGACTGACTCCACTCTGTCAATGTGACACGCCCTGGGAAGAGCACACAGACCCAACTCTGTCAATGTAACACACCCAGGGAAGAGCAGACTGACCCCACTCTGTCAATGTTACCCACCCAGGGAAGAGCAGATTGACCCAACTCTGTCAATGTGACACGCCCTGGGAAGAGCAGACTGACCTCACTCTGTCAATGTAACACACCCAGGGAAGAACAGACTGACCCCACTCTGTCAATGTAACAAACCCTGGGAGAGCAGACTGACCCCACTCTGTCAATGTAACACACCCAGGGAAGAGCAAACTGACCCCACTCTGTCAATGAAACACACCCAGGGAAGAGCAGACTGACCCCACTCTGACAATGTAACACACACAGGGAAGAGCAGACTGACCCCACTCTGTCAATGTAACACAACCAGGGAAGTGCAGTCTGACCCGACTCTGTCAATATAACACACCAAGGGAAGAGCAGACTGACACCACTCTGTCAATGTAACACACACAGGGAAGAGCAGACTGACCCCACTCTGTCAATGTAACACACCCAGGGAAGTGCAGACTGACCCGACTCTGTCAATGTAACACACACAGGGAAGAGCAGACTGACCCCACTCTGTCAATGTAACACACCCAGGGAAGTGCAGACTGACCCCAGTCTGTCAATGTAACACACCCAGGGAAGAGCAGGCTGACCCCACTCTGTCAACGTAACACACCCAGGGAAGAGCAGACTGACCCCACTCTGTCAATGTAACATACCCAGGGAAGTGCACACTGACCCGACTCTGTCAATGTAACACACACAGGGAAGAGCAGACTGACCCCACTCTGTCAATGTAACACACCCAGGGAAGTGCAGACTGACCCCAATCTGTCAATGTAACACACACAGGGAAGAGCAGACTGACCCCACTCTGTCAATGTAACACACCCAGGGAAGAGCAGACTGACCCCACTCTGTCAATGTAACACACCCAGGGAAGTGCAGACTGACCCCACCCTATCAAAGTAACAAAACCAGGGAAGAGCAGACTGACCCCCACTCTGTCAATGTAACATACCCAGGGAAGGGCAGACTGACCCCACTCTGTCAATGTAACAAACCCAGGGAAGAACAGACTGACCCCAATCTGTCAATGTAACCCACCCAGGAAAGAGCAGACTGACCCCACTCTGTCAATGTAACACACCCAGGGAAGAGCAGACTGACCCCACTCTGTCAATGTAACACACCCAGGGAAGAGCAGACTGACCCAACACTGTCAATGTAACACACCCAGGGAAGAGCAGACTGACCCCACTCTGTCAATGTAACACAGCCAGGGAAGAGCAGACTGACCCCACTGTGTCAATGTAACAAACTTGGGGAAGAGCAGACGGACCCCAATCTGTCAATGTAACACACCCAGGGAAGAGAAGACTGACCCCACTCTGTCAATGTAACACTCCCAGGGAAGAGCAGACTGACCCCACTCTGTCAATGTAACACACCCAGGGAAGAGCAGACTGAACTCACTCTGTCAATATAACACAACCAGGGAAGATCAGACTGACCCCACTCTGTCAATGTAACACACTCAGCGAAGAGCAGACTGACCCCACTCTGTCAATGTAACCCACCCATAAAAGAGCAGACTGTCCCCACTCTGTCAATGTGACACGCCCTGGGAAGAGCACACTGACCCAACTCTGTCAATGTAACAAACCCAGGGAAGAGCAGACTGACCCCACTCTGTCATTGTAACACACCCAGGGAAGAGCAGACTGACCCCACTCTGTCAATGTAACACACAATGGGAGAACAGACTGACCCCACTCTGTCAATTTAACACACCCAGGGAAGAGCAGACAGATACCACTCTGTCAATGTAACACACCAAGGGAATAACAGACTGACCCCACTCTGTCAATTTAACACACCCAGGGAAGAGCAGACAGATACCACTCTGTCAATGTAACACACCCAGGGAAGAGCAGACTGACCCCACTCTGTCAATGTAACACACCCAGGGGAGAGCAGACTGACACCACCCTGTCAATGTAACACACACAGGGAAGAGCAGACTAACCTCACTCTGTCAATGTAACACACCCATAAAAGAGCAGACTGACCCCACTCTGTCAATGTGACACGCCCTTGGAAGAGCACAATGACCCAACTCTGTCAATGTAACACACCCAGGGAAGAGCAGACTAACCCCAATCTCTCAATGTAACACACCCATAAAAGAGCAGACTGACCCCACTCTGTCAATGTGACACGCCCTGGGAAGAGCACACTGACCCAACTCTGTCAATGTAACACACCCAGGGAAGAGCAGACTGACCAAACTCTGTCAATGTAACAAACCCATAAAAGAGCAGACTGACCCCACTCTGTCAATGTAACACACCCAGGGAAGAGCAGACTGACCCAACACTGTCAATGTAACACACCCAGGGACGAGCAGACTGACCCCACTCTGTCAATGTAACACAGCCAGGGAAGAGCAGATTGACCCCACTGTGTCAATGTGACACGCCCTGGGAAGAGCAGACTGACCTCACTCTGTCAATGTAACACACCCAGGGAAGAACAGACTGACCCCACTCTGTCAATGTAACAAACCCTGGGAGAGCAGACTGACCCCACTCTGTCAATGTAACACACCTAGGGAAGAGCAAACTGACCCCACTCTGTCAATGAAACACACCCAGGGAAGAGCAGACTGACCCCACTCTGTCAATGTAACACACACAGGGAAGAGCAGACTGACCCCACTGTGTCAATGTGACACGCCCTGGGAAGAGCAGACTGACCTCACTCTGTCAATGTAACACACCCAGGGAAGAACAGACTGACCCCACTCTGTCAATGTAACAAACCCTGGGAGAGCAGACTGACCCCACTCTGTCAATGTAACACACCTAGGGAAGAGCAAACTGACCCCACTCTGTCAATGAAACACACCCAGGGAAGAGCAGACTGACCCCACTCTGTCAATGTAACACACACAGGGAAGAGCAGACTGACCCCACTCTGTCAATGTAACACACCCAGGGAAGTGCAGACTGACCCGAATCTGTCAATATAACACACCCAGGGAAGAGCAGACTGACACCACTCTGTCAATGTAACACACACAGGGAAGAGCAGACTGACCCCACTCTGTCAATGTAACACACCCAGGGAAGTGCAGACTGACCCCACTCTGTCATTGTAACACACCCAGGGAAGCGCAGGCTGACCCCACTCTGTCAACGTAACACACCCAGGGAAGAGCAGACTGACCCCACTCTGTCAATGTAACACACCCAGGGAAGTGCACACTGACCCGACTCTGTCAATGTAACACACACAGGGAAGAGCAGACTGACCCCACTCTGTCAATGTAACACACCCAGGGAAGTGCAGACTGACTCCAATCTGTCAATGTAACACACCCAGGGAAGTGCAGACTGACCCCACTCTGTCAATGTAACACACCCAGGGAAGTGCATACTGACCCCACTCTGTCAATGTAACACACCCAGGGAAGAGCAGACTGACCCCACTCTTTCAATATAACACACCCAGGGAAGAGCAGACTGACCCAACACTGTCAATGTAACACACCCAGGGAAGAGCAGACTGACCCCACTCTGTCAATGTAACACAGCCAGGGAAGAGCAGACTGACCCCACTGTGTCAATGTAACAAACTTGGGGAAGAGCAGACGGACCCCAATCTGTCAATGTAACACACCCAGGGAAGAGAAGACTGACCCCACTCTGTCAATGTAACCCTCCCAGGGAAGAGCAGACTGACCCCACTCTGTCAATGTAACACACCCAGGGAAGAGCAGACTGAACTCACTCTGTCAATGTAACACAACCAGGGAAGATCAGACTGACCCCACTCTGTCAATGTAACACACTCAGGGAAGAGCAGACTGACCCCACTCTGTCAATGTAACCCACCCATAAAAGAGCAGACTGTCCCCACTCTGTCAATGTGACACGCCCTGGGAAGAGCACACTGACCCAAATCTGTCAATGCAACAAACCCAGGGAAGAGCAGACTGACCTCACTCTGTCAATGTAACCCACCCAGAGAAGAGCAGAATGACCTCTTCTGCAAAGTTACTCACACAGTGAACTGCAGACTTCCCCACTCTGTCAATGTAACCCACCCACTGAAGTGCACATTGACCACACTCTGTCATTGTAACACACCCAGGGAAGAGCAGACCGACCCCACTCTGTCAATGTAACACACAATGGGAGAACAGACTGACCCCACTCTGTCAATTTAACACACCCAGGGAAGAGCAGACAGATACCACTCTGTCAATGTAACACACCAAGGGAAGAACAGACTGACCCCACTCTGTCAATTTAAGACACCCAGGGAAGAGCAGACTGACCCCACTCTGTCAATGTAACACACCCAGGGGAGAGCAGACTGACACCACCCTGTCACTGTAAAACTCCCAGGGAAGGACAGACTGACGCCACTCTGTCAATGTAACACACCCAGGGAAGAGCAGACTGACCCAACACTGTCAATTTAACACACCCAAGGAAGAACAGACTGACCCCACTCTGTCAATGTAACACACTCAGGAAAGAGAAGACTCACCCCAATCTGTCAATGTAACAAACCCAGGGAAGAGCAGACTGACCTCACTCTGTCAATGTAACCCACCCAGGGAAGAGCAGACTGACCCCACTCTGTCAATGTAACACACCCAGGTAAGAGCAGACTGAACTCACTCTGTCAATGTAACCGACCCAGAGAAGAGCAGAATGACCGCTTCTGCAAAATTACTCACACAGTCAACTGCAGTCTTACACCACTCCGTCAATGTAACACACCCAGGGAAGAGTTGACAGACCATACTCTGTAAATGTAACAAACCCAGGGAAGAGCAGACTGACCTCACTCTGTCAATGTAACAAACATGGGGAAGAGCAGACTAACCCCAATCTCTCAATGTAACACACCCAGGGAAGAGCAGACTGACCCCACTGTGTCAATGTAACAAACCCAGGGAAGAGCAGACTGACCCCACTCTGTCAATGTAACACAGCCAGGGAAGAGCAGACTGACCCCACTGTGTCAATGTAACAATCTTGGGGAAGTGCAGACGGACCCCAATCTGTCAATGTAACACACCCAGGGAAGAGAAGACTGACCCCACTCTGTCAATGTAACCCTCCCAGGGAAGAGCAGACTGACCCCACTCTGTCAATGTAACACACCCAGGGAAGAGCAGACTGATCTCACTCTGTCAATGTAACACAACCAGGGAAGATCAGACTGACCCCACTCTGTCAATGTAACACACTCAGGGAAGAGCAGACTGACCCCACTCTGTCAATGTAACCCACCCATAAAAGAGCAGACTGTCCCCACTCTGTCAATGTGACACGCCCTGGGAAGAGCACACTGACCCAACTCTGTCAATGTAACAAACCCAGGGAAGAGCAGACTGACCCCACTCTGTCATTGTAACACACCCAGGGAAGAGCAGACTGACCCCACTCTGTCAATGTAACACACAATGGGAGAACAGACTGACCCCACTCTGTCAATGTGACACGCCCTGGGAAGAGCACACTGACCCAAATCTGTCAATGTAACAAACCCAGGGAAGAGCAGACTGACCTCACTCTGTCAATGTAACCCACCCAGAGAAGAGCAGAATGACCTCTTCTGCAAAGTTACTCACACAGTGAACTGCAGACTTCCCCACTCTGTCAATGTAACCCACCCACTGAAGTGCACATTGACCCCACTCTGTCATTGTAACACACCCAGGGAAGAGCAGACCGACCCCACTCTGTCAATGTAACACACAATGGGAGAACAGACTGACCCCACTCTGTCAATTTAACACACCCAGGGAAGAGCAGACAGATACCACTCTGTCAATGTAACACACCAAGGGAAGAACAGACTGACCCCACTCTGTCAATTTAAGACACCCAGGGAAGAGCAGACTGACCCCACTCTGTCAATGTAACACACCCAGGGGAGAGCAGACTGACACCACCCTGTCACTGTAAAACTCCCAGGGAAGGACAGACTGACGCCACTCTGTCAATGTAACACACCCAGGGAAGAGCAGACTGACCCAACACTGTCAATTTAACACACCCAAGGAAGAACAGACTGACACCACTCTGTCAATGTAACACACTCAGGAAAGAGAAGACTCACCCCAATCTGTCAATGTAACAAACCCAGGGAAGAGCAGACTGACCTCACTCTGTCAATGTAACCCACCCAGGGAAGAGCAGACTGACCCCACTCTGTCAATGTAACACACCCAGGGAAGAGCAGACTGAACTCACTCTGTCAATGTAACCGACCCAGAGAAGAGCAGAATGACCGCTTCTGCAAAATTACTCACACAGTCAACTGCAGTCTTACACCACTCCGTCAATGTAACACACCCAGGGAAGAGTTGACAGACCATACTCTGTACATGTAACAAACCCAGGGAAGAGCAGACTGACCTCACTCTGTCAATTTAACAAACATGGGGAAGAGCAGACTAACCCCAATCTCTCAATGTAACACACCCAGGGAAGAGCAGACTGACCCCACTGTGTCAATGTAACAAACCCAGGGAAGAGCAGACTGACCCCACTCTGTCAATGTAACACAGCCAGGGAAGAGCAGACTGACCCCACTGTGTCAATGTAACAATCTTGGGGAAGAGCAGACGGACCCCAATCTGTCAATGTAACACACCCAGGGAAGAGAAGACTGACCCCACTCTGTCAATGTAACCCTCCCAGGGAAGAGCAGACTGACCCCACTCTGTCAATGTAACACACCCAGGGAAGAGCAGACTGATCTCACTCTGTCAATGTAACACAACCAGGGAAGATCAGACTGACCCCACTCTGTCAATGTAACACACTCAGGGAAGAGCAGACTGACCCCACTCTGTCAATGTAACCCACCCATAAAAGAGCAGACTGTCCCCACTCTGTCAATGTGACACGCCCTGGGAAGAGCACACTGACCCAACTCTGTCAATGTAACAAACCCAGGGAAGAGCAGACTGACCCCACTCTGTCATTGTAACACACCCAGGGAAGAGCAGACTGACCCCAATCTGTCAATGTAACACACAATGGGAGAACAGACTGACCCCACTCTGTCAATTTAACACACCCAGGGAAGAGCAGACAGATACCACTCTGTCAATGTAACACACCAAGGGAATAACAGACTGACCCCACTCTGTCAATTTAAGACACCCAGGGAAGAGCAGACTGACCCCACTCTGTCAATGTAACACACCCAGGGGAGAGCAGACTGACACCACCCTGTCACTGTAAAACTCCCAGGGAAGGACAGACTGACGCCACTCTGTCAATGTAACACACCCAGGGAAGAGCAGACTGACCCAACACTGTCAATTTAACACACCCAAGGAAGAACAGACTGACCCCACTCTGTCAATGTAACACACTCAGGAAAGAGAAGGCTCACCCCAATCTGTCAATGTAACCCACCCAGGGAAGAGCAGACTGACCCCACTCTGTCAATGTAACACACCCAGGGAAGAGCAGACTGACCTCACTCTGTCAATGTAACACACCCAGGGAAGAGCAGACTGACCCCACTCTGTCAATGTAACACACCCAGGGAAGAGCAGACTGAACTCACTCTGTCAATGTAACCGACCCAGAGAAGAGCAGAATGACCGCTTCTGCAAAATTACTCACACAGTCAACTGCAGTCTTACACCACTCCGTCAATGTAACACACCCAGGGAAGAGTTGACAGACCATACTCTGTAAATGTAACAAACCCAGGGAAGAGCAGACTGACCTCACTCTGTCAATGTAACACACCCAGGGAATTGCAGACTGACCCCACTCTGTCAATGTAACAAACTTGGGGAAGAGCAGACTAACCCCAATCTCTCAATGTAACACACCCAGGGAAGAGCAGACTGACCCCACTGTGTCAATGTAACAAACCCAGGGAAGAGCAGACTGACCTCACTCTGCCAATGTTACACACCCAGGGAAGAGCAGACTGACCCCACTCTGTAAATGTAACCCACCCATAAAAGAGCAGACTGACCCCACTCTGTCAATGTAACACACACAGGGAAGAGCAGACTAACCTCACTCTGTCAATGTAACACACCCATAAAAGAGCAGACTGACCCCACTCTGTCAATGTGACACGCCCTTGGAAGAGCACAATGACCCAACTCTGTCAATGTAACACACCCAGGGAAGAGCAGACTAACCCCAATCTCTCAATGTAACACACCCATAAAAGAGCAGACTGACCCCACTCTGTCAATGTGACACGCCCTGGGAAGAGCACACTGACCCAACTCTGTCAATGTAACACACCCAGGGAAGAGCAGACTGACCAAACTCTGTCAATGTAACAAACCCATAAAAGAGCAGACTGACCCCACTCTGTCAATGTAACACACCCAGGGAAGAGCAGACTGACCCAACACTGTCAATGTAACACACCCAGGGAAGAGCAGACTGACCCCACTCTGTCAATGTAACACAGCCAGGGAAGAGCAGACTGACCCCACTGTGTCAATGTGACACGCCCTGGGAAGAGCAGACTGACCTCACTCTGTCAATGTAACACACCCAGGGAAGAACAGACTGACCCCACTCTGTCAATGTAACAAACCCTGGGAGAGCAGACTGACCCCACTCTGTCAATGTAACACACCTAGGGAAGAGCAAACTGACCCCACTCTGTCAATGAAACACACCCAGGGAAGAGCAGACTGACCCCACTCTGTCAATGTAACACAGCCAGGGAAGAGCAGACTGACCCCACTGTGTCAATGTGACACGCCCTGGGAAGAGCAGACTGACCTCACTCTGTCAATGTAACACACCCAGGGAAGAACAGACTGACCCCACTCTGTCAATGTAACAAACCCTGGGAGAGCAGACTGACCCCACTCTGTCAATGTAACACACCTAGGGAAGAGCAAACTGACCCCACTCTGTCAATGAAACACACCCAGGGAAGAGCAGACTGACCCCACTCTGTCAATGTAACACACACAGGGAAGAGCAGACTGACCCCACTCTGTCAATGTAACACACCCAGGGAAGTGCAGACTGACCCGAATCTGTCAATATAACACACCCAGGGAAGAGCAGACTGACCCCACTCTGTCATTGTAACACACCCAGGGAAGCGCAGGCTGACCCCACTCTGTCAACGTAACACACCCAGGGAAGAGCAGACTGACCCCACTCTGTCAATGTAACACACCCAGGGAAGTGCACACTGACCCGACTCTGTCAATGTAACACACACAGGGAAGAGCAGACTGACCCCACTCTGTCAATGTAACACACCCAGGGAAGTGCAGACTGACCCCAATCTGTCAATGTAACACACACAGGGAAGAGCAGACTGACCCCACTCTGTCAATGTAACACACCCAGGGAAGTGCAGACTGACCCCACTCTGTCAATGTAACACACCCAGGGAAGTGCATACTGACCCCACTCTGTCAATGTAACACACCCAGGGAAGAGCAGACTGACCCCACTCTGTCAATATAACACACCCAGGGAAGAGCAGACTGACCCAACACTGTCAATGTAACACACCCAGGGAAGAGCAGACTGACCCCACTCTGTCAATGTAACACAGCCAGGGAAGAGCAGACTGACCCCACTGTGTCAATGTAACAAACTTGGGGAAGAGCAGACGGACCCCAATCTGTCAATGTAACACACCCAGGGAAGAGAAGACTGACCCCACTCTGTCAATGTAACCCTCCCAGGGAAGAGCAGACTGACCCCACTCTGTCAATGTAACACACCCAGGGAAGAGCAGACTGAACTCACTCTGTCAATGTAACACAACCAGGGAAGATCAGACTGACCCCACTCTGTCAATGTAACACACTCAGGGAAGAGCAGACTGACCCCACTCTGTCAATGTAACCCACCCATAAAAGAGCAGACTGTCCCCACTCTGTCAATGTGACACGCCCTGGGAAGAGCACACTGACCCAAATCTGTCAATGTAACAAACCCAGGGAAGAGCAGACTGACCTCACTCTGTTAATGTAACCCACCCAGAGAAGAGCAGAATGACCTCTTCTGCAAAGTTACTCACACAGTGAACTGCAGACTTCCCCACTCTGTCAATGTAACCCACCCACTGAAGTGCACATTGACCCCACTCTGTCATTGTAACACACCCAGGGAAGAGCAGACCGACCCCACTCTGTCAATGTAACACACAATGGGAGAACAGACTGACCCCACTCTGTCAATTTAACACACCCAGGGAAGAGCAGACAGATACCACTCTGTCAATGTAACACACCAAGGGAAGAACAGACTGACCCCACTCTGTCAATTTAAGACACCCAGGGAAGAGCAGACTGACCCCACTCTGTCAATGTAACACACCCAGGGGAGAGCAGACTGACACCACCCTGTCACTGTAAAACTCCCAGGGAAGGACAGACTGACGCCACTCTGTCAATGTAACACACCCAGGGAAGAGCAGACTGACCCAACACTGTCAATTTAACACACCCAAGGAAGAACAGACTGACCCCACTCTGTCAATGTAACACACTCAGGAAAGAGAAGACTCACCCCAATCTGTCAATGTAACAAACCCAGGGAAGAGCAGACTGACCTCACTCTGTCAATGTAACCCACCCAGGGAAGAGCAGACTGACCCCACTCTGTCAATGTAACACACCCAGGGAAGAGCAGACCGAACTCACTCTGTCAATGTAACCGACCCAGAGAAGAGCAGAATGACCGCTTCTGCAAAATTCCTCACACAGTCAACTGCAGTCTTACACCACTCCGTCAATGTAACACACCCAGGGAAGAGTTGACAGACCATACTCTGTAAATGTAACAAACCCAGGGAAGAGCAGACTGACCTCACTCTGTCAATGTAACAAACTTGGGGAAGAGCAGACTAACCCCAATCTCTCAATGTAACACACCCAGGGAAGAGCAGACTGACCCCACTGTGTCAATGTAACAAACCCAGGGAAGAGCAGACTGACCCAACACTGTCAATGTAACACACCCAGGGAAGAGCAGACTGACCCCACTCTGTCAATGTAACACAGCCAGGGAAGAGCAGACTGACCCCACTGTGTCAATGTAACAAACTTGGGGAAGAGCAGACGGACCCCAATCTGTCAATGTAACACACCCAGGGAAGAGAAGACTGACCCCACTCTGTCAATGTAACCCTCCCAGGGAAGAGCAGACTGACCCCACTCTGTCAATGTAACACACCCAGGGAAGAGCAGACTGAACTCACTCTGTCAATGTAACACAACCAGGGAAGATCAGACTGACCCCACTCTGTCAATGTAACACACTCAGGGAAGAGCAGACTGACCCCACTCTGTCAATGTAACCCACCCATAAAAGAGCAGACTGTCCCCACTCTGTCAATGTGACACGCCCTGGGAAGAGCACACTGACCCAAATCTGTCAATGTAACAAACCCAGGGAAGAGCAGACTGACCTCACTCTGTTAATGTAACCCACCCAGAGAAGAGCAGAATGACCTCTTCTGCAAAGTTACTCACACAGTGAACTGCAGACTTCCCCACTCTGTCAATGTAACCCACCCACTGAAGTGCACATTGACCCCACTCTGTCATTGTAACACACCCAGGGAAGAGCAGACCGACCCCACTCTGTCAATGTAACACACAATGGGAGAACAGACTGACCCCACTCTGTCAATTTAACACACCCAGGGAAGAGCAGACAGATACCACTCTGTCAATGTAACACACCAAGGGAAGAACAGACTGACCCCACTCTGTCAATTTAAGACACCCAGGGAAGAGCAGACTGACCCCACTCTGTCAATGTAACACACCCAGGGGAGAGCAGACTGACACCACCCTGTCACTGTAAAACTCCCAGGGAAGGACAGACTGACGCCACTCTGTCAATGTAACACACCCAGGGAAGAGCAGACTGACCCAACACTGTCAATTTAACACACCCAAGGAAGAACAGACTGACCCCACTCTGTCAATGTAACACACTCAGGAAAGAGAAGACTCACCCCAATCTGTCAATGTAACAAACCCAGGGAAGAGCAGACTGACCTCACTCTGTCAATGTAACCCACCCAGGGAAGAGCAGACTGACCCCACTCTGTCAATGTAACACACCCAGGGAAGAGCAGACTGAACTCACTCTGTCAATGTAACCGACCCAGAGAAGAGCAGAATGACCGCTTCTGCAAAATTCCTCACACAGTCAACTGCAGTCTTACACCACTCCGTCAATGTAACACACCCAGGGAAGAGTTGACAGACCATACTCTGTAAATGTAACAAACCCAGGGAAGAGCAGACTGACCTCACTCTGTCAATGTAACAAACTTGGGGAAGAGCAGACTAACCCCAATCTCTCAATGTAACACACCCAGGGAAGAGCAGACTGACCCCACTGTGTCAATGTAACAAACCCAGGGAAGAGCAGACTGACCTCACTCTGCCAATGTTACACACCCAGGGAAGAGCAGACTGACCCCACTCTGTAAATGTAACCCACCCATAAAAGAGCAGACTGACCCCACTCTGTCAATGTGACACGCCCTGGGAAGAGCAGACGAACCTCACTCTGTCAATGTAACACACCCATAAAAGAGCAGACTGACCCCACTCTGTCAATGTGACACGCCCTTGGAAGAGCACACTGACCCAACTCTGTCAATGTAACACACCCAGGGAAGAGCAGACTAACCCCAATCTCTCAATGTAACACACCCATAAAAGAGCAGACTGACCCCACTCTGTCAATGTGACACGCCCTTGGAAGAGCACACTGACCCAACTCTGTCAATGTAACACACCCTGGGAAGAGCAGACTGACCAAACTCTGTCAATGTTACAAACCCATAAAAGAGCAGACTGACTCCACTCTGTCAATGTGACACGCCCTGGGAAGAGCACACAGACCCAACTCTGTCAATGTAACACACCCAGGGAAGAGCAGACTGACCCCACTCTGTCAATGTTACCCACCCAGGGAAGAGCAGATTGACCCAACTCTGTCAATGTGACACGCCCTGGGAAGAGCAGACTGACCTCACTCTGTCAATGTAACACACCCAGGGAAGAACAGACTGACCCCACTCTGTCATTGTAACAAACCCTGGGAGAGCAGACTGACCCCACTCTGTCAATGTAACACACCCAGGGAAGAGCAAACTGACCCCACTCTGTCAATGAAACACACCCAGGGAAGAGCAGACTGACCCCACTCTGACAATGTAACACACACAGGGAAGAGCAGACTGACCCCACTCTGTCAATGTAACACAACCAGGGAAGTGCAGTCTGACCCGACTCTGTCAATATAACACACCAAGGGAAGAGCAGACTGACACCACTCTGTCAATGTAACACACACAGGGAAGAGCAGACTGACCCCACTCTGTCAATGTAACACACCCAGGGAAGTGCAGACTGACCCGACTCTGTCAATGTAACACACACAGGGAAGAGCAGACTGACCCCACTCTGTCAATGTAACACACCCAGGGAAGTGCAGACTGACCCCAGTCTGTCAATGTAACACACCCAGGGAAGAGCAGGCTGACCCCACTCTGTCAACGTAACACACCCAGGGAAGAGCAGACTGACCCCACTCTGTCAATGTAACACACCCAGGGAAGTGCACACTGACCCGACTCTGTCAATGTAACACACACAGGGAAGAGCAGACTGACCCCACTCTGTCAATGTAACACACCCAGGGAAGTGCAGACTGACCCCAATCTGTCAATGTAACACACACAGGGAAGAGCAGACTGACCCCACTCTGTCAATGTAACACACCCAGGGAAGAGCAGACTGACCCCACTCTGTCAATGTAACACACCCAGGGAAGTGCATACTGACCCCACCCTATCAAAGTAACAAAACCAGGGAAGAGCAGACTGACCCCCACTCTGTCAATGTAACATACCCAGGGAAGGGCAGACTGACCCCACTCTGTCAATGTAACAAACCCAGGGAAGAACAGACTGACCCCAATCTGTCAATGTAACCCACCCAGGAAAGAGCAGACTGACCCCACTCTGTCAATGTAACACACCCAGGTAAGAGCAGACTGACCCCACTCTGTCAATGTAACACACCCAGGGAAGAGCAGACTGACCCAACACTGTCAATGTAACACACCCAGGGAAGAGCAGACTGACCCCACTCTGTCAATGTAACACAGCCAGGGAAGAGCAGACTGACCCCACTGTGTCAATGTAACAAACTTGGGGAAGAGCAGACGGACCCCAATCTGTCAATGTAACACACCCAGGGAAGAGAAGACTGACCCCACTCTGTCAATGTAACCCTCCCAGGGAAGAGCAGACTGACCCCACTCTGTCAATGTAACACACCCAGGGAAGAGCAGACTGAACTCACTCTGTCAATGTAACACAACCAGGGAAGATCAGACTGACCCCACTCTGTCAATGTAACACACTCAGGGAAGAGCAGACTGACCCCACTCTGTCAATGTAACCCACCCATAAAAGAGCAGACTGTCCCCACTCTGTCAATGTGACACGCCCTGGGAAGAGCACACTGACCCAACTCTGTCAATGTAACAAACCCAGGGAAGAGCAGACTGACCCCACTCTGTCATTGTAACACACCCAGGGAAGAGCAGACTGACCCCACTCTGTCAATGTAACACACAATGGGAGAACAGACTGACCCCACTCTGTCAATTTAACACACCCAGGGAAGAGCAGACAGATACCACTCTGTCAATGTAACACACCAAGGGAAGAACAGACTGACCCCACTCTGTCAATTTAACACACCCAGGGAAGAGCAGACAGATACCACTCTGTCAATGTAACACACCCAGGGAAGAGCAGACTGACCCCACTCTGTCAATGTAACACACCCAGGGGAGAGCAGACTGACACCACCCTGTCAATGTAACACACACAGGGAAGAGCAGACTAACCTCACTCTGTCAATGTAACACACCCATAAAAGAGCAGACTGACCCCACTCTGTCAATGTGACACGCCCTTGGAAGAGCACAATGACCCAACTCTGTCAATGTAACACACCCAGGGAAGAGCAGACTAACCCCAATCTCTCAATGTAACACACCCATAAAAGAGCAGACTGACCCCACTCTGTCAATGTGACACGCCCTGGGAAGAGCACACTGACCCAACTCTGTCAATGTAACACACCCTGGGAAGAGCAGACTGACCAAACTCTGTCAATGTAACAAACCCATAAAAGAGCAGACTGACCCCACTCTGTCAATGTAACACACCCAGGGAAGAGCAGACTGACCCAACACTGTCAATGTAACACACCCAGGGAAGAGCAGACTGACCCCACTCTGTCAATGTAACACAGCCAGGGAAGAGCAGACTGACCCCACTGTGTCAATGTGACACGCCCTGGGAAGAGCAGACTGACCTCACTCTGTCAATGTAACACACCCAGGGAAGAACAGACTGACCCCACTCTGTCAATGTAACAAACCCTGGGAGAGCAGACTGACCCCACTCTGTCAATGTAACACACCTAGGGAAGAGCAAACTGACCCCACTCTGTCAATGAAACACACCCAGGGAAGAGCAGACTGACCCCACTCTGTCAATGTAACACAGCCAGGGAAGAGCAGACTGACCCCACTGTGTCAATGTGACACGCCCTGGGAAGAGCAGACTGACCTCACTCTGTCAATGTAACACACCCAGGGAAGAACAGACTGACCCCACTCTGTCAATGTAACAAACCCTGGGAGAGCAGACTGACCCCACTCTGTCAATGTAACACACCTAGGGAAGAGCAAACTGACCCCACTCTGTCAATGAAACACACCCAGGGAAGAGCAGACTGACCCCACTCTGTCAATGTAACACACACAGGGAAGAGCAGACTGACCCCACTCTGTCAATGTAACACACCCAGGGAAGTGCAGACTGACCCGAATCTGTCAATATAACACACCCAGGGAAGAGCAGACTGACACCACTCTGTCAATGTAACACACACAGGGAAGAGCAGACTGACCCCACTCTGTCAATGTAACACACCCAGGGAAGTGCAGACTGACCCCACTCTGTCATTGTAACACACCCAGGGAAGCGCAGGCTGACCCCACTCTGTCAACGTAACACACCCAGGGAAGAGCAGACTGACCCCACTCTGTCAATGTAACACACCCAGGGAAGTGCACACTGACCCGACTCTGTCAATGTAACACACACAGGGAAGAGCAGACTGACCCCACTCTGTCAATGTAACACACCCAGGGAAGTGCAGACTGACCCCAATCTGTCAATGTAACACACACAGGGAAGAGCAGACTGACCCCACTCTGTCAATGTAACACACCCAGGGAAGTGCAGACTGACCCCACTCTGTCAATGTAACACACCCAGGGAAGTGCATACTGACCCCACTCTGTCAATGTAACACACCCAGGGAAGAGCAGACTGACCCCACTCTGTCAATATAACACACCCAGGGAAGAGCAGACTGACCCAACACTGTCAATGTAACACACCCAGGGAAGAGCAGACTGACCCCACTCTGTCAATGTAACACAGCCAGGGAAGAGCAGACTGACCCCACTGTGTCAATGTAACAAACTTGGGGAAGAGCAGACGGACCCCAATCTGTCAATGTAACACACCCAGGGAAGAGAAGACTGACCCCACTCTGTCAATGTAACCCTCCCAGGGAAGAGCAGACTGACCCCACTCTGTCAATGTAACACACCCAGGGAAGAGCAGACTGAACTCACTCTGTCAATGTAACACAACCAGGGAAGATCAGACTGACCCCACTCTGTCAATGTAACACACTCAGGGAAGAGCAGACTGACCCCACTCTGTCAATGTAACCCACCCATAAAAGAGCAGACTGTCCCCACTCTGTCAATGTGACACGCCCTGGGAAGAGCACACTGACCCAAATCTGTCAATGTAACAAACCCAGGGAAGAGCAGACTGACCTCACTCTGTCAATGTAACCCACCCAGAGAAGAGCAGAATGACCTCTTCTGCAAAGTTACTCACACAGTGAACTGCAGACTTCCCCACTCTGTCAATGTAACCCACCCACTGAAGTGCACATTGACCCCACTCTGTCATTGTAACACACCCAGGGAAGAGCAGACCGACCCCACTCTGTCAATGTAACACACAATGGGAGAACAGACTGACCCCACTCTGTCAATTTAACACACCCAGGGAAGAGCAGACAGATACCACTCTGTCAATGTAACACACCAAGGGAAGAACAGACTGACCCCACTCTGTCAATTTAAGACACCCAGGGAAGAGCAGACTGACCCCACTCTGTCAATGTAACACACCCAGGGGAGAGCAGACTGACACCACCCTGTCACTGTAAAACTCCCAGGGAAGGACAGACTGACGCCACTCTGTCAATGTAACACACCCAGGGAAGAGCAGACTGACCCAACACTGTCAATTTAACACACCCAAGGAAGAACAGACTGACCCCACTCTGTCAATGTAACACACTCAGGAAAGAGAAGACTCACCCCAATCTGTCAATGTAACAAACCCAGGGAAGAGCAGACTGACCTCACTCTGTCAATGTAACCCACCCAGGGAAGAGCAGACTGACCCCACTCTGTCAATGTAACACACCCAGGGAAGAGCAGACTGAACTCACTCTGTCAATGTAACCGACCCAGAGAAGAGCAGAATGACCGCTTCTGCAAAATTACTCACACAGTCAACTGCAGTCTTACACCACTCCGTCAATGTAACACACCCAGGGAAGAGTTGACAGACCATACTCTGTAAATGTAACAAACTCAGGGAAGAGCAGACTGACCTCACTCTGTCAATGTAACAAACTTGGGGAAGAGCAGACTAACCCCAATCTCTCAATGTAACACACCCAGGGAAGAGCAGACTGACCCCACTGTGTCAATGTAACAAACCCAGGGAAGAGCAGACTGACCTCACTCTGCCAATGTTACACACCCAGGGAAGAGCAGACTGACCCCACTCTGTAAATGTAACCCACCCATAAAAGAGCAGACTGACCCCACTCTGTCAATGTGACACGCCCTGGGAAGAGCAGACTAACCTCACTCTGTCAATGTAACACACCCATAAAAGAGCAGACTGACCCCACTCTGTCAATGTGACACGCCCTTGGAAGAGCACACTGACCCAACTCTGTCAATGTAACACACCCAGGGAAGAGCAGACTAACCCCAATCTCTCAATGTAACACACCCATAAAAGAGCAGACTGACCCCACTCTGTCAATGTGACACGCCCTGGGAAGAGCACACTGACCCAACTCTGTCAATGTAACACACCCAGGGAAGAGCAGACTGACCAAACTCTGTCAATGTAACAAACCCATAAAAGAGCAGACTGACTCCACTCTGTCAATGTGACACGCCCTGGGAAGAGCACACAGACCCAACTCTGTCAATGTAACACACCCAGGGAAGAGCAGACTGACCCCACTCTGTCAATGTTACCCACCCAGGGAAGAGCAGATTGACCCAACTCTGTCAATGTGACACGCCCTGGGAAGAGCAGACTGACCTCACTCTGTCAATGTAACACACCCAGGGAAGAACAGACTGACCCCACTCTGTCAATGTAACAAACCCTGGGAGAGCAGACTGACCCCACTCTGTCAATGTAACACACCCAGGGAAGAGCAAACTGACCCCACTCTGTCAATGAAACACACCCAGGGAAGAGCAGACTGACCCCACTCTGACAATGTAACACACACAGGGAAGAGCAGACTGACCCCACTCTGTCAATGTAACACAACCAGGGAAGTGCATTCTGACCCGACTCTGTCAATATAACACACCAAGGGAAGAGCAGACTGACACCACTCTGTCAATGTAACACACACAGGGAAGAGCAGACTGACCCAACACTGTCAATTTAACACACCCAAGGAAGAACAGACTGACCCCACTCTGTCAATGTAACACACTCAGGAAAGAGAAGACTCACCCCAATCTGTCAATGTAACAAACCCAGGGAAGAGCAGACTGACCTCACTCTGTCAATGTAACCCACCCAGGGAAGAGCAGACTGACCCCACTCTGTCAATGTAACACACCCAGGGAAGAGCAGACTGAACTCACTCTGTCAATGTAACCGACCCAGAGAAGAGCAGAATGACCGCTTCTGCAAAATTACTCACACAGTCAACTGCAGTCTTACACCACTCCGTCAATGTAACACACCCAGGGAAGAGTTGACAGACCATACTCTGTAAATGTAACAAACTCAGGGAAGAGCAGACTGACCTCACTCTGTCAATGTAACAAACTTGGGGAAGAGCAGACTAACCCCAATCTCTCAATGTAACACACCCAGGGAAGAGCAGACTGACCCCACTGTGTCAATGTAACAAACCCAGGGAAGAGCAGACTGACCTCACTCTGCCAATGTTACACACCCAGGGAAGAGCAGACTGACCCCACTCTGTAAATGTAACCCACCCATAAAAGAGCAGACTGACCCCACTCTGTCAATGTGACACGCCCTGGGAAGAGCAGACTAACCTCACTCTGTCAATGTAACACACCCATAAAAGAGCAGACTGACCCCACTCTGTCAATGTGACACGCCCTTGGAAGAGCACACTGACCCAACTCTGTCAATGTAACACACCCAGGGAAGAGCAGACTAACCCCAATCTCTCAATGTAACACACCCATAAAAGAGCAGACTGACCCCACTCTGTCAATGTGACACGCCCTGGGAAGAGCACACTGACCCAACTCTGTCAATGTAACACACCCAGGGAAGAGCAGACTGACCAAACTCTGTCAATGTAACAAACCCATAAAAGAGCAGACTGACTCCACTCTGTCAATGTGACACGCCCTGGGAAGAGCACACAGACCCAACTCTGTCAATGTAACACACCCAGGGAAGAGCAGACTGACCCCACTCTGTCAATGTTACCCACCCAGGGAAGAGCAGATTGACCCAACTCTGTCAATGTGACACGCCCTGGGAAGAGCAGACTGACCTCACTCTGTCAATGTAACACACCCAGGGAAGAACAGACTGACCCCACTCTGTCAATGTAACAAACCCTGGGAGAGCAGACTGACCCCACTCTGTCAATGTAACACACCCAGGGAAGAGCAAACTGACCCCACTCTGTCAATGAAACACACCCAGGGAAGAGCAGACTGACCCCACTCTGACAATGTAACACACACAGGGAAGAGCAGACTGACCCCACTCTGTCAATGTAACACAACCAGGGAAGTGCAGTCTGACCCGACTCTGTCAATATAACACACCAAGGGAAGAGCAGACTGACACCACTCTGTCAATGTAACACACACAGGGAAGAGCAGACTGACCCCACTCTGTCAATGTAACACACCCAGGGAAGTGCAGACTGACCCCACTCTGTCATTGTAACACACCCAGGGAAGAGCAGGCTGACCCCACTCTGTCAACGTAACACACCCAGGGAAGAGCAGACTGACCCCACTCTGTCAATGTAACACACCCAGGGAAGTGCACACTGACCCGACTCTGTCAATGTAACACACACAGGGAAGAGCAGACTGACCCCACTCTGTCAATGTAACACACCCAGGGAAGTGCAGACTGACCCCAATCTGTCAATGTAACACACACAGGGAAGAGCAGACTGAACCCACTCTGTCAATGTAACACACCCAGGGAAGAGCAGACTGACCCCACTCTGTCAATGTAACACACCCAGGGAAGTGCATACTGACCCCACCCTATCAAAGTAACAAAACCAGGGAAGAGCAGACTGACCCACACTCTGTCAATGTAACACACCCAGGGAAGGGCAGACTGACCCCACTCTGTCAATGTAACAAACCCAGGGAAGAACAGACTGACCCCAATCTGTCAATGTAACCCACCCAGGAAAGAGCAGACTGACCCCACTCTGTCAATGTAACACACCCAGGGAAGAGCAGACTGACCCCACTCTGTCAATGTAACACACCCAGGGAAGAGCAGACTGACCCAACACTGTCAATGTAACACACCCAGGGAAGAGCAGACTGACCCCACTCTGTCAATGTAACACAGCCAGGGAAGAGCAGACTGACCCCACTGTGTCAATGTAACAAACTTGGGGAAGAGCAGACGGACCCCAATCTGTCAATGTAACACACCCAGGGAAGAGAAGACTGACCCCACTCTGTCAATGTAACCCTCCCAGGGAAGAGCAGACTGACCCCACTCTGTCAATGTAACACACCCAGGGAAGAGCAGACTGAACTCACTCTGTCAATGTAACACAACCAGGGAAGATCAGACTGACCCCACTCTGTCAATGTAACACACTCAGGGAAGAGCAGACTGACCCCACTCTGTCAATGTAACCCACCCATAAAAGAGCAGACTGTCCCCACTCTGTCAATGTGACACGCCCTGGGAAGAGCACACTGACCCAACTCTGTCAATGTAACAAACCCAGGGAAGAGCAGACTGACCCCACTCTGTCATTGTAACACACCCAGGGAAGAGCAGACTGACCCCACTCTGTCAATGTAACACACAATGGGAGAACAGACTGACCCCACTCTGTCAATTTAACACACCCAGGGAAGTGCAGACAGATACCACTCTGTCAATGTAACACACCAAGGGAAGAACAGACTGACCCCACTCTGTCAATTTAACACACCCAGGGAAGAGCAGACAGATACCACTCTGTCAATGTAACACACCCACGGAAGAGCAGACTGACCCCACTCTGTCAATGTAACACACCCAGGGGAGAGCAGACTGACACCACCCTGTCACTGTAAAACTCCCAGGGAAGGACAGACTGACGCCACTCTGTCAATGTAACACACCAAGGGAAGAGCAGACTGACCCAACACTGTCAATTTAACACACCCAAGGAAGAACAGACTGACCCCACTCTGTCAATGTAACACACTCAGGAAAGAGAAGGCTCACCCCAATCTGTCAATGTAACCCACCCAGGGAAGAGCAGACTGACCCCACTCTGTCAATGTAACACACCCAGGGAAGAGCAGACTGACCTCACTCTGTCAATGTAACACACCCAGGGAAGAGCAGACTGACCCCACTCTGTCAATGTAACACACCCAGGGAAGAGCAGACTGAACTCACTCTGTCAATGTAACCGACCCAGAGAAGAGCAGAATGACCGCTTCTGCAAAATTACTCACACAGTCAACTGCAGTCTTACACCACTCCGTCAATGTAACACACCCAGGGAAGAGTTGACAGACCATACTCTGTAAATGTAACAAACCCAGGGAAGAGCAGACTGACCTCACTCTGTCAATGTAACACACCCAGGGAATTGCAGACTGACCCCACTCTGTCAATGTAACAAACTTGGGGAAGAGCAGACTAACCCCAATCTCTCAATGTAACACACCCAGGGAAGAGCAGACTGACCCCACTGTGTCAATGTAACAAACCCAGGGAAGAGCAGACTGACCTCACTCTGCCAATGTTACACACCCAGGGAAGAGCAGACTGACCCCACTCTGTCAATGTAACCCACCCATAAAAGAGCAGACTGACCCCACTCTGTCAATGTAACACACACAGGGAAGAGCAGACTAACCTCACTCTGTCAATGTAACACACCCATAAAAGAGCAGACTGACCCCACTCTGTCAATGTGACACGCCCTTGGAAGAGCACACTGACCCAACTCTGTCAATGTAACACACCCAGGGAAGAGCAGACTAACCCCAATCTCTCAATGTAACACACCCATAAAAGAGCAGACTGACCCCACTCTGTCAATGTGACACGCCCTGGGAAGAGCACACTAACCCAACTCTGTCAATGTAACACACCCAGGGAAGAGCAGACTGACCAAACTCTGTCAATGTAACAAACCCATAAAAGAGCAGACTGACCCCACTCTGTCAATGTAACACACCCAGGGAAGAGCAGACTGACCCCACTCTGTCAATGTAACACACCCAGGGAAGTGCATACTGACCCCACCCTATCAAAGTAACAAAACCAGGGAAGAGCAGACTGACCCCCACTTTATCAATGTAACACACCCAGGGAAGGGCAGACTGACCCCACTCTGTCAATGTAACAAACCCAGGGAAGAACAGACTGACCCCAATCTGTCAATGTAACCCACCCAGGAAAGAGCAGACTGACCCCACTCTGTCAATGTAACACACCCAGGGAAGAGCAGACTGACCCCACTCTGTCAATGTAACACACCCAGGGAAGAGCAGACTGACCCAACACTGTCAATGTAACACACCCAGGGAAGAGCAGACTGACCCCACTCTGTCAATGTAACACAGCCAGGGAAGAGCAGACTGACCCCACTGTGTCAATGTAACAAACTTGGGGAAGAGCAGACGGACCCCAATCTGTCAATGTAACACACCCAGGGAAGAGAAGACTGACCCCACTCTGTCAATGTAACCCTCCCAGGGAAGAGCAGACTGACCCCACTCTGTCAATGTAACACACCCAGGGAAGAGCAGACTGAACTCACTCTGTCAATGTAACACAACCAGGGAAGATCAGACTGACCCCACTCTGTCAATGTAACCCACCCATAAAAGAGCAGACTGTCCCCACTCTGTCAATGTGACACGCCCTGGGAAGAGCACACTGACCCAACTCTGTCAATGTAACAAACCCAGGGAAGAGCAGACTGACCCCACTCTGTCATTGTAACACACCCAGGGAAGAGCAGACTGACCCCACTCTGTCAATGTAACACAGCCAGGGAAGAGCAGACTGACCCCACTGTGTCAATGTGACACGCCCTGGGAAGAGCAGACTGACCTCACTCTGTCAATGTAACACACCCAGGGAAGAACAGACTGACCCCACTCTGTCAATGTAACAAACCCTGGGAGAGCAGACTGACCCCACTCTGTCAATGTAACACACCTAGGGAAGAGCAAACTGACCCCACTCTGTCAATGAAACACACCCAGGGAAGAGCAGACTGACCCCACTCTGTCAATGTAACACAGCCAGGGAAGAGCAGACTGACCCCACTGTGTCAATGTGACACGCCCTGGGAAGAGCAGACTGACCTCACTCTGTCAATGTAACACACCCAGGGAAGAACAGACTGACCCCACTCTGTCAATGTAACAAACCCTGGGAGAGCAGACTGACCCCACTCTGTCAATGTAACACACCTAGGGAAGAGCAAACTGACCCCACTCTGTCAATGAAACACACCCAGGGAAGAGCAGACTGACCCCACTCTGTCAATGTAACACACACAGGGAAGAGCAGACTGACCCCACTCTGTCAATGTAACACACCCAGGGAAGTGCAGACTGACCCGAATCTGTCAATATAACACACCCAGGGAAGAGCAGACTGACACCACTCTGTCAAAGTAACACACACAGGGAAGAGCAGACTGACCCCACTCTGTCAATGTAACACACCCAGGGAAGTGCAGACTGACCCCACTCTGTCATTGTAACACACCCAGGGAAGCGCAGGCTGACCCCACTCTGTCAACGTAACACACCCAGGGAAGAGCAGACTGACCCCACTCTGTCAATGTAACACACCCAGGGAAGTGCACACTGACCCGACTCTGTCAATGTAACACACACAGGGAAGAGCAGACTGACCCCACTCTGTCAATGTAACACACCCAGGGAAGTGCAGACTGACCCCAATCTGTCAATGTAACACACACAGGGAAGAGCAGACTGACCCCACTCTGTCAATGTAACACACCCAGGGAAGTGCAGACTGACCCCACTCTGTCAATGTAACACACCCAGGGAAGAGCAGACTGACCCCACTCTGTCAATATAACACACCCAGGGAAGAGCAGACTGACCCAACACTGTCAATGTAACACACCCAGGGAAGAGCAGACTGACCCCACTCTGTCAATGTAACACAGCCAGGGAAGAGCAGACTGACCCCACTGTGTCAATGTAACAAACTTGGGGAAGAGCAGACGGACCCCAATCTGTCAATGTAACACACCCAGGGAAGAGAAGACTGACCCCACTCTGTCAATGTAACCCTCCCAGGGAAGAGCAGACTGACCCCACTCTGTCAATGTAACACACCCAGGGAAGAGCAGACTGAACTCACTCTGTCAATGTAACACAACCAGGGAAGATCAGACTGACCCCACTCTGTCAATGTAACACACTCAGGGAAGAGCAGACTGACCCCACTCTGTCAATGTAACCCACCCATAAAAGAGCAGACTGTCCCCACTCTGTCAATGTGACACGCCCTGGGAAAAGCACACTGACCCAAATCTGTCAATGTAACAAACCCAGGGAAGAGCAGACTGACCTCACTCTGTCAATGTAACCCACCCAGAGAAGAGCAGAATGACCTCTTCTGCAAAGTTACTCACACAGTGAACTGCAGACTTCCCCACTCTGTCAATGTAACCCACCCACTGAAGTGCACATTGACCCCACTCTGTCATTGTAACACACCCAGGGAAGAGCAGACCGACCCCACTCTGTCAATGTAACACACAATGGGAGAACAGACTGACCCCACTCTGTCAATTTAACACACCCAGGGAAGAGCAGACAGATACCACTCTGTCAATGTAACACACCAAGGGAAGAACAGACTGACCCCACTCTGTCAATTTAAGACACCCAGGGAAGAGCAGACTGACCCCACTCTGTCAATGTAACACACCCAGGGGAGAGCAGACTGACACCACCCTGTCACTGTAAAACTCCCAGGGAAGGACAGACTGACGCCACTCTGTCAATGTAACACACCCAGGGAAGAGCAGACTGACCCAACACTGTCAATTTAACACACCCAAGGAAGAACAGACTGACCCCACTCTGTCAATTTACCACACTCAGGAAAGAGAAGACTCACCCCAATCTGTCAATGTAACAAACCCAGGGAAGAGCAGACTGACCTCACTCTGTCAATGTAACCCACCCAGGGAAGAGCAGACTGACCCCACTCTGTCAATGTAACACACCCAGGGAAGAACAGACTGACCCCACTCTGTCAATGTAACACACTCAGGAAAGAGAAGGCTCACCCCAATCTGTCATTGTAACCCACCCAGGGAAGAGCAGACTGACCCCACTCTGTCAATGTAACACACCCAGGGAAGAGTTGACAGACCATACTCTGTAAATGTAACAAACCCAGGGAAGAGCAGACTGACCTCACTCTGTCAATGTAACACACCCAGGGAATTGCAGACTGACCCCACTCTGTCAATGTAACAAACTTGGGGAAGAGCAGACTAACCCCAATCTCTCAATGTAACACACCCAGGGAAGAGCAGACTGACCCCACTGTGTCAATGTAACAAACCCAGGGAAGAGCAGACTGACCTCACTCTGCCAATGTTACACACCCAGGGAAGAGCAGACTGACCCCACTCTGTCAATGTAACCCACCCATAAAAGAGCAGACTGACCCCACTCTGTCAATGTAACACACACAGGGAAGAGCAGACTAACCTCACTCTGTCAATGCAACACACCCATAAAAGAGCAGACTGACCCCACTCTGTCAATGTGACACGCCCTTGGAAGAGCACACTGACCCAACTCTGTCAATGTAACACACCCAGGGAAGAGCAGACTAACCCCAATCTCTCAATGTAACACACCCATAAAAGAGCAGACTGACCCCACTCTGTCAATGTGACACGCCCTGGGAAGAGCACACTGACCCAACTCTGTCAATGTAACAAACCCAGGGAAGAGCAGACTGACCCCCACTCTGTCAATGTAACACACCCAGGGAAGGGCAGACTGACCCCACTCTGTCAATATAACAAACCCAGGGAAGAACAGACTGACCCCAATCTGTCAATGTAACCCACCCAGGAAAGAGCAGACTGACCCCACTCTGTCAATGTAACACACCCAGGGAAGAGCAGACTGACCCCACTCTGTCAATATAACACACCCAGGGAAGAGCAGACTGACCCAACACTGTCAATGTAACACACCCAGGGAAGAGCAGACTGACCCCACTCTGTCAATGTAACACAGCCAGGGAAGAGCAGACTGACCCCACTGTGTCAATGTAACAAACTTGGGGAAGAGCAGACGGACCCCAATCTGTCAATGTAACACACCCAGGGAAGAGAAGACTGACCCCACTCTGTCAATGTAACCCTCCCAGGGAAGAGCAGACTGACCCCACTCTGTCAATGTAACACACCCAGGGAAGAGCAGACTGAACTCACTCTGTCAATGTAACACAACCAGGGAAGATCAGACTGACCCCACTCTGTCAATGTAACACACTCAGGGAAGAGCAGACTGACCCCACTCTGTCAATGTAACCCACCCATAAAAGAGCAGACTGTCCCCACTCTGTCAATGTGACACGCCCTGGGAAGAGCACACTGACCCAAATCTGTCAATGTAACAAACCCAGGGAAGAGCAGACTGACCTCACTCTGTCAATGTAACCCACCCAGAGAAGAGCAGAATGACCTCTTCTGCAAAGTTACTCACACAGTGAACTGCAGACTTCCCCACTCTGTCAATGTAACCCACCCACTGAAGTGCACATTGACCCCACTCTGTCATTGTAACACACCCAGGGAAGAGCAGACTGACCCCACTCTGTCAATGTAACACACAATGGGAGAACAGACTGACCCCACTCTGTCAATTTAACACACCCAGGGAAGAGCAGACAGATACCACTCTGTCAATGTAACACACCAAGGGAAGAGCAGACTGACCCCACTCTGTCAATGTAACACACCCAGGGGAGAGCAGACTGACACCACCCTGTCACTGTAAAACTCCCAGGGAAGGACAGACTGACGCCACTCTGTCAATGTAACACACCCAGGGAAGAGCAGACTGACCCAACACTGTCAATTTAACACACCCAAGGAAGAACAGACTGACCCCACTCTGTCAATGTAACACACTCAGGAAAGAGAAGACTCACCCCAATCTGTCAATGTAACAAACCCAGGGAAGAGCAGACTGACCTCACTCTGTCAATGTAACCCACCCAGGGAAGAGCAGACTGACCCCACTCTGTCAATGTAACACACCCAGGGAAGAGCAGACTGACCTCACTCTGTCAATGTAACACACCCAGGGAAGAGCAGACTGACCCCACTCTGTCAATGTAACACACCCTGGGAAGAGCAGACTGAACTCACTCTGTCAATGTAACCGACCCAGAGAAGAGCAGAATGACTGCTTCTGCAAAATTACTCACACAGTCAACTGCAGTCTTACACCACTCCGTCAATGTAACACACCCAGGGAAGAGTTGACAGACCATACTCTGTAAATGTAACAAACCCAGGGAAGAGCAGACTGACCTCACTCTGTCAATGTAACACACCCAGGGAATTGCAGACTGACCCCACTCTGTCAATGTAACAAACTTGGGGAAGAGCAGACTAACCCCAATCTCTCAATGTAACACACCCAGGGAAGAGCAGACTGACCCCACTGTGTCAATGTAACAAACCCAGGGAAGAGCAGACTGACCTCACTCTGCCAATGTTACACACCCAGGGAAGAGCAGACTGACCCCACTCTGTCAATGTAACCCACCCATAAAAGAGCAGACTGACCCCACTCTGTCAATGTGACACGCCCTGGGAAGAGCAGACTAACCTCACTCTGTCAATGTAACACACCCATAAAAGAGCAGACTGACCCCACTCTGTCAATGTGACACGCCCTTGGAAGAGCACACTGACCCAACTCTGTCAATGTAACACACCCAGGGAAGAGCAGACTAACCCCAATCTCTCAATGTAACACACCCATAAAAGAGCAGACTGACCCCACTCTGTCAATGTGACACACCCTGGGAAGAGCACACTGACCCAACTCTGTCAATGTAACACACCCAGGGAAGAGCAGACTGACCAAACTCTGTCAATGTAACAAACCCATAAAAGAGCAGACTGACCCCACTCTGTCAATGTGACACGCCCTGGGAAGAGCACACTGACCCAACTCTGTCAATGTAACACACCCAGGGAAGAGCAGACTGACCCCACTCTGTCAATGTAACCCTCCCAGGGAAGAGCAGACTGACCCCACTCTGTCAATGGAACACACCCAGGGAAGAGCAGACTGAACTCACTCTGTCAATGTAACACAACCAGGGAAGATCAGACTGACCCCACTCTGACAATGCAACACACGCAGGGAAGAGCAGACTGAATTCATTCTGTCAATGTAACCCACCCATAAAAGAGCAGACTGACCCCACTCTGTCAATGTGACACGTCCTGGGAAGAGCAGACTGACCACACTCTGTCAATGTAACACACACTGGGAAAAGCAGACTGACCCCCACTCTGTCAATGTAACACACCCAGGGGAGAGCAGACTGACACCACCCTGTCACTGTAACACTCGCAGGGCAGAACAGACTGACGCCACTCTGTCAATGTAACACACCCAGGGAAGAGCAGACTGACCCAACACTGTCAATTTAACACACCCAATGAAGAACAGACTGACCCCACTCTGTCAATGTAACACACTCAGGGAAGAGCAGACGGACCCCAATCTGTCAATGTAACACACCCAGGGAAGAGAAGACTGACCCCACTCTGTCAATGTAACAAACCCAGGGAAGAGCAGATTGACCCCACTCTGTCAATGTGACACGCCCTGGGAAGAGCACACTGACCCAACTCTGTCAATGTAACACACCCAGGGAAGAGCAGACTGACCAAACTGTGTCAATGTAACAAACCCAGGGAAGAGCAGACTGACCTCACTCTGTCAATGTAACCCACCCAGAGAAGAGCAGAATGACCTCTTCTGCAAAGTTACTCACACAGTGAACTGCAGACTTCCCCACTCTGTCAATGTAACCCAACCAGTGAAGTGCACATTGACCCCACTCTGTCATTGTAACACACCCAGGGAAGAGCAGACTGACCCCACTCTGTCAATGTAACACACAATGGGAGAACAGATTGACCCCACTCTGTCAAAGTAACACACCCAGGGAAGAGCAGACAGATACCACTCTGTCAATGTAACACACCAAGGGAAGAACAGACTGACCCCACTCTGTCAATTTAACACACCCAGGGAAGAGCAGACAGATACCACTCTGTCAATGTAACACACCAAGGGAAGAACAGACTGACCCCACTCTGTCAATTTAACACACCCAGGGAAGAGCAGACTGACCCCACACTGTCAATGTAACACACCCAGGGGAGAGCAGACTGACACCACCCTGTTACTGTAAAACTCCCAGGGAAGAACAGACTGACGCCACTCTGTCAATGTAACACACCCAGGGAAGAGCAGATTGACCCAACACTGTTAATTTAACACACCCAAGGAAGAACAGACTGACCCCACTCTGTCAATGTAACACACCCAGGGAAGAGCAGACTGACCCCACTCTGTCAATGTAACACACCCAGGGAAGAGCAGACTGACCTCACTCTGTCAATGTAACACACCCAGGGAAGAGCAGACTGAACCCACTCTGTCATTGTAACACACCCAGGGAAGAGCAGACTGACCCCACTCTGTCAATGTAACACACAATGGGAGAACAGATTAACCCCACTCTGTCAAAGTAACACACCCAGGGAAGAGCAGATTGACCCCACTCTGTCAATTTAACACACCAAGGGAAGAACAGACTGACCCCCCTCTGTCAATTTAACACACCCAGAGGAGAGCAGACTGACACCACCCTGTTACTGTAAAACTCCCAGGGAAGAACAGACTGACGCCACTCTGTCAATGTAACACACCCAGGGAAGAGCAGATTGACCCAACACTGTTAATTTAACACACCCAAGGAAGAACAGACTGACCCCACTCTGTCAATGTAACACACTCAGGGAAGAGCAGACTGACCCCAATCTGTCAATGTAACACACCCAGGGAAGAGCAGACTGACCTCACTCTGTCAATGTAACACACCCAGGGAAGAGCAGACTGAACCCACCCTGTCACTGTAACACACCCAGGGAAGAGCAGACTAACCTCACTCTGTCAATGTAACACACCCATAAAAGAGCAGACTGACCCCACTCTGTCAATGTGACACGCCCTGGGAAGATCACACTTACCAAACTCTGTCAATGTAACACACCCAGGGAAGAGCAGACTGACCAAACTCTGTCAACGTAACAAACCCAGGGAAGAGCAGACTGACCTCACTCTGTCAATGTTACCAACCCAGAGAAGAGCAGAATGTCCTCTTCTGCAAAATTACTCACACAGTGAACTGCAGACTTACCCCACTCTGTCAATGTAACCCACCCAGTGAAGTGCACATTGACCCCACTCTGTCATTGTAACACACCCAGGGAAGAGCAGACTGACCCCACTCTGTCAATGTAACACACAAAGGGAGAACAGACTGACCCCACTCGGTCAATGTAACCCACCCATAAAAGAGCAGACTGACCCCACTCTGTCAATGTGACACACCCTGGGAAGAGCAGACTGACACCCACTCTGTCAATGTAACACACCCAGGGAAGTGCGCACTGACCCCACTCTGTCATTGTAACACACCAAGGGAAGAGCAGAATGACCCCACAGTGTCAATGTAACACACTTGGGGAAGAGCAGACTGACCCCAATCAGTCAATGTAACACACCCAGGGAAGAGAAGACTGAACCCACTCTGTCAATGTAACCCTCCCAGGCAAGAGCAGACTGACCCCACCCTGACAATGTAACACACCCAGGGAAGAGCAGATTGACCCCACTCTGTCAATGTAACCCACCCATAAAAGAGCAGACTGACCTCACTCTGTCAATGTCACACAGCCAGGGAAGAGCAGACTGACCCCAATCTGTCAATGTAACACACCCAGGGAAAAACAGACTGACCCCACTGTGTCAATGTAACCAATTTGGGGAAGAGCAGACTGACCCCAATCTGTCAATGTAACACACCCAGGGAAGAGAAGACTGACCCCACTCTGTCGATGTAACCCTCCCAGGGAAGAGCAGAATGACCTCACTCTGTCAATGTAACACACCCAGGGAAGAACAGACTGACCCCACTCTGTCAATGTAACAAACCCTGGGAGAACAGACTGACCCCACTCTGTCAATGGAACACAGCTAGGGAAGGGCAGAGTAACCTCACTCTGTCAATGTAACACACCCAGGGAAGAGCAGACTGACACCACTCTGTCAATGTAACACACCCAGGGAAGAGCAAACTGACCCCACACTGTCAATGAAACACACCCAGGGAAGAGCAGATTGACCCCACTCTGTCAATGTAACACACCCAGGGAAGAGCAGACTAACCTCACTCTGTCAATGTAACAAACTTGGGGAAGAGCAGACTGACCCCAATCAGTCAATGTAACACACCCAGGGAAGAGAAGACTGACCAAACTCTGTCAATGCAACACACCCAGGGAAGAGCAGACTGACGAAACTCTGTCAATGTAACAAACCCAGGGAAGAGCAGACTGACCTCACTCTTTCAATGTAACCCACCCAGAGAAGAGCAGAATGTCCTCTTCTGCAAAATTACTCACACAGTGAACTGGAGACTTACCCCACTCTGTCAATGTAACCCACCCAGTGATGTGCACACTGACACCACTCTGTCATTGTAACACACCCAGGGAAGAGCAGACTGACCGCACTCTGTCAATGTAACACACAATGGGAGAACAGACTGACCCCACTCTGTCAATGTAACACACCCAGGGAAGAGCAGACAGATACCACTCTGTCAATGTAACACACCAAGGGAAGAACATACTGACCCCACTCTGTCAATTTAAAACACCCAGGGAAGAGCAGACTGACCCCACTCTGTCAATGTAACACACCCAGGGGAGAGCAGACTGACACCACCCTGTCACTGTAACACTCCCAGGGAAGAACAGACTGACGCCACTCTGTCAATGTAACACACCCAGGGAAGAGCAGACTGACCCAACACTGTCAATTTAACACACCCAAGGAAGAACAGACTGACCCCACTCTGTCAATGTAACACACTCAGGGAAGAGCAGACTGACCCCAATCTGTCAATGTAACACACCCAGGGAAGAGCAGACTGACCCAACACTGTCAATTTAACACACCCAGGGAAGAGAAGACTGACCCCACTCTGTCAATGTAACAAAAACAGGGAAGAGCAGACTGACCTCACTCTGTCAATGTAACACACCCAGGGAAGAGCAGACTGACCTCACTCTGTCAATGTAACACAGCCAGGGAAGAACAGACTGACCCCACTCTGTCAATGTAACAAACCCTGGGAGAACAGACTGACCCCACTCTGTCAATGGAACACACCCAGGGAAGAGCAGACTGACACCACTCTGTCAATGTAACACACCCAGGGAAGGGCAGACTGACCCCACTCTGTCAATGTAACGCACCCATAAAAGAGCAGACTGACCCCACTCTGTCAATGTGACACGCCCTGAGAAGAGCAGACTGACCACACTCTGTCAATGTAACACACCCAGGGAAGAGCAGACTGACCCCACTCTGTCAATGTAACACACCCAGGGAAGAGCAGACTGCCCCCACTCTGTCAATGTAACACAGCCAGGGAAGAGCAGACTGACCCCACTCTGTCAATGTAACACACCCAGGGAAGAACAGACTGACCCCACTGTGTCAATGTAACAAACTTGGGGAAGGGCTGACTGACCCCAATCTGTCAATGTAACACACCCAGGGAAGAGAAGACTGACCCCACTCTGTCAATGTAACCCTCCAGGGAAGAGCAGACTGACCCCACTCTGTCAATGTTACACACACAGAGAAGAGCAGACTGATCCCACTCTGTCAATGTAAAACACCCAGGGAAGAACAGACTGACCCCACTCTGTCAATGTAACACACCCAGGGAGGAGCAAGCTGACCCCACTCTGTCAAAGTAACCCTCCCAGGAAGAGAAGACTGAACTCACTCTGTCAATGTAACACAACCAGGGAAGATCAGACTGACCACACTCTGTCAATGTAACACACGCAGGGAACAGCAGACTGATTTCATTCTGTCAATGTAACCCACCCATAAAAGAGCAGACTGACCCCACTCTGTCAATGTGACACGCCCTGAGAAGAGCAGACTGACCACACTCTGTCAATGTAACACACCCTGGGAAGAGCAGACTGACCCCCACTCTGTCAATGTAACACACACAGGGAAGAGCACACTGACCCCACTCTGTCATTGTAACATAGCAAGGGAAGAGCAGACTGACCCCACTCTGTCATTGTAACATAGCAAGGGAAGAGCAGACTGACCCCACTCTGTCAATGTAACAAACCCTGGGAGAACAGACTGACCCCACTCTGTCAATGGAACACAGCTAGGGAAGGGCAGACTAACCTCACTCTGTCAATGTAACACACCCAGGGAAGAGCAGACTGACCTCACTCTGTCAATGTAACACACCCAGGGAAGAACAGACTGACCCCACTCTGTCAATGTAACAAACCCTCGGAGAACAGACTGACGCCACTCTGTCAATGGAACACAGCTAGGGAAGGGCAGACTAACCTCACTCTGTCAATGTAACACACCCAGGGAAGAGCAGACTGACCCCACTCTGTGAGTGTAACACACCCAGGGAAGAGCAGACTGACCCCACTCTGTCAATGTAACACCCCCAGGGAAGAGCAGACTGACCCAACTCTGTCAATATAACACACCCAGGGAAGAGCAGACTGACCCCATTCTAGCAAAGTAACACACCCAGGGAAGAGCAGACTGACCCCACTCTGTCAATGTAACACACCCATAATAGAGCAGACTGACCCCACTCTGTCAATGTGACACGCCCTGGGAAGAGCAGACTGACCTCACTCTGTCAATGGAACACAGCCAGGGAAGAACAGACTGACCCCACTCTGTCAATGTAACACACTCAGGGAATAGCAGACTGACCCCAATCAGTCAATGTAACATACCCAGGGAAGAACAGACTGACCCCACACTGTCAATGAAACACACCCATGGAAGAGCAGACTGACCCCACTCTGTCAATGTTACACACCCAGGGAGGAGCAAGCTGACCCCACTCTGTCAATGTAACCCTCCCAGGGAAGAGCAGACTGAACTCACTCTGTCAATGTAACACAACCAGGGAAGATCAGACTGACCCCACTCTTTCAATGTAACCCTCCCAGGGAAGAGCAGACTGACCTCACTCTGTCAATGTAACACACCCAGGGAGATCAGACTGACGCCACTCTGTCAATGGAACACAGCTAGGGAAGGGCAGACTAACCTCACTCTGTCAATGTAACACACCCAGGGAAGAGCAGACTGACACCACTCTGTCAATGTAACACACCCAGGGAAGAGCAAACTGACCCCACACTGTCAATGAAACACACCCAGGGAAGAGCAGATTGACCCCACTCTGTCAATGTTACACACCCAGGGAAGAGCAGACTGAACCCACTTTGTCAATGTAACACACCCAGGGAAGAGCAGACTGACCCCACTCTGTCAATGTAACACACCCAGGGAAGAGAAGACTGACCCCACTCTGTCAATGTAACAAACCCAGGGAAGAGCAGATTGACCCCACTCTGTCAATGTGACACGCCCTGGGAAGAGCACACTGACCCAACTCTGTCAATGTAACACACCCAGGGAAGAGCAGACTGACCAAACTCTGTCAATGTAACAAACCCAGGGAAGAGCAGATTGACCTCACTCTTTCAGTGTAACCCACCCAGAGAAGAGCAGAATGTCCTCTTCTGCAAAATTACTCACACAGTGAACTGGAGACTTACCCCACTCTGTCAATGTAACCCACCCAGTGATGTGCACACTGACACCACTCTGTCATTGTAACACACCCAGGGAAGAGCAGACTGACCGCACTCTGTCAATGTAACACACAATGGGAGAACAGACGGACCCCACTCTGTCAATGAAACACACCCAGGGAAGAGCAGACAGATACCACTCTGTCAATGTAACACACCAAGGGAAGAACAGACTGACCCCACACTGTCAATTTAAAACACCCAGGGAAGAGCAGACTGACCCCACTCTGTCAATGTAACACACCCAGGGGAGAGCAGACTGACACCACCCTGTCACTGTAACACTCCCAGGGAAGAACAGACTGACGCCCCTCTGTCAATGTCACGCACCCAGGGAAGAGCAGACTGACCCAACACTGTCAATTTAACACACCCAAGGAAGAACAGACTGACCCCACTCTGTCAATGTAAAACACTCAGGGAAGAGCAGACTGACCAAACTCTGTCAATGTAACAAACCCAGGGAAGAGCAGACTGGCCTCACTCTTTCAATGTAACCCACCCAGAGAAGAGCAGAATGTCCTCTTCTGCAAAATTACTCACACAGTGAACTGCAGACTTACCCCACTCTGTCAATGTAACCCACCCAGTGATGTGCACACTGACACCACTCCGTCATTGTAACACACCAAGGGAAGAGCAGACTGACCGCACTCTGTCAATGTAACACACAATGGGAGAACAGACTGACCCCACTCTGTCAATGTAACACACCCAGGGAAGAGCAGACAGTTACCACTCTGTCAATGTAACACACCAAGGGAAGAACAGACTGACCCCACTCTGTCAATTTAAAACACCCAGGGAAGAGCAGACTGACCCCACTCTGTCAATGTAACACACCCAGGGGAGAGCAGACTGACACCACCCTGTCACTGTAACACTCCCAGGGAAGAACAGACTGACGCCACTCTGTCAATGTAACACACCCAGGGAAGAGCAGACTGACCCAACACTGTCAATTTAACACACCCAAGGAAGAACAGACTGACCCCACTCTGTCAATGTAACACACTCAGGGAAGAGCAGACTGACCCCAATCTGTCAATGTAACACACCCAGGGAAGAGCAGACTGACCCAACACTGTCAATTTAACACACCCAGGGAAGAGAAGACTGACCCCACTCTGTCAATGTAACAAACCCAGGGAAGAGCAGACTGACCTCACTCTGTCAATGTAACACACCCAGGGAAGAGCAGACTGACCCCACTCTGACAATGTAACACACCCAGGGAAGAGCAGACCGACCCCACTCTGTCAATGTAACCCACCCATAAAAGAGCAGACTGACCCCACTCTGTCAATGTGACATGCCCTGAGAAGAGCAGACTGACCCCCACTCTGTCAATGTAACACACACATGGAAGTGCACACTGACCCCACTCTGTCATTGTAACATAGCAAGGGAAGAGCAGACTGACCCCACTCTGTCAATATAACAAACCCTGGGAGAACAGACTGACCCCACTCTGTCAATGTAACACACCCAGGGAAGAGCAGACTGAACCCACTCTGTCAATGTAACACACCCAGGGAAGAACAGACTGACTCCACTCTGTCAATGTAATACACCCATGGAAGAACAGACTGACCCCACTCAGTCAATGTAACACACCCAGGGAAGAGCAGACTGACCCCACTCTGTCATTGTAACACACCCAGGGAAGAACAGACTGACTCCACTCTGTCAATGTAACCCCCCCAGGGAAGAGCAGACTGACCCCACTCTGTCAATGTAACACACCCAGGGAAGAACAGACTGACCCCACTCTGTCAATGTAACAAACCCTGGGAGAACAGACTGACCCCACTCTGTCAATGGAACGCACCCAGGGAAGAGCAGACTGACCCCACTCTGACAATGAAACACACCCAGGGAAGAGCAGACTGACCCCACTCTGTCAATGTTACCCACCCAGGGAAGAGCAGATTGACCCCACTCTGTCAATGTTACACACCCAGGGAAGAGCAGACAGAACCCACTTTGTCAATGTAACACACCCAGGGAAGAGCAGACTGACCCCACTCTGTCAATGTAACACACCCAGGGAAGAGCAGACTGACCCCACTCTGTCAATGTAACACAGCCAGGGAAGAGCAGACTGACCCCACTCTGTCAATGTAACACACCCAGGGAAGAACAGACTGACCCCACTGTGTCAATGTAACAAACTTGGGGAAGAGCAGACTGACCCCAATCTGTCAATGTAACACACCCAGGGAAGAGAAGACTGACCCCACTCTGTCAATGTCACCCTCCCAGGGAAGAGCAGAATGACCCCACTCTGTCAATGTAACACACCCAGGGAAGATCAGACTGACCCCACTCTGTCAATGTAACACACCCAGGGAAGAGCAGACTGACCCCACTCTGTCAATGTAACCCACCCATAAAAGAGCAGACTGTCCCCACTCTGTCAATGTAAAACACCCAGGGAAGAACAGACTGACCCCACTCTGTCAATGTAACAAACCCTGGGAGAACACACTGACGCCACTCTGTCAATGGAACACACCTAGGGAAGGGCAGACTAACCTCACTCTGTCAATGTAACACACCCAGGGAAGAGCAGACTGACACCACTCTGTCAATGTAACACACCCAGGGAAGAACAGACTGACGCCACTCTGTCAATGTCACGCACCCAGGGAAGAGCAGACTGACCCAACACTGTCAATTTAACACACCCAAGGAAGAACAGACTGACCCCACTCTGTCAATGTAACACACTCAGGGAAGAGCAGACTGACCAAACTCTGTCAATGTAACAAACCCAGGGAAGAGCAGACTGGCCTCACTCTTTCAATGTAACCCACCCAGAGAAGAGCAGAATGTCCTCTTCTGCAAAATTACTCACACAGTGAACTGCAGACTTACCCCACTCTGTCAATGTAACCCACCCAGTGATGTGCACACTGACACCACTCCGTCATTGTAACACACCAAGGGAAGAGCAGACTGACCGCACTCTGTCAATGTAACACACAATGGGAGAACAGACTGACCCCACTCTGTCAATGTAACACACCCAGGGAAGAGCAGACAGTTACCACTCTGTCAATGTAACACACCAAGGGAAGAACAGACTGACCCCACTCTGTCAATTTAAAACACCCAGGGAAGAGCAGACTGACCCCACTCTGTCAATGTAACACACCCAGGGAAGAGCAGACTGACCCAACACTGTCAATTTAACACACCCAAGGAAGAACAGACTGACCCCACTCTGTCAATGTAACACACCCAGGGAAGAGCAGACTGACCCAACACTGTCAATTTAACACACCCAGGGAAGAGAAGACTGACCCCACTCTGTCAATGTAACAAACCCAGGGAAGAGCAGACTGACCTCACTCTGTCAATGTAACACACCCAGGGAAGAGCAGACTGACCCCACTCTGACAATGTAACACACCCAGGGAAGCGCAGACTGAACTCACTCTGTCAATGTAACACAACCAGGGAAGATCAGACGGACCCCACTCTGTCAATGTAACACACCCAGGGAAGAGCAGACCGACCCCACTCTGTCAATGTAACCCACCCATAAAAGAGCAGACTGACCCCACTCTGTCAATGTGACATGCCCTGAGAAGAGCAGACTGACAACACTCTGTCAATGTAACAGACCCTGGGAAGAGCAGACTGACCCCCACTCTGTCAATGTAACACACACATGGAAGTGCACACTTACCCCACTCTGTCATTGTAACATAGCAAGGGAAGAGCAGACTGACCCCACTCTGTCAATATAACAAACCCTGGGAGAACAGACTGACACCACTCTGTCAATGTAACACACCCAGGGAAGAGCAGACTGAACCCACTCTGTCAATGTAACACACCCAGGGAAGAACAGACTGACTCCACTCTGTCAATGTAATACACCCAGGGAAGAACAGACTGACCCCACTCAGTCAATGTAACACACCCAGGGAAGAGCAGACTGACCCCACTCTGTCATTGTAACACACCCAGGGAAGAACAGACTGACTCCACTCTGTCAATGTAACCCCCCCAGGGAAGAGCAGACTGACCCCACTCTGTCAATGTAACACACCCATGGAAGAACAGACTGACCCCACTCTGTCAATGTAACAAACCCTGGGAGAACAGACTGACCCCACTCTGTCAATGGAATGCACCCAGGGAAGAGCAGACTGACCCCACTCTGACAATGAAACACACCCAGGGAAGAGCAGACTGACCCCACTCTGTCAATGTTGCCCACCCAGGGAAGAGCAGATTGACCCCACTCTGTCAATGTTACACACCCAGGGAAGAGCAGACTGAACCCACTTTGTCAATGTAACACACCCAGGGAAGAGCAGACTGACCCCACTCTGTCAATGTAACACACCCAGGGAAGAGCAGACTGACCCCACTCTGTCAATGTAACACAGCCAGGGAAGAGCAGACTGACCCCACTCTGTCAATGTAACACACCCAGGGAAGAACAGACTGACCCCACTGTGTCAATGTAACAAACTTGGGGAAGAGCAGACTGACCCCAATCTGTCAATGTTACACACACAGAGAAGAGCAGACTGATCCCACTCTGTCAATGTAAAACACCCAGGGAAGAACAGACTGACCCCACTCTGTCAATGTAACACACCCAGGGAGGAGCAAGCTGACCCCACTCTGTCAATGTAACCCTCCCAGGGAAGAGCAGACTGAACTCACTCTTTCAATGTAACACAACCAGGGAAGATCAGACTGACCACACTCTGTCAATGTAACACACGCAGGGAAGAGCAGACTGAATTCATTCTGTCAATGTAACCCACCAAAAAAGAGCAGACTGACCCCACTCTGTCAATGTGACACGCCCTGAGAAGAGCAGACTGACCACACTCTGTCAATGTAACACACCCTGGGAAGAGCAGACTGACCCCCACTCTGTCAATGTAACACACACAGGGAAGTGCACACTGACCCCACTCTGTCATTGTAACACAGCAAGGGAAGAGCAGACTGACCCCACTCTGTCAATGTAACAAACCCTGGGAGAACAGACTGACCCCACTCTGTCAATGTAACACACCCAGGGAAGAGCAGACTGAACCCACTCTGTCAATGTAACACACCCAGGGAAGTGCAGACTGAACCCACTCTGTCAATGTAACACACCCAGGGAAGAGCACACTGACCCCACTCTGTCATTGTAACACACCCAGGGAAGAACAGACTGACCCCACTCTGTCAATGTAATACACCCAGGGAAGAACAGACTGACCCCACTCAGTCAATGTAACCCCCTCCCCAGGGAAGAGCAGACTGACACCACTCTGTCAATGTGACACGCCCTGGGAAGAGCAGACTGACCACACTCTGTCAATGTTACCCACCCAGGGAAGAGCAGATTGACCTCACTCTGTCAATGTGACACGCCCTGGGAAGAGCAGACTGACCTCACTGTGTCAATGTAACACACCCAGGGAAGAACAGACTGACCCCACTCTGTCAATGTAACAAACCCTGGGAGAACAGACTGACCCCACTCTGTCAATGTAACACACCCAGGGAAGAGCAGACTGACCCCACTCTGTCAATGTAACACACCCAGGGAAGAGCAAACTGACCCCACTCTGTCAATGTAACACACCCAGGGAAGAGCAGACTGACCCCACTCTGTCAATGTAACACACCCAGGGAAGAGCAGATTGACCACCCTCTGTCAATGTAACACACCCAGGGAAGAGCAGACTGACCCCACTCTGTCAATGTAAAACACCCAGGGAAGAGCAGCCTGACCCCACTCTCTCAATGTAACACAGCCAGGGAAGAGCAGACTGACCCCACTCTGTCAATGTAACACACCCAGGGAAGAACAGACTGACCCCACTGTGTCAATGTAACAAACTTGGGGAAGAGCAGACTGACCCCAATCTGTCAATGTAACACACCCAGGGAAGAGAAGACTGACCCCACTCTGTCAATGTCACCCTCCCAGGGAAGAGCAGACTGACCCCACTCTGTCAATGTAACACACCCAGGGAAGAGCAGACTGAACTCACTCTGTCAATGTAACACAACCAGGGAAGATCAGACTGACCCCACTCAGTCAATGTAACACACCCAGGGAAGAGCAGACTGACCCCACTCTGTCAATGTAACCCAACCATAAAAAAGCAGACTGTCCCCACTCTGTCAATGTAAAACACCCAGGGAAGAACAGACTGACCCCACTCTGTCAATGTAACAAACCCTGGGAGAACAGACTGACGCCACTCTGTCAATGTAACAAACCCAGGGAAGGGCAGACTGACCACACTCTGTCAATGTTACACACCCAGGGAAGAGCAGACTGACCCCACTCTGTCAATGTAACACACCCAGGGAAGAGCAGACTGCCACCACTCTGTCAATGTAACACACCCAGGGAAGAGCAGACTGACCCCACTCTGTCAATGTTACACACACAGAGAAGAGCAGACTGATCCCACTCTGTCAATGTAAAACACCCAGGGAAGAACAGACTGACCCCACTCTGTCAATGTAACAAACCCTGGGAGAACAGACTGACGCCACTCTGTAAATGGAACACACCTAGGGAAGGGCAGACTAACCTCACTCTGTCAATGTAACACACCCAGGGAAGAGCAGACTGACCCCACTCTGTCAATGTAACCCTCCCAGGGAAGAGCAGACTGACCTCACTCTGTCAATGTAACACACCCAGGGAAGAACAGACTGACCCCACTCTGTCAATGTAACACACCCAGGGAAGAGCAAACTGACCCCACTCTGTCAATGAAACACACCCAGGGAAGAGCAGACTGACCCCACTCTGTCAATGTTACCCACCCAGGGAAGAGCAGATTGACCCCACTCTGTCAATGTAACACACCCAGGGAAGAGCAGACTGACCCCGCTGTGTCAATGTAACACACCCAGGGAAGAGCAGACTGACCCCACTCTGTCAATGTAACACACCCAGGGAAGAGCAGACTGACCCCACTCTGTCAATGTAACACAGCCAGGGAAGAGCAGACTGACCCCACTCTGTCAATGTAACACACCCAGGGAAGAGCAGACTGACCCAACTCTGTCAATGTAACACACCCAGGGAAGAGCAGACTGACCCCACTCTGTCAATATAACACACCCAGGGAAGAGCAGTCTGACGCCACTCTGTCAATGTAACACACCCAGGGAAGAGCAGACTGACCCCACTCTGTCAATGAAACACACCCAGGGAAGAGCAGATTGACCCCACTCTGTCAATGTAACACACCCAGGGAAGAGCAGACTGACCCCACTCTGTCAATGTAACACACCCAGGGAAGAGCAGACTGACCCCACTCTGTCAATGTAACACACCCAGGGAAGAGCAGACTGACCCCACTCTGTCAATGTAACACAGCCAGGGAAGAGCAGACTGACCCTACTCTGTCAATGTAACACACCCAGGGAAGAACAGACTGACCCCACTGTGTCAATGTAACAAACTTGGGGAAGAGCAGACTGACCCCAATCTGTCAATGTAACACACCCAGGGAAGAGAAGACTGACCCCACTCTGTCAATGTCACCCTCCCAGGGAAGAGCAGACTGACCCCACTCTGTCAATGTAACACACCCAGGGAAGAGCAGACTGAACTCACTTTGTCAATGTAACACAACCAGGGAAGATCAGACTGACCACACTCTGTCAATGTAACATACCCAGGGAAGAGCAGACTGACCCCACTCTGTCAATGTAACCCACCCATAAAAGAGCAGACTGTACCTACACTGTCAATGTGACACGCCCTGGGAAGAGCACACTGACCCAACTCTGTCAATGTAACACACCCAGGGAAGAGCAGACTGACCTCACTCTTTCAATGTAACCCACCCAGAGAAGAGCAGAATGTCATCTTCTGCAAAATTACTCACACAGTGAACTGCCGACTTACCCAACTCTGTCAATGTAACCCACCCAGTGATGTGCACACTGACCCCACTCTGTAAATGTAACACACCCAGGGAAGAGCAGACTGACCGCACTCTGTCAATGTAACACACAATGGGAGAACAAACTGACCCCACTCTGTCAATGTAACACACCCAGGGAAGAGCAGACAGATACCACTCTGTCAATGTAACACACCAAGGGAAGAACAGACTGACCCCACTCTGTCAATTTAACACACCCAGGGAAGAGCAGACTGACCCCACTCTGTCAATATAACACACCTAGGGGAGAGCAGACTGACACCACCCTGTCACTGTAACACTCCCAGGGAAGAACAGACTGACGCCACTCTGTCAATGTAACACACCCAGGGAAGAGCAGATTGACCCAACACTGTCAATTTAACACACCCAAGGATGAACAGACTGACCCCACTCTGTCAATGTAACACACTCAGGGAAGAGCAGACTGACCCCAATCTGTCAATGTAACACACCCAGGGAAGAGCAGACTGACCCAACACTGTCAATTTAACACACCCAAGGAAGAACAGACTGACCCCACTCTGTCAATGTAACACACGCAGGGAAGAGCAGACTGACCCCAATCGGTCAATGTAACACACCCAGGGTAGAGAAGACAGACCCAACTCTGTCAATGTAACAAACCCAGGGAAAAGCAGACTGACCTCACTCTGTCAATGTAACACACCCAGGGAAGAGCAGACTGACCACACTCTGACAATGTAACACACACAGGGAAGATCAGACTGACCACACTCTGTCAATGTAACACACGCAGGGAAGAGCAGACTGAATTCATTCTGTCAATGTAACCCACCCATAAAAGAGCAGACTGACCCCACTCTGTCAATGTAACACACCCAGGGAAGAGCAAACTGACCCCACTCTGTCAATGAAACACACCCAGGGAAGAGCAGACTGACCCCACTCTGTCAATGTTACCCACCCAGGGAAGAGCAGATTGACCCCACTCTGTCAATGTAACACACCCAGGGAAGAGCAGACTGACCCCGCTGTGTCAATGTAACACACCCAGGGAAGAGCAGACTGACCCCACTCTGTCAATGTAACACACCCAGGGAAGAGCAGACTGACCCCACTCTGTCAATGTAACACAGCCAGGGAAGAGCAGACTGACCCCACTCTGTCAATGTAACACACCCAGGGAAGAGCAGACTGACCCAACTCTGTCAATGTAACACACCCAGGGAAGAGCAGACTGACCCCACTCTGTCAATATAACACACCCAGGGAAGAGCAGTCTGACGCCACTCTGTCAATGTAACACACCCAGGGAAGAGCAGACTGACCCCACTCTGTCAATGAAACACACCCAGGGAAGAGCAGATTGACCCCACTCTGTCAATGTAACACACCCAGGGAAGAGCAGACTGACCCCACTCTGTCAATGTAACACACCCAGGGAAGAGCAGACTGACCCCACTCTGTCAATGTAACACACCCAGGGAAGAGCAGACTGACCCCACTCTGTCAATGTAACACAGCCAGGGAAGAGCAGACTGACCCTACTCTGTCAATGTAACACACCCAGGGAAGAACAGACTGACCCCACTGTGTCAATGTAACAAACTTGGGGAAGAGCAGACTGACCCCAATCTGTCAATGTAACACACCCAGGGAAGAGAAGACTGACCCCACTCTGTCAATGTCACCCTCCCAGGGAAGAGCAGACTGACCCCACTCTGTCAATGTAACACACCCAGGGAAGAGCAGACTGAACTCACTTTGTCAATGTAACACAACCAGGGAAGATCAGACTGACCACACTCTGTCAATGTAACATACCCAGGGAAGAGCAGACTGACCCCACTCTGTCAATGTAACCCACCCATAAAAGAGCAGACTGTACCTACACTGTCAATGTGACACGCCCTGGGAAGAGCACACTGACCCAACTCTGTCAATGTAACACACCCAGGGAAGAGCAGACTGACCTCACTCTTTCAATGTAACCCACCCAGAGAAGAGCAGAATGTCCTCTTCTGCAAAATTACTCACACAGTGAACTGCAGACTTACCCAACTCTGTCAATGTAACCCACCCAGTGATGTGCACACTGACCCCACTCTGTAAATGTAACACACCCAGGGAAGAGCAGACTGACCGCACTCTGTCAAAGTAACACACAATGGGAGAACAAACTGACCCCACTCTGTCAATGTAACACACCCAGGGAAGAACAGACAGATACCACTCTGTCAATGTAACACACCAAGGGAAGAACAGACTGACCCCACTCTGTCAATTTAACACACCCAGGGAAGAGCAGACTGACCCCACTCTGTCAATATAACACACCTAGGGGAGAGCAGACTGACACCACCCTGTCACTGTAACACTCCCAGGGAAGAACAGACTGACGCCACTCTGTCAATGTAACACACCCAGGGAAGAGCAGATTGACCCAACACTGTCAATTTAACACACCCAAGGATGAACAGACTGACCCCACTCTGTCAATGTAACACACTCAGGGAAGAGCAGACTGACCCCAATCTGTCAATGTAACACACCCAGGGAAGACCAGACTGACCCAACACTGTCAATTTAACACACCCAAGGAAGAACAGACTGACCCCACTCTGTCAATGTAACACACGCAGGGAAGAGCAGACTGACCCCAATCGGTCAATGTAACACACCCAGGGTAGAGAAGACAGACCCAACTCTGTCAATGTAACAAACCCAGGGAAGAGCAGACTGACCTCACTCTGTCAATGTAACACACCCAGGGAAGAGCAGACTGACCACACTCTGACAATGTAACACACACAGGGAAGATCAGACTGACCACACTCTGTCAATGTAACACACGCAGGGAAGAGCAGACTGAATTCATTCTGTCAATGTAACCCACCCATAAAAGAGCAGACTGACCCCACTCTGTCAATGTAACACACCCAGGGAAGAGCAGACTGAACCCACTCTGTCAATGTAACACACCCAGGGAAGAACAGACTGACCCCACTCAGTCAATGTAACACAACCAGGGAAGAGCAGACTGACACCACTCTGTCAATGTAACACACCCAGGGAAGAGCAAACTGAACCCACTCTGTCAATGAAACACACCCACGGAAGAGCAGACTGAACTCACTCTGTCAATGTAACACAACCAGGGAAGATCAGACTGACCCCACTCTGTCAATGTAACACAGCCAGGGAAGAGCAGACTGACCTCAATCTGTCAATGTAACACACACAGGGAAAAACAGACTGACCCCACTGTGTCAATGTTACCAACTTGGGGAAGAGCAGACTGACCCCAATATGTCAATGTAACACATCAGGGAAGAGAAGACTGACCCCACTCTGTCAATGTAACCATCCCAGGGAAGAGCAGACTGATCTCACTCTGTCAATGTAACATACCCAGGGAAGAACAGACTGACCCAACTCTGTCAATGTAACAAACCCTGGGAGAACAGACTGACGCCACTCTGTCAATGGAACACACCCAGGGAAGAGCAAACTAACCCCACTCTGTCAATGAAACACACCCAGGGAAGAGCAGATTGACCCCACTCTGTCAATGTAACACACCCAGGGAAGAGCAGACAGACCCCACTCTGTCAATGTAACACACCCAGGGAAGAGCAGACTGACCCCACTCTGTCAATGTAACACACCCAGGGAAGAGCAGACTGACCCCACTCTGTCAATGTAACACAGCCAGGGAAGAGCAGACTGACCCTACTGTGTCAATGTAACACACCCAGGGAAGAACAGACTGACCCCACTCTGTCAATGTAACAAACTTGGGGAAGACCAGACTGACCCCAATCTGTCAATGTTACACACCCAGGGAAGAGCAGACTGACCCCACTCTGTCAATGTAACCCACTCAAAAAGAGCAGACTGTCCCCACTCTGTCAATGTGACACGCCCTGGGAAGAGCACACTGACCCAACTCTGTCAATGTAACACACCCAGGGAAGAGCAGACTGACCTCACTCTTTCAATGTAACCCACCCAGAGAAGAGCAGAATGTCCTCTTCTGCAAAATTACTCACACAGTGAACTGCAGACTTACCCAACTCTGTCAATGGAACCCACCCAGTGATGTGCACACTGACCCCACTCTGTCATTGTAACACACCCAGGGAAGAGCAGACTGACCGCACTCTGTCAATGTAACACACAATGGGAGAACAGACTGACCACACTCTGTCAATTTAAGACACCCAGGGAAGAGCAGACAGATACCACTCTGTCAATGTAACACACCAAGGGAAGAACAGACTGACCCCACTCTGTCAATTTAAAAAACCCAGGGAAGGGCACACTGACCCCACTCTGTCAATGTAACACACCCAGGGAAGAGCAGACTGACCCCACTCTGGCAATGAAACACTCCCATGGAAGAGCAGACTGACCCCACTCTGTCAATGTAACACACCTTGGGAAGAGCAGACTGACCCCACTCTGTCAATGTAACACACCCAGGAAAGAGCAGACTGACCCCACTCTGTCAATGTAACACACCCAGGGAAGAGCAGTCTGACCCCACTCTGTCAATGTAACACACCCAGGGAAGAGCAGACCGACCCCACTCTGTCAATGAAACACACCCAGGGAAGAGCAGACTGACCCCACTCTGTCAATGTAACACACCCAGGGAAGAGCAGACTGACCCCACTCTGTCAATGTAACACACCCAGGGAAGAGCAGACTGACCCCACTCTGTCAATGTAACACAGCCAGGGAAGAGCAGACTGACCCTACTCTGTCAATGTAACACACCCAGGGAAGAACAGACTGACCCCACTGTGTCAATGTAACAAACTTGGGGAAGAGCAGACTGACCCCAATCTGTCAATGTAACACACCCAGGGAAGAGAAGACTGACCCCACTCTGTCAATGTCACCCTCCCAGGGAAGAGCAGACTGAACCCACTCTGTCAATGTAACACACCCAGGGAAGAGCAGACTGAACGCACTCTGTCAATGTAACACAACCAGGGAAGATCAGACTGACCACACTCTGTCAATGTAACACACCCAGGGAAGAGCAGACTGAACTCACTCTGTCAATTTAACACACCCAAGGAAGAACAGACTGACCCCACTCTGTCAATGTAACACACGCAGGGAAGAGCAGACTGACCCCAAACGGTCAATGTAACACACCCTGGGAAGAGAAGACTGACCCCACTCTGTCAATGTAACAAACCCAGGGAAGAGCAGACTGACCTCACTCTGTCAATGTAACACACCCAGGGAAGAGCAGACTGACCCCACTCTGACAATGTAACACACCCAGGGAAGAGCCGACTGAACTCACTCTGTCAATGTAACACAACCAGGGAAGATCAGACTGACCACACTCTGTCAATGTAACACACGCAGGGAAGAGCAGACTGAATTCATTCTGTCAATGTAACCCACCCATAAAAGAGCAGACTGACCCCACTCTGTAAATGTGACACGCCCTGAGAAGAGCAGACTGACCACACTCTGTCAATGTAACACACCCTGGGAAGAGCAGACTGACCCCCACTCTGTCAATGTAACACACACAGGGAAGTGCACACTGACCCCAATCTGTCATTGTAACACAGCAAGGGAAGAGCAGACTGACGCCACTCTGTCAATGTAACAAACCCTGGGAGAACAGACTGACCCCACTCTGTCAATGTAACACACCCAGGGAAGTGCAGACTGAACCCACTCAATTAATGTAACACACCCAGGGAAGAACAGACTGACCCCACTCTGTCAATGTAATACACCCAGGGAAGAGCAGACTGACCCCACTCTGTCAATGTAACACACTCTGCGAGAACAGACTGACCCCACTCTGTCAATGTAACACACCCAGGGAAGAGCAGACTGAACCCACTCTGTCAATGTAACACACCCAGGGAAGAACAGACTGACCCCACTCTGTCAATGTAATACACCAAGGGAAGAACAGACTGACCCCACTCAGTCAATGTAACACACCCAGGGAAGAGCAGACTGACCCCACTCTGTCAATGTAACACACCCAGGGAAGAACAGACTGACTCCACTCTGTCAATGTAACCCCCCCAAGGGAAGAGCAGACTGACCCCACTCTGTCAATGTAACACACCCAGGGAATAGCAGACTTACCCCACTCTGTCAATGTAACCCACCCATAAAAGAGCAGACTGGCCCCACTCTGTCAATGTGACACGCCCTGCGAAGAGGAAGACTGACCACACTCTGTCAATGTTACCCATCCAGGGAAGAGCAGATTGACCCCACTCTGTCAATGTGACACGCCCTGGGAAGAGCAGACTGACCTCACTCTGTCAATGTAACACACCCAGGGAAGAACAGACTGACCCCACTCTGTCCATGAAACAAACCCTGGGAGAACAGACTGACCCCACTCTGTCAATATAACACACCCAGGGAAGAGCAGACTGACTCCACTCTGTCAATGTAACACACCCAGGGAAGAGCAGACTGACACGACTCTGTCAATGTAACGCACCCAGGGAAGAGCAAACTGACCCCACTCTGTCAATGAAACACACCCAGGGAAGAGCAGACTGACCCCACTCTGTCAATGTTACCCACCCAGGGAAGAGCAGATTGACCCCACTCTGTCAATGTAACACACCCAGGGAAGAGCAGACTGACCCCACTCTGTCAATGTAACACACCCAGGGAAGAGCAGACTGACCCCACTCTGTCAAATAACATAGCCAGGGAAGAGCAGACTGAACCCACTCTGTCAATGTAACACACCCAGGGAAGAACAGACTGACTCCACTCTGTCAATGTAACAAACTTGGGGAAGAGCAGACTGACCCCAATCTGTCAATGTTACACACCCAGGGAAGAGAAGACTGACCCCACTCTGTCAAGGTAACCCTCCCAGGGAAAAGCAGACTGACCTCACTCTGTCAATGTAACACACCCAGGGAAGAACAGACTGAACTCACTCTGTCAATGTAACACACCCAGGGAAGATCAGACTGACCCCACTCTGTCAATGTAACACACCCAGGGAAGAGCAGACTGACCCCACTCTGTCAATGTAACCCACCCATAAAAGAGCAGACTGTCCCCACTCTGTCAATGTGACACGCCCTGGGAAGAGCACACTGACCCAACTCTGTCGATGTAACACACCCAGGGAAGAGCAGACTGACCAAACTCTGTCAATGTAACAAACCCAGGGAAGAGCAGACTGACCTCACTCTGTCAATGTAACACACCCTGGGAAGAGCAGACACACCCCACTCTGTCAATGTAACATACTCAGGGAATAGCAGTCTGACCCCACTCTGTCAATGTATCACACCCAGGGGAGAGCAGACTGAACCAACCCTGTCAATGTAACTCACCCAGGGAAGAGCAGACTGACCCCACTCTGTCAATGGAACACACACAGGGGAGAGCAGACTGACACCACCCTGTCACTGTAACACTCCCAGGGAAGAACAGACTGACGCCACTCTGTCAATGTAACACACCCAGGGAAGAGCAGACTGACCCAACACAGTCAATTCAACACACCCAAGGAAGAACAGACTGACCCCACTCTGTCAATGTAACACACTCAGGGAATAGCAGACTGAGCCCACTCTGTCAATGTAACAAACCCAGGGAAGAGCAGACTGACCTCACTCTGTCAATGTAACACACCCAGGGAAGAGCAGACTGACCCCACTCTGTCAATGTAACACACCCAGGGAAGAACAGACTGAACGCACTCTCTCAATGTAACACGACCAGGGAAGATCAGACTGACCCCACTCTGTCAATGCAACACCCGCAGGGAAGAGCAGACTGAATTCATTCTGTCAATGTAACCCACCCATAAAAGAGCAGACGGACCCCACTCTGTCAATGTGACTCGCCCTGGGAAGAGCAGACTGACCACACTCTGTCAATGTAACACACCCTGGGAAGAGCAGACTGACCCCCACTCTGTCAATGTAACACACACAGGGAAATGCACACTGACCCCACTCTGTCATTGTAACACAGCAAGGGAAGAGCAGACTGACCCCACTCTGCCAATGTAACAAACCCTGGGAGATAAGACTGTCCCCACGCTGTCAATGTAACACCCCCAGGGAAGAACAGACTGACCCCACTCTGTCAATGTAAAATACCCAGGGAAGAGCAGACTGACCCCACTCAGTCAATGTAACCCACCCATAAAAGAGCAGACGGACCCCACTCGGTCAATGTGACACGCCCTGGGAAGAGCAGACTGACCACACTCTGTCAATGCAACACACCCTGGGAAGAGCAGACTGACCCCCACTCTGTCAATGTAACACACCCAGGGAAGTGCGCACTGACCCCACTCTGTCATTGTAACACACCAAGGGAAGAGCAGACTGACCCCACTGTGTCAATGTAACACACTTGGGGAAGAGCAGACTGACCCCAATCAGTCAATGTAACACACCCAGGGAAGAGAAGACTGACCCCACTCTGTCAATGTAACCCTCCCAGGGAAGAGCAGACTGACCCCACTCTGTCAATGTAACACACCCAGGGAAGAGCAGACTGACCACACTCTGTCAATGTAACCCACCCATAAAAGAGCAGACTGACCCCACTCTGTCAATGTAACACAGCCAGGAAAGAGCAGACTGACCCCAATCTGTCAATGTAACACACCCAGGGAAAAACAGACTGACCCCACTGTGTCAATGTAACACACCCAGGGAAGAGCAGACTGACCCCACTCTGTCAGTATATCACACCCAGGGAAGAGCAGACTGACCCCACTCTGTCAATGTAACACACCCAGGGAAGAGCAGACTGACCCCACTCTGTCAATGTAAGACACCCAGGGAATAGTAGACTGACCCCAATCTGTCAATGTAATACACCCAGGGTAGATCAGACTGACCTCACTCTGTGAATGTAACACACCCAGGGGAGAGCAGACTGTCCCCACTCTGTCAATGTAACACACCCAGGGAAGAACAGACTGACCCCACTCTGTCAATGTAAAACACGGAGGGAAGAGCAGACTTACCCCACTCTGTCAATGTCACTCACCCAGGGAAGAGCAGACTGACCCCACTCTGTCAATGTAACACACCCAGTGAAGAGCAGACTGACCCCACTCTGTCAATGTCACGCACCCAGGGAAGAGCAGACTGACCGCACTCTGTCAATGTAACACACCCAGGGAAGAGCAGACTGACCCCACTCTGTCAATGTAACACACCCTTCGAAGAGCAGACTGACCCCACTCTGTCAATGTAACACGCCCTGGGAAGAGCAGACTGACCCCACTCTGTCACTGTAACACACCCAGGGAAGAGCAGACTGACCCCACTCTGTCAATGTAACAAACCCAGGGAAGAGCAGACTGACCCCACTCCGTCAATGTAACACACCCAGGGAAGAGCAGACTGACCCCACTCTGTCAATGTAAAACACCCAGGGAAGAGCAGACTGACCCCTTTCTGTCAACGTTTCACACCCAGGGAAGATCAGACTGACCCAACTCTGTCAATGTAACACATTCTGGGAAGAGCAGACTGAACCAACTCTGTCATTGAAACACACCCAGGGAAGAGTAGACTGACCCCTCTCTGTCATTGTAACGCACCCAGGGAAGAGCAGACTGACCTCACTCTGTCAATGTAACACACCCAGGGAAGAGCAGACTGAGCCCCCTCTGTCAATGTAACACACCCAGGGAACAGAAGATTGACCTGGCTAGGTCAATGTAACATCCCCAGGGAAGAGCAGACTAAACCCAATCTGTCAATGTAACACATCCAGGGAAGAGCAGACTGACCCCACTCTGTCAATGTAACACACCCAGGGAAGAGCAGATTGACCCCACTCTGTCAATGTCACGCACCCAGGGAAGAGCAGACTGACCCCACTCTGTCAATGTAAAACACCCAGGGAAGAGCAGACTGACCCCACTGTGTCAATATAACATACACAGGGAAGAGCAGACTGACCACACTCTGCCATTGCAACACACCCAGGGAAGAGCAGACTGAGTTCTCTCTGTCAATGTAACACAACCAGGGAAGAGCAGACTGACCCCTGTCTCTCAACGTTATACACCCAGGGAACATCAGACTGACCAAACTCTGTCAATGTTACACACCCTGGGAAGAGCAGACTGACCCCACTCTGTCAATGTAACACACCCACGGAAGAGCAGACTGACCCCACTCTGTCATTGTAACACACCCAGGGAAGAGCAGACTGACCTCACTCTTTCAATGTAACACACCCAGGGAAGAGCAGACTAACCCCACTCTGTCAATGTAACACACCCAGGGAAAGGCAGACGGACCCTGTTCTGTCAATGTAACACACCCAGGGAAGAGCATACTGACCCCACTCTGTCAGTATAACACACCCAGGGAAGAGCAGACTGACCCCACTCTGTCAATGTAACACACCCAGGGAAGAGCAGACTGACCCCACTCTGTCAAAGGAACACACTCTGGGAAGAGCAGACTGTCCCCACTCTGTCAAAGTAACACACTCAGGAAAGAGCAGACTGACCCCACTCTGTCATTGTAACACACCCAGGGAAGAGCAGACTGACCTCACTCTGTCAATGTAACACACCCAGGGAAGAGCAGACTAACCCCACTCTGTCAATGTAACACACTCAGGGAAAGGCAGACGGACCCTGTTCTGTCAATGTAACGCACCCAGGGAAGAGCAGACTGACCCCACTCTGTCAGGATAACAAACCCAGGGAAGAGCAGGCTGACCCCATTCTGTCAATTTAAGATACACAGGGAAGAGTCGACTGACCCCACTCTGTCAATGTAACACACCCAGGGAAGAGCAGACTCACCCCACTCTGTCAATGTCAAACACCCAGGGAAGAGCAGACTGACCCCTTTCTGTCAACGTTACACACCCAGGGAAGATCAGACTGACCCAACTCTGTCAATGTAACACATTCTGGGAAGATCAGACTGACCCCACTCTGTCAATGCAACACACCCAGGGAAGAGCAGACTGACCCCACTCTATCATTGTAACACACCCAGGGAAGAGCAGACTGACCTCACTCTGTCAATGTAACACACCCAGGGGAGAGCAGATTGACCCCACTCTGTCAAAGTAACACACTCAGGGAAGAGCAGACTGTCCCCACTCTGTCAAAGTAACACACTCAGGGAAGAGCAGACTGACCTCACTCTGTCAATGTAACACACCCAGGGAACAGCAGACTGTCCCCACTCTGTCAAAGTAACACACTCAGGGAAGAGCAGACTGAACTCACTCTGTCAATGTAACACACCCAGGGAACAGCACACTGTCCCCACTCTGTCAAAGTAAAACACTCGGGGAAGTGCAGACTGACACCACTCTGTCAATGTAACACACCCAGGGAAGAGCAGACTGACCCCACCCTGTCAATGTAACACACCCAGGGAAGAGCAGACTGACCCCACTCTGTCAATGTAACACGCCCAGGGAAGAGCAGACTGAACCCACCCTGTCAATGTAACACACCGAGGGAAGAGCAGACTGACACCACCCTGTCAATGTAACACACCCTGGGAAGAGCAGACACACCCCACTCTGTCAATGTAACATACTCAGGGAACAGCAGTCTGACCCCACTCTGTCAATGTATCACACCCAGGGGAGAGCAGACTGAACCAACCCTGTCAATGTAACTCACCCAGGAAGAGCAGACTGACCTCACTCTGTCAATGTCACACACCCTGGGAAGAGCAGACGGACCCCCACTCTGTCAATGTAACACACACAGGGAAGTGCACACTGACCCCACTCTGTCATTGTAACACAGCAAGGGAAGAGCAGACTGACCCCACTCTGTCAATGTAACAAACCCTGGGAGAAAAGACTGACCCCACTCTGTCAATGTAACACACCCAGGGAAGAGCAGACTGAACCCACTCAATCAATGTAACACACCCAGGGAAGAACAGACTGACCCCACTCTGTCAATGTAATACACCCAGGGAAGAGCAGACTGACCCCTTTCTGTCAATGTTACACACCCAGGGAAGATCAGACTGACCCAACTCTGTCAATGTAACACATTCTGGGAAGAGCAGACTGACCCCACTCTGTCAATGCAACACACCCAGGGAAGAGCAGACTGACCCCACTCTATCATTTTAACACACCCAGGGAAGAGCAGACTGACCTCACTCTGTCAATGTAACACACCCAGGGGAGACCATACTGACCCCTCTATCTCAATGTAACTCACCTCGGGAAGAGCAGACTGACCCCACTCTGTCAAAGTAACACACTCAGGGAAGAGCAGACAGTCCCCACTCTGTCAATGTAACACACACAGGGAAGTGCACACTGACCCCACTCTGTCATTGTAACACAGCAAGGGAAGAGCAGACTGACCCCACTCTGTCAATGTAACAAACCCTGGGAGAACAGACTGACCCCACTCTGTCAATGTAACACACCCAGGGAAGAGCAGACTGAACCCACTCAATCAATGTAACACACCCAGGGAAGAACAGACTGACCCCACTCTGTCAATGTAATACACCCAGGGAAGAGCAGACTGACCCCACTCTGTCAATGTAACCCACCCATAAAAGAGCAGACTGTCCCCACTCTGTCAATGTGACACGCCCTGGGAAGAGCACACTGACCCAACTCTGTCAATGTAACACACCCAGGGAAGAGCAGACTGACCAAACTCTGTCAATGTAACAAACCCAGGGAAGAGCAGACTGAACTCACTCTGTCAATGTAACACACCCAGAGAAGAGCAGAATGACCTCTTCTGCAAAGTTACTCACACAGTGAACTGCAGACTTACCCCACTCTGTCAATGTAACCCACCCAGTGAAGTGCACATTGACCCCACTCTGTCATTGTAACACACCCAGGGAAGAGCAGACTGACCCAACTCTGTCAATGTAACACACAATGGGAGAACAGATTGACCCCACTCTGTCAATGTAACACACACAGGGAAGAGCAGACAGATACCACTCTGTCAATGTAACACACCAAGGGAAGAACAGACTGACCCCACTCTGTCAATTTAACACACCCAGGGAAGAGCAGACTGACCCCACTCTGTCAATGGAACACACCCAGGGGAGAGCAGACTGACACCACCCTGTCACTGTAACACTCCCAGGGAAGAACAGACTGACGCCACTCTGTCAATGTAACACACCCAGGGAAGAGCAGACTGACACAACACAGTCAATTTAACACACCCAAGGAAGAACAGACTGACCCCACTCTGTCAAGGTAACACACCCAGGGAAGAGCAGACTGAACTCACTCTGTCAATGTAACACAACCAGGGAAGATCAGACTGACCCCACTCTGTCAATGCAACACCCGCAGGGAAGAGCAGACTGAATTCATTCTGTCAATGTAACCCACCCATAAAAGAGCAGACTGACCCCACTCTGTCAATGTGACACGCCCTGGGAAGAGCAGACTGACCACACTCTGTCAATGTAACACACCCTGGGAAGAGCAGGCTGACCCCCACTCTGTCAATGTGACACACACAGGGAAGTGTACACGGACCCCACTCTGTGATTGTAACACAGCAAGGGAAAAGCAGACTGACCCCACTCTGTCAATGTAACAAACCCTGGGAGATAAGACTGTCCCCACGCTGTCAATGTAACACACCCAGGGAAGAACAGACTGACCCCACTCTGTCAATGTAACCCACCCATAAAAGAGCAGACTGTCCCCACTCTGTCAATGTGACACGCCCTGGGAAGAGCACACTGACCCAACTCTGTCAATGTAACACACCCAGGGAAGAGCAGACTGACCCCACTCTGTCAATGTAACACACACAGGGAAGAGCAGACAGATACCACTCTGTCAATGTAACACACCAAGGGAAGAACAGACTGACCCCACTCTGTCAATTTAACACACCCAGGGAAGAGCAGACTGACCCCACTCTGTCAATGGAACACACCCAGGGGAGAGCAGACTGACCTCACTCTGTCAATGTAACACACCCAGAGAAGAGCAGAATGACCTCTTCTGCAAAGTTACTCACACAGTGAACTGCAGACTTACCCCACTCTGTCAATGTAACCCACCCAGTGAAGTGCACATTGACCCCACTCTGTCATTGTAACACACACAGGGAAGAGCAGACAGATAGCACTCTGTCAATGTAGTTCACCAAGGGAAGAACAGACTGACCCCACTCTGTCAATTTAACACACCCAGGGAAGAGCAGACTGACCCCACTCTGTCAATGGAACACAACCAGGGGAGAGCAGACTGACACCACCCTGTCACTGTAACACTCCCAGGGAAGAACAGACTGACGTCACTCTGTCAATGTAACACACCCAGGGAAGAGCAGACTGACCCAACACAGTCAATTTAACACACCCAAGGAAGAACAGACTGACCCCACTCTGTCAATGTAACACACTCAGGGAATAGCAGACTGAGCCCACTCTGTCAACGTAACAAACCCAGGGAAGAGCAGACTGACCCCACTGTGTCAATGTTACCAACTTGGGGAAGAGCAGACTGACCCCAATATGTCAATGTAACACATCAGGGAAGAGAAGACTGACCCCACTCTCTCAATGTAACCCTCCCAGGGAAGAGCAGACTGATCTCACTCTGTCAATGTAACATACCCAGGGAAGAACAGACTGACCCAACTCTGTCAATGTAACAAACCCTGGGAGAACAGACTGACGCCACTCTGTCAATGGAACACACCCAGGGAAGAGCAAACTAACCCCACTCTGTCAATGAAACACACCCAGGGAAGAGCAGATTGACCCCACTCTGTCAATGTAACACACCCAGGGAAGAGCAGACTGACCCCACTCTGTCAATGTAACACACCCAGGGAAGAGCAGACTGACCCCACTCTGTCAATGTAACACACCCAGGGAAGAGCAGACTGACCCCACTCTGTCAATGTAACACAGCCAGGGAAGAGCAGACTGACCCTACTGTGTCAATGTAACACACCCAGGGAAGAACAGACTGACCCCACTCTGTCAATGTAACAAACTTGGGGAAGACCAGACTGACCCCAATCTGTCAATGTTACACACCCAGGGAAGAGCAGACTGACCCCACTCTGTCAATGTAACCCACTCAAAAAGAGCAGACTGTCCCCACTCTGTCAATGTGACACGCCCTGGGAAGAGCACACTGACCCAACTCTGTCAATGTAACACACCCAGGGAAGAGCAGACTGACCTCACTCTTTCAATGTAACCCACCCAGAGAAGAGCAGAATGTCCTCTTCTGCAAAATTACTCACACAGTGAACTGCAGACTTACCCAACTCTGTCAATGGAACCCACCCAGTGATGTGCACACTGACCCCACTCTGTCATTGTAACACACCCAGGGAAGAGCAGACTGACCGCACTCTGTCAATGTAACACACAATGGGAGAACAGACTGACCACACTCTGTCAATTTAAGACACCCAGGGAAGAGCAGACAGATACCACTCTGTCAATGTAACACACCAAGGGAAGAACAGACTGACCCCACTCTGTCAATTTAAAAAACCCAGGGAAGGGCACACTGACCCCACTCTGTCAATGTAACACACCCAGGGAAGAGCAGACTGACCCCACTCTGGCAATGAAACACTCCCATGGAAGAGCAGACTGACCCCACTCTGTCAATGTAACACACCTTGGGAAGAGCAGACTGACCCCACTCTGTCAATGTAACACACCCAGGAAAGAGCAGACTGACCCCACTCTGTCAATGTAACACACCCAGGGAAGAGCAGTCTGACCCCACTCTGTCAATGTAACACACCCAGGGAAGAGCAGACCGACCCCACTCTGTCAATGAAACACACCCAGGGAAGAGCAGACTGACCCCACTCTGTCAATGTAACACACCCAGGGAAGAGCAGACTGACCCCACTCTGTCAATGTAACACACCCAGGGAAGAGCAGACTGACCCCACTCTGTCAATGTAACACAGCCAGGGAAGAGCAGACTGACCCTACTCTGTCAATGTAACACACCCAGGGAAGAACAGACTGACCCCACTGTGTCAATGTAACAAACTTGGGGAAGAGCAGACTGACCCCAATCTGTCAATGTAACACACCCAGGGAAGAGAAGACTGACCCCACTCTGTCAATGTCACCCTCCCAGGGAAGAGCAGACTGAACCCACTCTGTCAATGTAACACACCCAGGGAAGAGCAGACTGAACTCACTCTGTCAATGTAACACACCCAGGGAAGATCAGACTGACCACACTCTGTCAATGTAACACACCCAGGGAAGAGCAGACTGAACTCACTCTGTCAATTTAACACACCCAAGGAAGAACAGACTGACCCCACTCTGTCAATGTAACACACGCAGGGAAGAGCAGACTGACCCCAAACGGTCAATGTAACACACCCTGGGAAGAGAAGACTGACCCCACTCTGTCAATGTAACAAACCCAGGGAAGAGCAGACTGACCTCACTCTGTCAATGTAACACACCCAGGGAAGAGCAGACTGACCCCACTCTGACAATGTAACACACCCAGGGAAGAGCCGACTGAACTCACTCTGTCAATGTAACACAACCAGGGAAGATCAGACTGACCACACTCTGTCAATGTAACACACGCAGGGAAGAGCAGACTGAATTCATTCTGTCAATGTAACCCACCCATAAAAGAGCAGACTGACCCCACTCTGTAAATGTGACACGCCCTGAGAAGAGCAGACTGACCACACTCTGTCAATGTAACACACCCTGGGAAGAGCAGACTGACCCCCACTCTGTCAATGTAACACACACAGGGAAGTGCACACTGACCCCAATCTGTCATTGTAACACAGCAAGGGAAGAGCAGACTGACGCCACTCTGTCAATGTAACAAACCCTGGGAGAACAGACTGACCCCACTCTGTCAATGTAACACACCCAGGGAAGTGCAGACTGAACCCACTCAATTAATGTAACACACCCAGGGAAGAACAGACTGACCCCACTCTGTCAATGTAATACACCCAGGGAAGAGCAGACTGACCCCACTCTGTCAATGTAACACACTCTGCGAGAACAGACTGACTCCACTCTGTCAATGTAACACACCCAGGGAAGAGCAGACTGAACCCACTCTGTCAATGTAACACACCCAGGGAAGAACAGACTGACCCCACTCTGTCAATGTAATACACCAAGGGAAGAACAGACTGACCCCACTCAGTCAATGTAACACACCCAGGGAAGAGCAGACTGACCCCACTCTGTCAATGTAACACACCCAGGGAAGAACAGACTGACTCCACTCTGTCAATGTAACCCCCCCAAGGGAAGAGCAGACTGACCCCACTCTGTCAATGTAACACACCCAGGGAATAGCAGACTTACCCCACTCTGTCAATGTAACCCACCCATAAAAGAGCAGACTGGCCCCACTCTGTCAATGTGACACGCCCTGCGAAGAGGAAGACTGACCACACTCTGTCAATGTTACCCATCCAGGGAAGAGCAGATTGACCCCACTCTGTCAATGTGACACGCCCTGGGAAGAGCAGACTGACCTCACTCTGTCAATGTAACACACCCAGGGAAGAACAGACTGACCCCACTCTGTCCATGAAACAAACCCTGGGAGAACAGACTGACCCCACTCTGTCAATATAACACACCCAGGGAAGAGCAGACTGACTCCACTCTGTCAATGTAACACACCCAGGGAAGAGCAGACTGACACGACTCTGTCAATGTAACGCACCCAGGGAAGAGCAAACTGACCCCACTCTGTCAATGAAACACACCCAGGGAAGAGCAGACTGACCCCACTCTGTCAATCTTACCCACCCAGGGAAGAGCAGATTGACCCCACTCTGTCAATGTAACACACCCAGGGAAGAGCAGACTGACCCCACTCTGTCAATGTAACACACCCAGGGAAGAGCAGACTGACCCCACTCTGTCAAATAACATAGCCAGGGAAGAGCAGACTGAACCCACTCTGTCAATGTAACACACCCAGGGAAGAACAGACTGACTCCACTCTGTCAATGTAACAAACTTGGGGAAGAGCAGACTGACCCCAATCTGTCAATGTTACACACCCAGGGAAGAGAAGACTGACCCCACTCTGTCAAGGTAACCCTCCCAGGGAAAAGCAGACTGACCTCACTCTGTCAATGTAACACACCCAGGGAAGAACAGACTGAACTCACTCTGTCAATGTAACACACCCAGGGAAGATCAGACTGACCCCACTCTGTCAATGTAACACACCCAGGGAAGAGCAGACTGACCCCACTCTGTCAATGTAACCCACCCATAAAAGAGCAGACTGTCCCCACTCTGTCAATGTGACACGCCCTGGGAAGAGCACACTGACCCAACTCTGTCAATGTAACACACCCAGGGAAGAGCAGACTGACCAAACTCTGTCAATGTAACAAACCCAGGGAAGAGCAGACTGACCTCACTCTGTCAATGTAACACACCCTGGGAAGAGCAGACACACCCCACTCTGTCAATGTAACATACTCAGGGAATAGCAGTCTGACCCCACTCTGTCAATGTATCACACCCAGGGGAGAGCAGACTGAACCAACCCTGTCAATGTAACTCACCCAGGGAAGAGCAGACTGACCCCACTCTGTCAATGGAACACACACAGGGGAGAGCAGACTGACACCACCCTGTCACTGTAACACTCCCAGGGAAGAACAGACTGACGCCACTCTGTCAATGTAACACACCCAGGGAAGAGCAGACTGACCCAACACAGTCAATTCAACACACCCAAGGAAGAACAGACTGACCCCACTCTGTCAATGTAACACACTCAGGGAATAGCAGACTGAGCCCACTCTGTCAATGTAACAAACCCAGGGAAGAGCAGACTGACCTCACTCTGTCAATGTAACACACCCAGGGAAGAGCAGACTGACCCCACTCTGTCAATGTAACACACCCAGGGAAGAACAGACTGAACGCACTCTCTCAATGTAACACGACCAGGGAAGATCAGACTGACCCCACTCTGTCAATGCAACACCCGCAGGGAAGAGCAGACTGAATTCATTCTGTCAATGTAACCCACCCATAAAAGAGCAGACGGACCCCACTCTGTCAATGTGACTCGCCCTGGGAAGAGCAGACTGACCACACTCTGTCAATGTAACACACCCTGGGAAGAGCAGACTGACCCCCACTCTGTCAATGTAACACACACAGGGAAGTGTACACTGACCCCACTCTGTCATTGTAACACAGCAAGGGAAGAGCAGACTGACCCCACTCTGCCAATGTAACAAACCCTGGGAGATAAGACTGTCCCCACGCTGTCAATGTAACACCCCCAGGGAAGAACAGACTGACCCCACTCTGTCAATGTAAAATACCAGGGAAGAGCAGACTGACCCCACTCAGTCAATGTAACCCACCCATAAAAGAGCAGACGGACCCCACTCGGTCAATGTGACACGCCCTGGGAAGAGCAGACTGACCACACTCTGTCAATGCAACACACCCTGGGAAGAGCAGACTGACCCCCACTCTGTCAATGTAACACACCCAGGGAAGTGCGCACTGACCCCACTCTGTCATTGTAACACACCAAGGGAAGAGCAGACTGACCCCACTGTGTCAATGTAACACACTTGGGGAAGAGCAGACTGACCCCACTCAGTCAATGTAACCCACCCATAAAAGAGCAGACGGACCCCACTCGGTCAATGTGACACGCCCTGGGAAGAGCAGACTGACCACACTCTGTCAATGCAACACACCCTGGGAAGAGCAGACTGACCCCCACTCTGTCAATGCAACACACCCAGGGAAGAGAAGACTGACCCCACTCTGTCAATGTAACCCTCCCAGGGAAGAGCAGACTGACCCCACTCTGTCAATGTAACACACCCAGGGAAGAGCAGACTGACCACACTCTGTCAATGTAACCCACCCATAAAAGAGCAGACTGACCCCACTCTGTCAATGTAACACAGCCAGGAAAGAGCAGACTGACCCCAATCTGTCAATGTAACACACCCAGGGAAAAACAGACTGACCCCACTGTGTCAATGTAACACACCCAGGGAAGAGCAGACTGACCCCACTCTGTCAGTATATCACACCCAGGGAAGAGCAGACTGACCCCACTCTGTCAATGTAACACACCCAGGGAAGAGCAGACTGACCCCACTCTGTCAATGTAAGACACCCAGGGAATAGTAGACTGACCCCAATCTGTCAATGTAATACACCCAGGGTAGAGCAGACTGACCTCACTCTGTGAATGTAACACACCCAGGGAAGAGCAGACTGTCCCCACTCTGTCAATGTAACACACCCAGGGAAGAACAGACTGACCCCACTCTGTCAATGTAAAACACGGAGGGAAGAGCAGACTTACCCCACTCTGTCAATGTCACTCACCCAGGGAAGAGCAGACTGACCTCACTCTGTCAATGTAACACACCCAGTGAAGAGCAGACTGACCCCACTCTGTCAATGTCACGCACCCAGGGAAGAGCACACTGACCGCACTCTGTCAATGTAACACACCCAGGGAAGAGCAGACTGACCCCACTCTGTCAATGTAACACACCCTTCGAAGAGCAGACTGACCCCACTCTGTCAATGTAACACGCCCTGGGAAGAGCAGACTGACCCCACTCTGTCACTGTAACACACCCAGGGAAGAGCAGACTGACCCCACTCTGTCAATGTAACAAACCCAGGGAAGAGCAGACTGACCCCACTCCGTCAATGTAACACACCCAGGGAAGAGCAGACTGACCCAACTCTGTCAATGTAAAACACCCAGGGAAGAGCAGACTGACCCCTTTCTGTCAACGTTTCACACCCAGGGAAGATCAGACTGACCCAACTCTGTCAATGTAACACATTCTGGGAAGAGCAGACTGAACCAACTCTGTCATTGAAACACACCCAGGGAAGAGTAGACTGACCCCTCTCTGTCATTGTAACGCACCCAGGGAAGAGCAGACTGACCTCACTCTGTCAATGTAACACACCCAGGGAAGAGCAGACTGAGCCCCCTCTGTCAATGTAACACACCCAGGGAACAGAAGATTGACCTGGCTAGGTCAATGTAACATCCCCAGGGAAGAGCAGACTAAACCCAATCTGTCAATGTAACACATCCAGGGAAGAGCAGACTGACCCCACTCTGTCAATGTAACACACCCAGGGAAGAGCAGATTGACCCCACTCTGTCAATGTCACGCACCCAGGGAAGAGCAGACTGACCCCACTCTGTCAATGTAAAACACCCAGGGAAGAGCAGACTGACCCCACTGTGTCAATATAACATACACAGGGAAGAGCAGACTGACCACACTCTGCCATTGCAACACACCCAGGGAAGAGCAGACTGAGTTCTCTCTGTCAATGTAACACAACCAGGGAAGAGCAGACTGACCCCTGTCTCTCAACGTTATACACCCAGGGAACATCAGACTGACCAAACTCTGTCAATGTTACACACCCTGAGAAGAGCAGACTGACCCCACTCTGTCAATGTAACACACCCACGGAAGAGCAGACTGACCCCACTCTGTCATTGTAACACACCCAGGGAAGAGCAGACTGACCTCACTCTGTCAATGTAACACACCCAGGGAAGAGCAGACTAACCCCACTCTGTCAATGTAACACACCCAGGGAAAGGCAGACGGACCCTGTTCTGTCAATGTAACACACCCAGGGAAGAGCATACTGACCCCACTCTGTCAGTATAACACACCCAGGGAAGAGCAGACTGACCCCACTCTGTCATTGTAACACACCCAGGGAAGAGCAGACTGACCTCACTCTGTCAATGTAACACACCCAGGGAAGAGCAGACTAACCCCACTCTGTCAATGTAACACACTCAGGGAAAGGCAGACGGACCCTGTTCTGTCAATGTAACGCACCCAGGGAAGAGCAGACTGACCCCACTCTGTCAGGATAACAAACCCAGGGAAGAGCAGACTGACCCCACTCTGTCAATTTAAGATACACAGGGAAGAGTCGACTGACCCCACTCTGTCAATGTAACACACCCAGGGAAGAGCAGACTCACCCCACTCTGTCAATGTCAAACACCCAGGGAAGAGCAGACTGACCCCTTTCTGTCAACGTTACACACCCAGGGAAGATCAGACTGACCCAACTCTGTCAATGTAACACATTCTGGGAAGATCAGACTGACCCCACTCTGTCAATGCAACACACCCAGGGAAGAGCAGACTGACCCCACTCTATCATTGTAACACACCCAGGGAAGAGCAGACTGACCTCACTCTGTCAATGTAACACACCCAGGGGAGAGCAGATTGACCCCACTCTGTCAAAGTAACACACTCAGGGAAGAGCAGACTGTCCCCACTCTGTCAAAGTAACACACTCAGGGAAGAGCAGACTGACCTCACTCTGTCAATGTAACACACCCAGGGAACAGCAGACTGTCCCCACTCTGTCAAAGTAACACACTCAGGGAAGAGCAGACTGAACTCACTCTGTCAATGTAACACACCCAGGGAACAGCACACTGTCCCCACTCTGTCAAAGTAAAACACTCGGGGAAGTGCAGACTGACACCACTCTGTCAATGTAACACACCCAGGGAAGAGCAGACTGACCCCACCCTGTCAATGTAACACACCCAGGGAAGAGCAGACTGACCCCACTCTGTCAATGTAACACGCCCAGGGAAGAGCAGACTGAACCCACCCTGTCAATGTAACACACCGAGGGAAGAGCAGACTGACACCACCCTGTCAATGTAACACACCCTGGGAAGAGCAGACACACCCCACTCTGTCAATGTAACATACTCAGGGAACAGCAGTCTGACCCCACTCTGTCAATGTATCACACCCAGGGGAGAGCAGACTGAACCAACCCTGTCAATGTAACTCACCCAGGAAGAGCAGACTGACCTCACTCTGTCAATGTCACACACCCTGGGAAGAGCAGACGGACCCCCACTCTGTCAATGTAACACACACAGGGAAGTGCAGACTGACCCCACTCTGTCATTGTAACACAGCAAGGGAAGAGCAGACTGACCCCACTCTGTCAATGTAACAAACCCTGGGAGAACAGACTGACCCCACTCTGTCAATGTAACACACCCAGGGAAGAGCAGACTGAACCCACTCAATCAATGTAACACACCCAGGGAAGAACAGACTGACCCCACTCTGTCAATGTAATACACCCAGGGAAGAGCAGACTGACCCCTTTCTGTCAATGTTACACACCCAGGGAAGATCAGACTGACCCAACTCTGTCAATGTAACACATTCTGGGAAGAGCAGACTGACCCCACTCTGTCAATGCAACACACCCAGGGAAGAGCAGACTGACCCCACTCTATCATTTTAACACACCCAGGGAAGAGCAGACTGACCTCACTCTGTCAATGTAACACACCCAGGGGAGACCATACTGACCCCTCTATCTCAATGTAACTCACCTCGGGAAGAGCAGACTGACCCCACTCTGTCAAAGTAACACACTCAGGGAAGAGCAGACAGTCCCCACTCTGTCAATGTAACACACACAGGGAAGTGCACACTGACCCCACTCTGTCATTGTAACACAGCAAGGGAAGAGCAGACTGACCCCACTCTGTCAATGTAACAAACCCTGGGAGAACAGACTGACCCCACTCTGTCAATGTAACACACCCAGGGAAGAGCAGACTGAACCCACTCAATCAATGTAACACACCCAGGGAAGAATAGACTGACCCCACTCTGTCAATGTAATACACCCAGGGAAGAGCAGACTGACCCCACTCTGTCAATGTAACCCACCCATAAAAGAGCAGACTGTCCCCACTCTGTCAATGTGACACGCCCTGGGAAGAGCACACTGACCCAACTCTGTCAATGTAACACACCCAGGGAAGAGCAGACTGACCAAACTCTGTCAATGTAACAAACCCAGGGAAGAGCAGACTGAACTCACTCTGTCAATGTAACACACCCAGAGAAGAGCAGAATGACCTCTTCTGCAAAGTTACTCACACAGTGAACTGCAGACTTACCCCACTCTGTCAATGTAACCCACCCAGTGAAGTGCACATTGACCCCACTCTGTCATTGTAACACACCCAGGGAAGAGCAGACTGACCCAACTCTGTCAATGTAACACACAATGGGAGAACAGATTGACCCCACTCTGTCAATGTAACACACACAGGGAAGAGCAGACAGATACCACTCTGTCAATGTAACACACCAAGGGAAGAACAGACTGACCCCACTCTGTCAATTTAACACACCCAGGGAAGAGCAGACTGACCCCACTCTGTCAATGGAACACACCCAGGGGAGAGCAGACTGACACCACCCTGTCACTGTAACACTCCCAGGGAAGAACAGACTGACGCCACTCTGTCAATGTAACACACCCAGGGAAGAGCAGACTGACACAACACAGTCAATTTAACACACCCAAGGAAGAACAGACTGACCCCACTCTGTCAAGGTAACACACCCAGGGAAGAGCAGACTGAACTCACTCTGTCAATGTAACACAACCAGGGAAGATCAGACTGACCCCACTCTGTCAATGCAACACCCGCAGGGAAGAGCAGACTGAATTCATTCTGTCAATGTAACCCACCCATAAAAGAGCAGACTGACCCCACTCTGTCAATGTGACACGCCCTGGGAAGAGCAGACTGACCACACTCTGTCAATGTAACACACCCTGGGAAGAGCAGGCTGACCCCCACTCTGTCAATGTGACACACACAGGGAAGTGTACACGGACCCCACTCTGTGATTGTAACACAGCAAGGGAAAAGCAGACTGACCCCACTCTGTCAATGTAACAAACCCTGGGAGATAAGACTGTCCCCACGCTGTCAATGTAACACACCCAGGGAAGAACAGACTGACCCCACTCTGTCAATGTAACCCACCCATAAAAGAGCAGACTGTCCCCACTCTGTCAATGTGACACGCCCTGGGAAGAGCACACTGACCCAACTCTGTCAATGTAACACACCCAGGGAAGAGCAGACTGACCCCACTCTGTCAATGTAACACACACAGGGAAGAGCAGACAGATACCACTCTGTCAATGTAACACACCAAGGGAAGAACAGACTGACCCCACTCTGTCAATTTAACACACCCAGGGAAGAGCAGACTGACCCCACTCTGTCAATGGAACACACCCAGGGGAGAGCAGACTGACCTCACTCTGTCAATGTAACACACCCAGAGAAGAGCAGAATGACCTCTTCTGCAAAGTTACTCACACAGTGAACTGCAGACTTACCCCACTCTGTCAATGTAACCCACCCAGTGAAGTGCACATTGACCCCACTCTGTCATTGTAACACACACAGGGAAGAGCAGACAGATAGCACTCTGTCAATGTAGTTCACCAAGGGAAGAACAGACTGACCCCACTCTGTCAATTTAACACACCCAGGGAAGAGCAGACTGACCCCACTCTGTCAATGGAACACAACCAGGGGAGAGCAGACTGACACCACCCTGTCACTGTAACACTCCCAGGGAAGAACAGACTGACGTCACTCTGTCAATGTAACACACCCAGGGAAGAGCAGACTGACCCAACACAGTCAATTTAACACACCCAAGGAAGAACAGACTGACCCCACTCTGTCAATGTAACACACTCAGGGAATAGCAGACTGAGCCCACTCTGTCAACGTAACAAACCCAGGGAAGAGCAGACTGATCTCACTCTGTCAATGTAACACACCCAGGGAAGAGCAGACTGACCCCACTCTGTCAATGTAACACACCCAGGGAAGAGCAGACTGAACTCACTCTCTCAATGTAACACAACCAGGGAAGATCAGACTGACCCCACTCTGTCAATGCAACACCCGCAGGGAAGAGCAGACTGAACTCACTCTGTCAATGTAACACAACCAGGGAAGATCAGACTGACCCCACTCTGTCAATGCAACACACGCAGGGAAGAGCAGACTGAATTCATTCTTTCAATGTAACCCACCCATAAAAGAGCAGACTGACCCCACTCTGTCAATGTGACTCGCCCTGGGAAGAGCAGACTGACCACACTCTGTCAATATAACACACCCTGGGAAGAGCAGACTGACCCCCACTCTGTCAATGTAACACACACAGGGAAGTGTACACTGACCCCACTCTGTCATTGTAACACAGCAAGGGAAGAGCAGACTGACCCCACTCTGTCAATGTAACAAACCCTGGGAGATAAGACTGTCCCCACGCTATCAATGTAACACACCCAGGGAAGAGCAGACTGAACACACTCAGTCAATGTAACACCCCCAGGGAAGAACAGACTGACCCCACTCTGTCAATGTAAAACACCCAGGGAAGAGCAGACTGACCCCACTCAGTCAATGTAACCCACCCATAAAAGAGCAGACTGACCCCACTCTATCAATGTGACACGCCCTGGGAAGAGCAGACTGACCACACTCTGTCAATGCAACACACCCTGGGAAGAGCAGACTGACCCCCACTCTGTCAATGTAACACACCCAGGGAAGTGCGCACTGACCCCACTCTGTCATTGTAACACACCAAGGGAAGAGCAGACTGACCCCACTGTGTCAATGTAACACACTTGGGGAAGAGCAGACTGACCCCAATCTGTCAATGTAACACACCCAGGGAAAAACAGACTGACCCCACTGTGTCAATGTAACACACCCAGGGAAGAGCAGACTGACCCCACTCTGTCAATGTAAGACACCCAGGGAAGAGCAGACTTACCCCACTCTGTCAATGTCACGCACCCAGGGAAGAGCAGACTGACCCCACTCTGTCAATGTAACACACCCAGTGAAGAGCAGACTGACCCCACTCTGTCAATGTCACGCACCCAGGGAAGAGCACACTGACCGCACTCTGTCAATGTAACACACCCAGGGAAGAGCAGACTGACCCCACTCTGTCAATGTAACACACACTGGGAAGAGCGGACTGACCCCACTCTGTCAATGTAACACACCCTGGGAAGAGCAGACTGACCCCACTCTGTCACTGTAACACACCCAGGGAAGAGCAGACTGACCCCACTCTGTCAATGTAACAAACCCAGGGAAGAGCAGACTGACCCCACTCTGTCAACGTAACACACCCAGGGAAGAGCAGACTGACCCCACTCTGTCAATGTAAAACACCCAGGAAAGAGCAGACTGACCCCATTCTGTCAACGTTTCACACCCAGGGAAGATCAGACAGACCCAACTCTGTCAATGTAACACATTCTGGGAAGAGCAGACTGAACCAACTCTGTCATTGAAACACACCCAGGGAAGAGTAGACTGACCCCTCTCTGTCATTGTAACGCACCCAGGGAAGAGCAGACTGACCTCACTCTGTCAATGTAACACACCCAGGGAAGAGCAGACTGAGCCCCCTCTGTCAATGTAACACACCCAGGGAACAGAAGATTGACCTGGCTAGGTCAATGTAACATACCCAGGGAAGAGCAGACTAAACCCAATCTGTCAATGTAACACACCCAGGGAAGAGCAGACTGACCCCACTCTGTCAATGTCACACACCCAGGTAAGAGCAGATTGACCCCACTCTGTCAATGTCACGCACCCAGGGAAGAGCAGACTGACCGCATTCTGTCAATGTCACGAACCCAGGGAAGAGCAGACTGACCCCACTGTGTCAATATAACATACACAGGGAAGAGCAGACTGACCACACTGTGCCATTGCAACACACCCAGGGAAGAGCAGACTGAGTTCTCTCTGTCAATGTAACACAACCAGGGAAGAGCAGACTGACCCCTGTCTCTCAACGTTATACACCCAGGGAACATCAGACTGACCAAACTCTGTCAATGTAACACACCCTGGGAAGAGCAGACTGACCCCACTCTGTCAAAGTAACACACCCACGGAAGAGCAGACTGACCTCACTCTGTCAATGTAACACACCCAGGGAAAGGCAGACGGACCCTGTTCTGTCAATGTAACACACCCAGGGAAGAGCATACTGACCCCACTCTGTCAGTATAACACACCCAGGGAAGAGCAGACTGACCCCACTCTGTCAATGTAACACACCCAGGGAAGAGCAGACTGACCCCACTCTGTCCAAGTAACACACTCAGGGAAGAGCTGACTGACCCCACTCTGTCAAAGTAACACACTCAGGGAAGAGTAGACTGACCCCACTCTGTCAATGTAATACACCCAGGGTAGAACAGACTGACCTCACTCTGTCAATGTAACACACCCAGGGAAGAGCAGACTGTCCCCACTCTGTCAATGTAACACACCCAGGTAAGAGCAGACTGACCCCACTCTGTCAATGTAAAACACCGAGGGAAGAGCAGACTGACCCCACTCTGTCAATGTCACGCACCCTGGGAAGAGCAGACTGACCCCACTCTGTCAATGTAACACACCCAGGGAAGAGCAGACTGACCCCACTTTGTCAATGTCACGCACCCAGGGAAGAGCACACTGACCGCACTCTGTCAATGTAACACACCCAGGAAAGAGCAGACTGACCCCACTCTGTCAATGTAACACACACTGGGAAGAGCAGACTGACCCCAATCTGTCAATGTAACACACCCTGGGAAGAGTAGACTGACCCCACTCTGTCACTGTAACACACCCAGGGAAGAGCAGACTGACCCCACTCTGTCAATGTAACAAACCCAGGGAAGAGCAGACTGACCCCACTCTGTCAATGTAACACACCCAGGGAAGAGAAAACTGACCCCACTCTGTCAATGTAAAACACCCAGGAAAGCGCAGACAGACCCCATTCTGTCAACGTTTCACACCCAGGGAAGATCAGACAGACCGAACTCTGTCAATGTAACACATTCTGGGAAGAGCAGACTGAACCAACTCTGTCATTGAAACACACCCAGGGAAGAGTAGACTGACCCCTCTCTGTCATTGTAACGCACCCAGGGAAGAGCAGACTGACCTCACTCTGTCAATGTAACACACCCAGGGAAGAGCAGACTGAGCCCCCTCTGTCAATGTAACACACCCAGGGAACAGAAGATTGACCTGGCTAGGTCAATGTAACATACCCAGGGAAGAGCAGACTAAACCCAATCTGTCAATGTAACACACCCAGGGAAGAGCAGACTGACCCCACTCTGTCAATGTAACACACCCAGGGAAGAGCAAATTGACCCCACTCTGTCAATGTCACGCACCCAGGGAAGAGCAGACTGACCGCATTCTGTCAATGTCACGCACCCAGGGAAGAGCAGACTGACCCCACTGTGTCAATATAACATACACAGGGAAGAGCAGACTGACCACACTCTGCCATTGCAACACACCCAGGGAAGAGCAGACTGAGTTCTCTCTGTCAATGTAACACAACCAGGGAAGAGCAGACTGACCCCTGTCTCTCAACGTTATACACCCAGGGAACATCAGACTGACCCAACTCTGTCAATGTAACACACCCTAGGAAGAGCAGACTGACCCCACTCTGTCAAAGTAACACACCCACGGAAGAGCAGACTGACCCCACTCTGTCATTGTAACACACCCAGGGAAGAGCAGACTGACCTCACTCTGTAAATGTAACACACCCAGGGAAGAGCAGACTAACCCCACTCTGTCAATGTAACACACCCAGGGAAAGGCAGACGGACCCTGTTCTGTCAATGTAACACACCCAGGGAAGAGCATACTGACCCCACTCTGTCATTATAACACACCCAGGGAAGAGCAGACTGACCCCACTCTGTCAATGTAACACTCCCAGGGAAGAGCAGACTGACCCCACTCTGTCAATGTCACGCACCCAGGGAAGAGCAGACTGACCCCACTCTGTCAATGTAACACACACTGGGAAGAGCAGACTGACCCCAATCTGTCAATGTAACACACCCTGGGAAGAGCAGACTGACCCCACTCTGTCACTTTAACACACCCAGGGAAGAGCAGACTGACACCACTCTGTAAATGTAACAAACCCAGGGATGAGCAGACTGACCCCACTCTGTCAATGTAACAGACGCTGGGAAGAGCAGACTGACCGCACTCAGTCAATGTAAACCACCCAGGGAAGAGCAGACTGACCCCACTCTGTCAATCTAATGCACCTTGGGAAGAGCAGACTGACCCCACTCTGTCAATGTAACACACCCAGGGACGAGCAGACTGACCCCACTCTGTCAATGTAACACGCCCAGGGAAGGGTAGACTGACCCCACTCTGTCAATGAAACACACCCAGGGAAGAACAGACTGACCCCACTCTGTCAATGTAACACACCCTGGGAAGAGCAGACTGACCCCACTCTGTCAATGTAACACACGCAGGGAAGATTAGACTGACCCCACTCTGTCAATGTAACACACCCAGGGAAGAGCAGACGGACCCCACTCTGTCAATGTAACACACCCTGGGAAGAGCAGACTGACCCCACTCTGTCAATGTAACACACCCAGGGAAGAGCAGACTGACCCCACTCTGTCAATGTAAGACACCCAGTGAAGAGTAGACTGACCCCACTCTGTCAATGTAACACACCCAGGGAAGAGCAGACTGACCTCACTCTGTCAATGTAACACACCCAGGGAAGAGCAGACTGACCCCTTTCTGTCAACGTTTCACACCCTGGGAAGAGCAGACTGACCCCACTCTGTCAATGTAACACACCCAGGGAAGAGCAGACTGACCCCACTCTGTCAATGTAAGACACCCAGTGAAGAGTAGACTGACCCCACTCTGTCAATGTAACACACCCAGGGAAGAGCAGACTGACCTCACTCTGTCAATGTAACACACCCAGGGAAGAGCAGACTGACCCCACTCTGTCAATGTAACAAACCTTGGGAGAACAGACTGACCCCACTCTGTCAATGTAACACACCCAGGGAAGAGCAGACTGAACCCACTCAATCAATGTAACACACCCAGGGAAGAACAGACTGACCCCACTCTGTCAATGTAATACACCCAGGGAAGAGCAGACTGACCCCTTTCTGTCAATGTTACACACCCAGGGAAGATCAGACTGACCCAACTCTGTCAATGTAACACATTCTGGGAAGATCAGACTGACCCCACTCTGTCAATGCAACACACCCAGGGAAGAGCAGACTGACCCCACTCTATCATTTTAACACACCCAGGGAAGAGCAGACTGACCTCACTCTGTCAATGTAACACACCCAGGGGAGACCATACTGACCCCTCTATCTCAATGTAACTCACCTCGGGAAGAGCAGACTGACCCCACTCTGTCAAAGTAACACACTCAGGGAAGAGCAGACAGTCCCCACTCTGTCAATGTAACACACACAGGGAAGTGCACACTGACCCCACTCTGTCATTGTAACACAGCAAGGGAAGAGCAGACTGACCCCACTCTGTCAATGTAACAAACCCTGGGAGAACAGACTGACCCCACTCTGTCAATGTAACACACCCAGGGAAGAGCAGACTGAACCCACTCAATCAATGTAACACACCCAGGGAAGAACAGACTGACCCCACTCTGTCAATGTAATACACCCAGGGAAGAGCAGACTGACCCCACTCTGTCAATGTAACCCACCCATAAAAGAGCAGACTGTCCCCACTCTGTCAATGTGACACGCCCTGGGAAGAGCACACTGACCCAACTCTGTCAATGTAACACACCCAGGGAAGAGCAGACTGACCAAACTCTGTCAATGTAACAAACCCAGGGAAGAGCAGACTGAACTCACTCTGTCAATGTAACACACCCAGAGAAGAGCAGAATGACCTCTTCTGCAAAGTTACTCACACAGTGAACTGCAGACTTACCCCACTCTGTCAATGTAACCCACCCAGTGAAGTGCACATTGACCCCACTCTGTCATTGTAACACACCCAGGGAAGAGCAGACTGACCCAACTCTGTCAATGTAACACACAATGGGAGAACAGATTGACCCCACTCTGTCAATGTAACACACACAGGGAAGAGCAGACAGATACCACTCTGTCAATGTAACACACCAAGGGAAGAACAGACTGACCCCACTCTGTCAATTTAACACACCCAGGGAAGAGCAGACTGACCCCACTCTGTCAATGGAACACACCCAGGGGAGAGCAGACTGACACCACCCTGTCACTGTAACACTCCCAGGGAAGAACAGACTGACGCCACTCTGTCAATGTAACACACCCAGGGAAGAGCAGACTGACACAACACAGTCAATTTAACACACCCAAGGAAGAACAGACTGACCCCACTCTGTCAAGGTAACACACCCAGGGAAGAGCAGACTGAACTCACTCTGTCAATGTAACACAACCAGGGAAGATCAGACTGACCCCACTCTGTCAATGCAACACCCGCAGGGAAGAGCAGACTGAATTCATTCTGTCAATGTAACCCACCCATAAAAGAGCAGACTGACCCCACTCTGTCAATGTGACACGCCCTGGGAAGAGCAGACTGACCACACTCTGTCAATGTAACACACCCTGGGAAGAGCAGGCTGACCCCCACTCTGTCAATGTGACACACACAGGGAAGTGTACACGGACCCCACTCTGTGATTGTAACACAGCAAGGGAAAAGCAGACTGACCCCACTCTGTCAATGTAACAAACCCTGGGAGATAAGACTGTCCCCACGCTGTCAATGTAACACACCCAGGGAAGAACAGACTGACCCCACTCTGTCAATGTAACCCACCCATAAAAGAGCAGACTGTCCCCACTCTGTCAATGTGACACGCCCTGGGAAGAGCACACTGACCCAACTCTGTCAATGTAACACACCCAGGGAAGAGCAGACTGACCCCACTCTGTCAATGTAACACACACAGGGAAGAGCAGACAGATACCACTCTGTCAATGTAACACACCAAGGGAAGAACAGACTGACCCCACTCTGTCAATTTAACACACCCAGGGAAGAGCAGACTGACCCCACTCTGTCAATGGAACACACCCAGGGGAGAGCAGACTGACCTCACTCTGTCAATGTAACACACCCAGAGAAGAGCAGAATGACCTCTTCTGCAAAGTTACTCACACAGTGAACTGCAGACTTACCCCACTCTGTCAATGTAACCCACCCAGTGAAGTGCACATTGACCCCACTCTGTCATTGTAACACACACAGGGAAGAGCAGACAGATAGCACTCTGTCAATGTAGTTCACCAAGGGAAGAACAGACTGACCCCACTCTGTCAATTTAACACACCCAGGGAAGAGCAGACTGACCCCACTCTGTCAATGGAACACAACCAGGGGAGAGCAGACTGACACCACCCTGTCACTGTAACACTCCCAGGGAAGAACAGACTGACGTCACTCTGTCAATGTAACACACCCAGGGAAGAGCAGACTGACCCAACACAGTCAATTTAACACACCCAAGGAAGAACAGACTGACCCCACTCTGTCAATGTAACACACTCAGGGAATAGCAGACTGAGCCCACTCTGTCAACGTAACAAACCCAGGGAAGAGCAGACTGATCTCACTCTGTCAATGTAACACACCCAGGGAAGAGCAGACTGACCCCACTCTGTCAATGTAACACACCCAGGGAAGAGCAGACTGAACTCACTCTCTCAATGTAACACAACCAGGGAAGATCAGACTGACCCCACTCTGTCAATGCAACACCCGCAGGGAAGAGCAGACTGAACTCACTCTGTCAATGTAACACAACCAGGGAAGATCAGACTGACCCCACTCTGTCAATGCAACACACGCAGGGAAGAGCAGACTGAATTCATTCTTTCAATGTAACCCACCCATAAAAGAGCAGACTGACCCCACTCTGTCAATGTGACTCGCCCTGGGAAGAGCAGACTGACCACACTCTGTCAATATAACACACCCTGGGAAGAGCAGACTGACCCCCACTCTGTCAATGTAACACACACAGGGAAGTGTACACTGACCCCACTCTGTCATTGTAACACAGCAAGGGAAGAGCAGACTGACCCCACTCTGTCAATGTAACAAACCCTGGGAGATAAGACTGTCCCCACGCTATCAATGTAACACACCCAGGGAAGAGCAGACTGAACACACTCAGTCAATGTAACACCCCCAGGGAAGAACAGACTGACCCCACTCTGTCAATGTAAAACACCCAGGGAAGAGCAGACTGACCCCACTCAGTCAATGTAACCCACCCATAAAAGAGCAGACTGACCCCACTCCATCAATGTGACACACCCTGGGAAGAGCAGACTGACCCCCACTCTGTCAATGTAACACACCCAGGGAAGTGCGCACTGACCCCACTCTGTCATTGTAACACACCAAGGGAAGAGCAGACTGACCCCACTGTGTCAATGTAACACACTTGGGGAAGAGCAGACTGACCCCAATCAGTCAATGTAACACACCCAGGGAAGAGCAGACTGACCATACTCTGTCAATGTAACCCACCCATAAAAGAGCAGACTCTCCCCACTCTGTCAATGTAACACAGCCAGGAAAGAGCAGACTGACCCCAATCTGTCAATGTAACACACCCAGGGAAAAACAGACTGACCCCACTGTGTCAATGTAACACACCCAGGGAAGAGCAGACTAACCCCACTCTGTCAGTATATCACACCCAGGGAAGAGCAGACTGACCCCACTCTGTCAATGTAAGACACCCAGGGAAGAGCAGACTTACCCCACTCTGTCAATGTCACGCACCCAGGGAAGAGCAGACTGACCCCACTCTGTCAATGTAACACACCCAGTGAAGAGCAGACTGACCCCACTCTGTCAATGTCACGCACCCAGGGAAGAGCACACTGACCGCACTCTGTCAATGTAACACACCCAGGGAAGAGCAGACTGACCCCACTCTGTCAATGTAACACACACTGGGAAGAGCGGACTGACCCCACTCTGTCAATGTAACACACCCTGGGAAGAGCAGACTGACCCCACTCTGTCACTGTAACACACCCAGGGAAGAGCAGACTGACCCCACTCTGTCAATGTAACAAACCCAGGGAAGAGCAGACTGACCCCACTCTGTCAACGTAACACACCCAGGGAAGAGCAGACTGACCCCACTCTGTCAATGTAAAACACCCAGGAAAGAGCAGACTGACCCCATTCTGTCAACGTTTCACACCCAGGGAAGATCAGACAGACCCAACTCTGTCAATGTAACACATTCTGGGAAGAGCAGACTGAACCAACTCTGTCATTGAAACACACCCAGGGAAGAGTAGACTGACCCCTCTCTGTCATTGTAACGCACCCAGGGAAGAGCAGACTGACCTCACTCTGTCAATGTAACACACCCAGGGAAGAGCAGACTGAGCCCCCTCTGTCAATGTAACACACCCAGGGAACAGAAGATTGACCTGGCTAGGTCAATGTAACATACCCAGGGAAGAGCAGACTAAACCCAATCTGTCAATGTAACACACCCAGGGAAGAGCAGACTGACCCCACTCTGTCAATGTCACACACCCAGGTAAGAGCAGATTGACCCCACTCTGTCAATGTCACGCACCCAGGGAAGAGCAGACTGACCGCATTCTGTCAATGTCACGAACCCAGGGAAGAGCAGACTGACCCCACTGTGTCAATATAACATACACAGGGAAGAGCAGACTGACCACACTGTGCCATTGCAACACACCCAGGGAAGAGCAGACTGAGTTCTCTCTGTCAATGTAACACAACCAGGGAAGAGCAGACTGACCCCTGTCTCTCAACGTTATACACCCAGGGAACATCAGACTGACCAAACTCTGTCAATGTAACACACCCTGGGAAGAGCAGACTGACCCCACTCTGTCAAAGTAACACACCCACGGAAGAGCAGACTGACCTCACTCTGTCAATGTAACACACCCAGGGAAAGGCAGACGGACCCTGTTCTGTCAATGTAACACACCCAGGGAAGAGCATACTGACCCCACCTTGTCAGTATAACACACCCAGGGAAGAGCAGACTGACCCCACTCTGTCAATGTAACACACCCAGGGAAGAGCAGACTGACCGCACTCTGTCCAAGTAACACACTCAGGGAAGAGCTGACTGACCCCACTCTGTCAAAGTAACACACTCAGGGAAGAGTAGACTGACCCCACTGTGTCAATGTAATACACCCAGGGTAGAACAGACTGACCTCACTCTGTCAATGTAACACACCCAGGGAAGAGCAGACTGTCCCCACTCTGTCAATGTAACACACCCAGGTAAGAGCAGACTGACCCCACTCTGTCAATGTAAAACGCCGAGGGAAGAGCAGACTGACCCCACTCTGTCAATGTCACGCACCCTGGGAAGAGCAGACTGACCCCACTCTGTCAATGTAACACACCCAGGGAAGAGCAGACTGACCCCACTTTGTCAATGTCACGCACCCAGGGAAGAGCACACTGACCGCACTCTGTCAATGTAACACACCCAGGAAAGAGCAGACTGACCCCACTCTGTCAATGTAACACACACTGGGAAGAGCAGACTGACCCCAATCTGTCAATGTAACACACCCTGGGAAGAGTAGACTGACCCCACTCTGTCACTGTAACACACCCAGGGAAGAGCAGACTGACCCCACTCTGTCAATGTAACAAACCCAGGGAAGAGCAGACTGACCCCACTCTGTCAATGTAACACACCCAGGGAAGAGAAAACTGACCCCACTCTGTCAATGTAAAACACCCAGGAAAGAGCAGACAGACCCCATTCTGTCAACGTTTCACACCCAGGGAAGATCAGACAGACCCAACTCTGTCAATGTAACACATTCTGGGAAGAGCAGACTGAACCAACTCTGTCATTGAAACACACCCAGGGAAGAGTAGACTGACCCCTCTCTGTCATTGTAACGCACCCAGGGAAGAGCAGACTGACCTCACTCTGTCAATGTAACACACCCAGGGAAGAGCAGACTGAGCCCCCTCTGTCAATGTAACACACCCAGGGAACAGAAGATTGACCTGGCTAGGTCAATGTAACATACCCAGGGAAGAGCAGACTAAACCCAATCTGTCAATGTAACACACCCAGGGAAGAGCAGACTGACCCCACTCTGTCAATGTAACACACCCAGGGAAGAGCAGATTGACCCCACTCTGTCAATGTCACGCACCCAGGGAAGAGCAGACTGACCGCATTCTGTCAATGTCACGCACCCAGGGAAGAGCAGACTGACCCCACTGTGTCAATATAACATACACAGGGAAGAGCAGACTGACCACACTCTGCCATTGCAACACACCCAGGGAAGAGCAGACTGAGTTCTCTCTGTCAATGTAACACAACCAGGGAAGAGCAGACTGACCCCTGTCTCTCAACGTTATACACCCAGGGAACATCAGACTGACCCAACTCTGTCAATGTAACACACCCTAGGAAGAGCAGACTGACCCCACTCTGTCAAAGTAACACACCCACGGAAGAGCAGACTGACCCCACTCTGTCATTGTAACACACCCAGGGAAGAGCAGACTGACCTCACTCTGTCAATGTAACACACCCAGGGAAGAGCAGACTAACCCCACTCTGTCAATGTAACACACCCAGGGAAAGGCAGACGGACCCTGTTCTGTCAATGTAACACACCCAGGGAAGAGCATACTGACCCCACTCTGTCAGTATAACACACCCAGGGAAGAGCAGACTGACCCCACTCTGTCAATGTAACACTCGCAGGGAAGAGCAGACTGACCCCACTCTGTCAATGTCACGCACCCAGGGAAGAGCAGACTGACCCCACTCTGTCAATGTAACACACACTGGGAAGAGCAGACTGACCCCAATCTGTCAATGTAACACACCCTGGGAAGAGCAGACTGACCCCACTCTGTCACTTTAACACACCCAGGGAAGAGCAGACTGACACCACTCTGTAAATGTAACAAACCCAGGGAAGAGCAGACTGACCCCACTCTGTCAATGTAACAGACGCTGGGAAGAGCAGACTGACCGCACTCAGTCAATGTAAACCACCCAGGGAAGAGCAGACTGACCCCACTCTGTCAATCTAATGCACCTTGGGAAGAGCAGACTGACCCCACTCTGTCAATGTAACACACCCAGGGACGAGCAGACTGACCCCACTCTGTCAATGTAACACGCCCAGGGAAGGGTAGACTGACCCCACTCTGTCAATGAAACACACCCAGGGAAGAACAGACTGACCCCACTCTGTCAATGTAACACACCCTGGGAAGAGCAGACTGACCCCACTCTGTCAATGTAACACACGCAGGGAAGATTAGACTGACCCCACTCTGTCAATGTAACACACCCAGGGAAGAGCAGACGGACCCCACTCTGTCAATGTAACACACCCTGGGAAGAGCAGACTGACCCCACTCTGTCAATGTAACACACCCAGGGAAGAGCAGACTGACCCCACTCTGTCAATGTAAGACACCCAGTGAAGAGTAGACTGACCCCACTCTGTCAATGTAACACACCCAGGGAAGAGCAGACTGACCTCACTCTGTCAATGTAACACACCCAGGGAAGAGCAGACTGACCCCTTTCTGTCAACGTTTCACACCCTGGGAAGAGCAGACTGACACCACTCTGTCAATGTAACACACCCAGGGAAGAGCAGACTGACCCCACTCTGTCAATGTAAGACACCCAGTGAAGAGTAGACTGACCCCACTCTGTCAATGTAACACACCCAGGGAAGAGCAGACTGACCTCACTCTGTCAATGTAACACACCCAGGGAAGAGCAGACTGACCCCACTCTGTCAATGTAACACACCCAGGGAAGAGCAGACTGACCCCACTCTGTCAATGTAAAACACCCAGCGAAGAGCAGAGTGACCCCTTTCTGTCAACGTTTCACACCCAGGGAAGATCAGACTGACCCAACTCTGTCAATGTAACACATTCTGGGAAGAGCAGACTGACCCAACTCTGTCATTGTAACACACCCAGGGAAGAGCACACTGACCTCACTCGGTCAATGTAACACACCCAGGGAAGATCAGACTGAGCCCCCTATGTCAATGTAACACACCCAGGGAACAGAAGATTGAACTGGCTAGGTCAATGTAACATACCCAGGGAAGAGCAGACTAAACCCAATCTGTCAATGTAACACACCCAGGGAAGAGCAGACTGACCCCACTCTGTCAATGTAACACACCCAGGGAAGAGCAGATTGACCCCACTCTGTCAATGTCACGCACCCAGGGAAGAGCAGACTGACCGCACTCTGTCAATGTCACGCTCCCAGGGAAGAGCAGACTGACCCCACAGTGTCAATATAACATACACAGGGAAGAGCAGACTGACCACACTCTGCCATTGCAACACACCCAGGGAAGAGCAGACTGAGTTCTCTCTGTCAATGTAACACAACCAGGGAAGAGCAGACTGACCCCTGTCTCTCAACGTTATACACCCAGGGAACATCAGACTGACCCAACTCTGTCAATGTAACACACCCAGGGAAGAGCAGACTGACCCCACTCTGTCAATGTAACACACCCAGGGAAGAGCAGACTGACCCCACTCTGTCATTGTAACACACCCAGGGAAGAGCAGACTGAGCCCCCTCTGTCAATGTAACACACCCAGGGAACAGAAGATTGAACTGGCTAGGTCAATGTAACATACCCAGGGAAGAGCAGACTAAACCCAATCTGTCAATGTAACACACCCAGGGAAGAGCAGACTGACCCCACTCTGTCAATGTAACACACCCAGGGAAGAGCAGATTGACCCCACTCTGTCAATGTCACGCACCCAGGGAAGAGCAGACTGACCGCACTCTGTCAATGTCACGCACCCAGGGAAGAGCAGACTGACCCCATAGTGTCAATATAACATACACAGGGAAGAGCAGACTGACCACACTCTGCCATTGCAACACACCCAGGGAAGAGCAGACTGAGTTCTCTCTGTCAATGTAACACTACCAGGGAAGAGCAGACTACCCCTGTCTCTCAACGTTATACACCCAGGGAACATCAGACTGACCCAACTCTGTCAATGAAACACACCAAGGGAAGAGCAGACTGACCCCACTCTGTCAATGTAACACACCCAGGGAAGAGCAAACTGACACCACTCTGTCATTGTAACACACCAAGGGAAGAGCAGACTGACCCCACTGTGTCAATGTAACACACTTGGGGAAGAGCAGACTGACCCCAATCTGTCAATGTAACACACCCAGGGAAGAGAAGACTGACCCCACTCTGTCAATGTAACCCTCCCAGGGAAGAGCAGACTGACCCCACTCTATCAATGTAACACACCCAGGGAAGAGCAGACTGACCCCACTCTGTCAATGTAACCCACCCATAAAAGAGCAGACTGACCCCACTCTGTCAATGTAACACACCCAGGAAAGAGCAGACTGACCCCAATCTGTCAATGTAACACACCCATTGAAAAACAGACTGACCCCACTGTGTCAATGTAACCCACCTATAAAAGAGCAGACTGACCCCACTCTGTCAATGTAACACACCCAGGAAAGAGCAGACTGACCCCACTCTGTCAATGTAACACACCCAGGGAAGAGCAGACTGACCCCACTCTGTCAATGTAAGACACCCAGGGAAGAGTAGACTGACCCCAATCTGTCAATGTAATACACCCAGGGTAGAGCAGACTGACCTCACTCTGTCAATGTAACACACCCAGGGAAGAGCAGACTGACCCCACTCTGTCAATGTAAAACACCGAGGGAAGAGCAGACTGACCCCACTCTGTCAATGTAAAACACCGAGGGAAGAGCAGACTGAACCCACTCTGTCAATTTAACACACCCTGGGAAGGGCAGACTGACCCCAATCATTCAATGTAATACAACCAGGGTAGAGCAGACTGACCTCACTCTGTCAATGTAACACACCCAGGGAAGAGCACACTGAACGCACTCTGTCAATGTAACACACCCAGGGAAGAGCAGACTGACCCCACTCTGTCAATGTAACACACCCTGGGAAGAGCAGACTGACCCCACTCTGTCAATGTAACACACCCTGGGAAGAGCAGACTGACCTCACTCTGTCACTGTAACACACCCAGGGAAGAGCAGACTGACCCCACTCTGTCAATGTAACAAACCCAGTGAAGAGCAGACTGACCCCACTCTGTCAATGTAACACACCCAGGGAAGAGCAGACTGACCCCACTCTGTCAATGTAAAACACCCAGGGAAGAGCAGACTGACCCCTTTCTGTCAACGTTTCACACCCAGGGAAGATCAGACTGACCCAACTCTGTCAATGTAACACATTCTGGGAAGAGCAGACTGACCCAACTCTGTCATTGAAACACACCCAGGGAAGAGCAGACTGACCCCTCTCTGTCATTGTAACGCACCCAGGGAAGAGCAGACTGACCTCACTCTGTCAATGTAACATACCCAGGGAAGAGCAGACTGACCCCACTCGGTCAATTTAACACACCCATGGAAGAGCAGACTGACCCCACTCTGTCAATGTCACACACCCAGGGAAGAGCAGACTGACCCCATAGTGTCAATATAACATACACAGGGAAGAGCAGACTGACCACACTCTGCCATTGCAACACACCCAGGGAAGAGCAGACTGAGTTCTCTCTGTCAATGTAACACTACCAGGGAAGAGCAGACTACCCCTGTCTCTCAACGTTATACACCCAGGGAACATCAGACTGACCCAACTCTGTCAATGAAACACACCCAGGGAAGAGCAGACTGACCCCACTCTGTCAATGTAACACACCCAGGGAAGAGCAAACTGACCCCACTCTGTCATTGTAACACACCAAGGGAAGAGCAGACTGACCCCACTGTGTCAATGTAACACACTTGGGGAAGAGCAGACTGACCCCAATCTGTCAATGTAACACACCCAGGGAAGAGAAGACTGACCCCACTCTGTCAATGTAACCCTCCCAGGGAAGAGCAGACTGACCCCACTCTATCAATGTAACACACCCAGGGAAGAGCAGACTGACCCCACTCTGTCAATGTAACACACCCAGGAAAGAGCAGACTGACCCCAATCTGTCAATGTAACACACCCATTGAAAAACAGACTGACCCCACTGTGTCAATGTAACCCACCTATAAAAGAGCAGACTGACCCCACTCTGTCAATGTAACACACCCAGGAAAGAGCAGACTGACCCCACTCTGTCAATGTAACACACCCAGGGAAGAGCAGACTGACCCCACTCTGTCAATGTAAGACACCCAGGGAAGAGTAGACTGACCCCAATCTGTCAATGTAATACCCCCAGGGTAGAGCAGACTGACCTCACTCTGTCAATGTAACACACCCAGGGAAGAGCAGACTGACCCCACTCTGTCAATGTAAAACACCGAGGGAAGAGCAGACTGACCCCACTCTGTCAATGTAAAACACCGAGGGAAGAGCAGACTGACCCCACTCTGTCAATTTAACACACCCTGGGAAGAGCAGACTGACCCCACTCTGTCAATGTAACACACCCTGGGAAGAGCAGACTGACCCCAATCTGTCAATGTAATACAACCAGGGTAGAGCAGACTGACCTCACTCTGTCAATGTAACACACCCAGGGAAGAGCACACTGACCGCACTCTGTCAATGTAACACACCCAGGGAAGAGCAGACTGACCCCACTCTGTCAATGTAACACACCCTGGGAAGAGCAGACTGACCCCACTCTGTCAATGTAACACACCCTGGGAAGAGCAGACTGACATCACTCTGTCACTGTAACACACCCAGGGAAGAGCAGACTGACCCCACTCTGTCAATGTAACAAACCCAGGGAAGAGCAGACTGACCCCACTCTGTCAATGTAACACACCCAGGGAAGAGCAGACTGACCCCACTCTGTCAATGTAAAACACCCAGGGAAGAGCAGACTGACCCCACTCTGTCAATGTAAAACACCGAGGGAAGAGCAGACTGACCCCACTCTGTCAATTTAACACACCCTGGGAAGAGCAGACTGACCCCACTCTGTCAATGTAACACACCCTGGGAAGAGCAGACTGACCCCAATCTGTCAATGTAATACAACCAGGGTAGAGCAGACTGACCTCACTCTGTCAATGTAACACACCCAGGGAAGAGCACACTGACCGCACTCTGTCAATGTAACACACCCAGGGAAGAGCAGACTGACCCCACTCTGTCAATGTAACACACCCTGGGAAGAGCAGACTGACCCCACTCTGTCAATGTAACACACCCTGGGAAGAGCAGACTGACATCACTCTGTCACTGTAACACACCCAGGGAAGAGCAGACTGACCCCACTCTGTCAATGTAACAAACCCAGGGAAGAGCAGACTGACCCCACTCTGTCAATGTAACACACCCAGGGAAGAGCAGACTGACCCCACTCTGTCAATGTAAAACACCCAGGGAAGAGCAGACTGACCCCTTTCTGTCAACGTTTCACACCCAGGGAAGATCAGACTGACCCAACTCTGTCAATGTAACACATTCTGGGAAGAGCAGACTGACCCAACTCTGTCATTGAAACACACCCAGGGAAGAGCAGACTGACCCCTCTCTGTCATTGTAACGCACCCAGGGAAGAGCAGACTGACCTCACTCTGTCAATGTAACACACCCAGGGAAGAGCAGACTGAGACCCCTCTGTCAATGTAACACACCCAGGGAACAGAAGATTGACCTGGCTAGGTCAATGTAACATACCCAGGGAAGAGCAGACTGACCCCACTCTGTCAATTTAACACACCCATGGAAGAGCAGACTGACCCCACTCTGTCAATGTCACACACCCAGGGAAGAGCAGACTGACCCCATAGTGTCAATATAACATACACAGGGAAGAGCAGACTGACCACACTCTGCCATTGCAACACACCCAGGGAAGAGCAGACTGAGTTCTCTCTGTCAATGTCACACACCCAGGGAAGAGCAGACTGACCTCACTCTGTCAATGTAACACACCCTGGGAATAGCAGACTGACCCCACTGTGTCAATGTAACACACCCAGGGAAGAGCAGACTGACCCCACTCTGTCAATCTAATGCACCTTGGGAAGAGCAGACTGACCCCACTCAGTCACTGTAACACACCCAGGGACGAGCAGACTGACCCCACTCTGTCAATGTCACGCACCCAGGGAAGAGCAGACTGACCCCACAGTGTCAATATAACATACACAGGGAAGAGCAGACTGACCACACTCTGCCATTGCAACACACCCAGGGAAAAGCAGACTGAGTTCTCTCTGTCAATGTAACACAACCAGGGAAGAGCAGACTGACCCCTGTCTATCAACGTTATACACCCAGGGAACATCAGACTGACCCAACTCTGTCAATGTAACACACCCAGGGAAGAGCAGACTGACCCCACTCTGTCAATGTAACACACCCAGGGAAGAGCAGACTGACCCCACTCTGTCATTGTAACACACCCAGGGAAGACCAGACTGAGCCCCCTCTGTCAATATAACACACCCAGGGAATAGAAGATTGAACTGGCTAGGTCAATGTAACATACCCAGGGAAGAGCAGACTAAACCCAATCTGTCAATGTAACACACCCAGGGAAGAGCAGACTGACCCCACTCTGTCAATGTAACACACCCAGGGAAGAGCAGACTGACCCCACTCTGTCAATGTAACAAACCCAGGGAAGAGCAGACTGACCCCTCTCTGTCAATGTAACAAACCCAGGGAAGAGCAGACTGACCCCTCTCTGTCAATGTAACACACCCAGGGAACAGAAGATTGAACTGGCTCGGTCAATGTAACATACCCAGGGAAGAGCAGACTAAACCCAATCTGTCAATGTAACACACCCAGGGAAGAGCAGACTGACCCCACTCTGTCAATGTAACACACCCAGGGAAGAGCAGACTGACCCCACTCTGTCAATGTAAGACACCCAGTGAAGAGTAGACTGACCCCACTCTGTCAATGTAACACACGCAGGGAAGATTAGACTGACCCCACTCTGTCAATGTAACACACCCAGGGAAGAGCAGACGGACCCCACTCTGTCAATGTAACACACCCTGTGAAGAGCAGACTGACCCCACTCTGTCAATGTAACACACCCAGGGAAGAGCAGACTGACCCCACTCTGTCAATGTAAGACACCCAGTGAAGAGTAGACTGACCCCACTCTGTCAATGTAACACACCCAGGGAAGAGCAGACTGACCTCACTCTGTCAATGTAACACACCCAGGGAAGAGCAGACTGACCCCTTTCTGTCAACGTTTCACACCCTGGGAAGAGCAGACTGACCCCACTCTGTCAATGTAACACACCCAGGGAAGAGCAGACTGACCCCACTCTGTCAATGTCACACACCCAGGTAAGAGCAGATTGACCCCACTCTGTCAATGTAACACACCCAGTGAAGAGCAGACTGACCCCACTCTGTCAATGTAACACACCCAGTGAAGAGTAGACTGACCCCACTCTGTCAATGTAACACACCCAGGGAAGAGCAGACTGACCCCACTCTGTCAATGTAAAACACCCAGGGAAGAGCAGACTGACCCCTTTCTGTCAACGTTTCACACCCAGGGAAGATCAGACTGACCCAACTCTGTCAATGTAACACATTCTGGGAAGAGCAGACTGACCCAACTCTGTCATTGTAACACACCCAGGGAAGAGCAGACTGACCCCTCTCTGTCATTGTTACACACCCAGGGAAGAGCAGACTGACCTCACTCTGTCAATGTAACACACCCACGGAAGAGCAGACTGAGCCCCCTCTGTCAATGTAACACACCCAGGGAACAGAAGATTGAACTGGCGAGGTCAATGTAACATACCCAGGGAAGAGCAGACTAAACCCAATCTGTCAATGTAACACACCCAGGGAAGAGCAGACTGACCCCACTCTGTCAATGTCACACACCCAGGTAAGAGCAGATTGACCCCACTCTGTGAATGTCACGCACCCAGGGAAGAGCAGACTGACCGCACTCTGTTAATGTCACGCACCCAGGGAAGAGCAGACTGACCCCACAGTGTCAATATAACATACACAGGGAAGAGCAGACTGACCACACTCTGCCATTGCAACACACCCAGGGAAGAGCAGACTGAGTTCTCTCTGTCAATGCAACACAACCAGGGAAGAGCAGACTGACCCCTGTCTCTCAACGTTATACACCCAGGGAACATCAGACTGACCCAACTCTGTCAATGTAAAACACCCATGGAAGAGCAGACTGACCCCACTCTGTCAATGTAACACACCCAGGGAAGAGCAGACTGACCCCACTCTGTCATTGTAACACACCAAGGGAAGAGCAGACTGACCCCACTGTGTCAATGTAACACACTTGGGGAAGAGCAGACTGACCCCAATCAGTCAATGTAACACACACCGTGAAGAAGAGACTGATCCCACTGTGTCAATGTAACACTCCCAGGAAAGTGCAGACTGACCCCTCTGTGTCAATGTAACACACCCAGGGAAGACAAGACTGACCCCACTCTGTCAATGTAACGCACCCAGTGAAGAGCAGACTGACCCCACTCTGTCAATGTAACCCAGTCAGGGTAGAGCAGACTGACCCCACTCTGTTAATGTAACCCACCCAGGTCAGAGCAGACTGACCCTTCTCTGTCAATGTAAGACACCCAGGGAAGTGCAGACTGACCCAACTCTGTCAGTGTAACTCACCCAGGGAAGATACGACTGACCCCACTCTGTCAATGTAACACACCCAGGGAAGAGCAGACTGACCCCACTCTGTCAATGTAACCCTCCCAGGGAAGAGCAGACTGACCCCACTCTATCAATGTAACACACCCAGGGAAGAGCAGACTGACCCCACTCTGTCAATGTAACCCACCCATAAAAGAGCAGACTGACCCCACTCTGTCAATGTAACACACCCAGGAAAGAGCAGACTGACCCCAATCTGTCAATGTAACACACCCATTGAAAAACAGACTGACCCCACTGTGTCAATGTAACCCACCTATAAAACAGCAGACTGACCACACTCTGTCAATGTAACACACCCAGGAAAAAGCAGACTGACCCCACTCTGTCAATGTAACACACCCAGGGAAGAGCAGACTGACCCCACTCTGTCAATGTAAGACACCCAGGGAAGAGTAGACTGACCTCACTCTGTCAATGTAACACAACCAGGGAAGAGCAGACTGACCCCACTCTGTCAATGTAAAACACCGAGGGAAGAGCAGACTGACCCCACTCTGTCAATGTAAAACACCGAGGGAAGAGCAGACTGACCCCACTCTGTCAATGTAACACACTCTGGGAAGAGCAGACTGACCCCACTCTGTCAATGTAACACACCCTGGGAAGAGCAGACTGACCCCAATCTGTCAATGTAATACAACCAGGGTAGAGCAGACTGACCTCACTCTGTCAATGTAACACACCCAGGGAAGAGCAGACTGACCCCACCCTGTCAATGTAAAACACCGAGGGAAGAGCACACTGACCCCACTCTGTCAATGTAACACACCCAGGGAAGTGCAGACTGACCCCACTCTGTCAATGTAACACACCCTGGGAAGAGCAGACTGACCCCACTCTGTCAATGTAACACACCCTGGGAAGAGCAGACTGACCTCACTCTGACACTGTAACACACCCAGGGAAGAGCAGACTGACCCCACTCTGTCAATGTAACAAACCCAGGGAAGAGCAGACTGACCCAACTCTGTCAATGTAACACACCCAGGGAAGAGCAGACTGACCCCACTCTGTCAAGGTAAAACACCCAGGGAAGAGCAGACTGACCCCTTTCTGTCAACGTTTCACACCCAGGGAAGATCAGACTGACCCAACTCTGTCAATGTAACACATTCTGGGAAGAGCAGACTGACCCAACTCTGTCATTGAAACACACCCAGGGAAGAGCAGACTGACCCCTCTCTGTCATTGTAACGCACCCAGGGAAGAGCAGACTGACCTCGCTCTGTCAATGTAACACACCCAGGGAAGAGCAGACTGAGACCCCTCTGTCAATGTAACACACCCAGGGAACAGAAGATTGACCTGGCTAGGTCAATGTAACATACCCAGGGAAGAGCAGACTAACCCCACTCTGTCAATGTAACACACCCTGGGAAGAGCAGACTGACCCCACTCTGTCAATTTAACACACCCATGGAAGAGCAGACTGACCCCACTCTGTCAATGTCACGCACCCAGGGAAGAGCAGACTGACCGCACTCTGTCAATGTCATGCACCCAGGGAAGAGCAGACTGACACCACTGTGTCAATGTAACACACCCAGGGAAGAGCAGACTGACACCACACTTTCAATGTAACGCATCCAGGGAAGAGCAGACTGACCCCTCTCAGTCAATGTAACACACCCAGGGAAGATCAGACTGACCCCACACTGGCAATGTAACACACCCAGGGAAGAGCAGACTGACCCCACTCTGTCAATGTCACGCACCCAGGGAAGAGCAGACTGACCGCGCACTGTCAATGTAACACACCCAGGGAAGAGCAGATTGACCCCACTGTGTTAATGTAACACACCCAGGGTAGAGCAGACTGACCCCACACTTTCAATGTAACCCACCGAGGGAACAGCAGACTGACTCCTCTCTGTCATTGTAACACACCCAGGGAAGAGCAGACTGAAACCACTCTGGCAATGTAACACAACCAGGGAAGAGCAGACTGACCCCTTTCTCTCAACGTTATAAACCCAGGGAAGATCAGACTGACCAAACTCTGTCAATGTAACACACCCTGGGAAGAGCAGACTGACCCCACTCTGTCAATGTAACGCACCCATGGAAGAGCAGACTGACCCCACTCTGTCAATGTAACACACCCAGGGAAGAGCAGACTGAACCCACTCTGTCAGTATATCACACCCAGGGAAGAGCAGACTGACCCCCCTCTGTCAATGTAACACACCCAGGGAAGAGCAGACTGACCCCACTCTGTCAATGTAAGACACCCAGGGAAGAGTAGACTGACCCCACTCTGTCAATGTAATACCCCCAGGGTAGAGCAGACTGACCTCACTCTGTCAATGTAACACACACAGGGAAGAGCAGACTGTCCCCACTCTGTCAATGTAACACACCCAGGGAAGAGCAGACTGACTCCACTCTGTCAATGTAAAACACCGAGGGAAGAGCAGACTGACCCCACTCTTTCAATGTCACGCACCCTGGGAAGAGCAGACTGACCCCACTCTGGCAATATAACACACCCAGGGAAGAGCATACTGACCCCACTCTGTCAATGTCACGCACCCAGGGAAGAGCACACTGACCGCACTCTGTCAATGTAACACACCCAGGGAAGAGCAGACTGACCCCACTCTGTCAATGTAACACACACTGGGAAGAGCAGACTGACCCCAATCTGTCAATGTAACACACCCTGGGAAGAGCAGACTGACCCCACTCTGTCACTGTAACACACCCAGGGAAGAGCAGACTGACCCCACTCTGTCAATGTAACAAACCCAGGGAAGAGCAGACTGACCCCACTCTGTCAATGTAACAGACGCTGGGAAGAGCAGACTGACCGCACTCAGTCAATGTAAACCACCCAGGGAAGAGCAGACTGACCCCACTCAGTCATTCTAATGCAACTTGGGAAGAGCAGACTGACCCCACTCTGTCACTGTAACACACCCAGGGACGAGCAGACTGACCCCACTCTGTCAATGTAACACGCCCAGGGAAGGGTAGACTGACCCCACTCTGTCAATGAAACACACCCAGGGAAGAACAGACTGACCCCACTCTGTCTTTGTAACACACCCTGGGAAGAGCAGACTGACCCCACTCTGTCAATGTAACACACGCAGGGAAGATTAGACTGACCCCACTCTGTCAATGTAAGACACCCAGTGAAGAGTAGACTGACCCCACTCTGTCAATGTAACACACCCAGGGAAGAGCAGACTGACCTCACTCTGTCAATGTAACACACCCAGGGAAGAGCAGACTGACCCCACTCTGTCAATGTAACACACCCAGGGAAGAGCAGACTGGCCCCACTCTGTCAATGTAAAACACCCAGGGAAGAGCAGACTGACCCCTTTCTGTCATCGTTTCACACCCAGGGAAGATCAGACTGACGCAACTCTGTCAATGTAACACATTCTGGGAAGAGCAGACTGACCCAACTCTGTCATTGTAACACACACAGGGAAGAGCAGACTGACCCCTCTCTGTCATTGTAACACACCCAGGGAAGAGCAGACTGACCTCACTCTGTCAATGTAACACACCCAGGGAAGAGCAGACTGAGCCCCCTCTGTCAATGTAACACACCCAGGGAAGAGCAGACTGACCCCACTCTGTCAATGTAACACACCCAGGGAAGAGCAGATTGACCCCACTCTGTCAATGTCACGCACCCAGGGATGAGCAGACTGACCGCACTCTGTCAATGTCACGCACCCAGGGAAGAGCAGACTAACCCCACAGTGTCAATATAACATACACAGGGAAGAGCAGACTGACCACAATCTGCCATTGCAACACACCCAGGGAAGAGCAGACTGAGTTCTCTCTGTCAATGTAACACAACCAGGGAAGAGCAGACTGACCCCTGTCTCTCAACGTTATACACCCAGAGAACATCAGACTGACCCAATTCTGTCAATGTAACACACCCAGGGAAGAGCAGACTGACCCCACTCTGTCAATGTAACACACCCAGGGAAGAGCAGACTGACCCCCACTCTTGCAATGTAACAAACCCTGGGAGAACAGACTGACCCCACTCTGTCAATGTAACACACCCAGGGAAGAGCAGACTAACCCCATTCTGTCAATGTAACACAACCAGGGAAAGGCAGACGGACCCTGTTCTGTCAATGTAACACACCCAGGGAAGAGCAGACTGACCCCACTCTGTCAATGTAACACACCCAGGGAAGAGCAGACTGACCCCCACTCTTGCAATGTAACAAACACTGGGAGAACAGACTGACCCCACTCTGTCAATGTAACACACCCAGGGAAGAGCAGACTAACACCATTCTGTCAATGTAACACACCCAGGGAAAGGCAGACGGACCCTGTTCTGTCATTGTAACACACCCAGGGAAGAGCAGACTGACCTCACTCTGTCAATGTAACACACCCAGGGAAGAGCAGACTAACCCCATTCTGTCAATGTAACACACCCAGGGAAAGCCAGACGGACCCTGTTCTGTCAATGTAACACACCCAGGGAAGAGCATACTGACCCCACTCTGTCAGTATAACACACCCATGGAAGAGCAAACTGACCCCACTCTGTCATTGTAACACACCCAGGGAAGAGCAGACTGACCTCACTCTGTCAATGTAACACACCCAGGGAAGAGCAGACTAACCCCAGTCTGTCAATGTAACACACGCAGGAAAAGGCAGACGGACCCTGTTCTGTCAATGTAACACACCCAGGGAAGAGCAGACTGACCCCACTCTGTCAGGATAACACACCTAGGGAAGAGCAGACTGACCCCACTCTGTCAATGTAACACACCCAGGGTAGAGCAGACTGACCCCACTCTGTCAATGTAATACACACAGGGAAGAGTAGACTGACCCCACTCTGTCAATGTAACACACCCAGGGAAGAGCAGACTCACCCCACTCTGTCAATGTAAAACACCAAGGGAAGAGCAGACTGACCCCTTTCTGTCAACCTTACACACCCAGGGAAGATCAGACTGACCCAACTCTGTCAATGTAACACATTCTGGGAAGAGCAGACTGACCCCACTCTGTCAATGCAACACACCCAGGGAAGAGCAGACTGACCCCACTCTATCATTGTAACACACCCAGGGAAGAGCAGACTGACCTCACTCTGTCAATGTAACACACCCAGGGAAGAGCAGACTGACCCCATTCTGTCAATGTAACACACACAGGGAAGAGCAGACTGACCCCACTCTTTCAATGTAACTCACCCAGGGAAGAGAAGATTGCCCCCCCTTTGTCAATGTAACACACCCAGGGCAGACCAGACTGACCCCTCTATCTCAATGTAACTCACCTAGGGAAGAGCAGACTGACCCCACTCTGTCAAAGTAACACACTCAGGGAAGAGCAGACTGTCCCCACTCTGTCAAAGTAACACACTCAGGGAAGAGCAGACTGACCCCACTCTGTCAATGTATCACACCCAGGGAAGATCAGACTGACCCCACTCTGTCAATGTAACACACCCAGGGAAGAGCAGATTGACCCCACTCTGTCAATGTCACGCACCCAGGGAAGAGCAGACTGACCGCACTCTGTCAATGTCACGCACCCAGGGAAGAGCAGACTGACCCCACAGTGTCAATATAACATACACAGGGAAGAGCAGACTGACCACACTCTGCCATTGCAACACACCCAGGGAAGAGCAGACAGAGTTCTCTCTGTCAATGTAACACAACCAGGGAAGAGCAGACTGACCCCACTCTATCATTGTTACACACACAGGGAAGAGCAGACTGACCTCTCTCTGTCAATGTAACCCACCCAGGGGAGAGCAGACTGACCCCACTCTGTCAATGTAACTCACCCAGGGAAGAGAACATTGCCCCCCCTTTGTCAATGTAACACACCCAGGGGAGACCAGACTGACCCCTCTATCTCAATGTAACTCACCTAGGGAAGAGCAGACTGACCCCACTCTGTCAAAGTAACACACTCAGGGAAGAGCAGACTGCCCCCACTCTGTCAAAGTAACACACTCAGGGAAGAGCAGACTGACCTCACTCCGTCAATGTAACACACCCAGGGAACAGCAGACTGTCCTCACTCTGTCAAAGTAAAACACTCGGGGAAGTGCAGACTGACCCCACTCTGTCAATGTAACACACCCAGGGAAGAGCAGACTGACCCCACTCTGTCAATGTATCACACCCAGGGGAGAGCAGACTGAACCAACCCTGTCAATGTAACTCACCCAGGGAAGAGCAGACTGACCTCACTCTGTCAATGTCACACACCCTGGGAAGAGCAGACTGACCCCCACTCTTGCAATGTAACAAACCCTGGGAGAACAGACTGACCCCACTCTGTCAATGTAACACACCCAGGGAAGAGCAGACTGAACCCACTCAATCAATGTAACACACCCAGGGAAGAACAGACTGACCCCACTCTGTCAATGTAATACACCCAGAGAAGAACAGACTGACCCCACTCAGTCAATGTAACACACCCAGGGAAGAGCAGACTGACCCCACTCTGTCAATGTAACACACCCAGGGAAGAGCATACTGACCCCACTCTGTCAGTATAACACACCCATGGAAGAGCAGACTGACCCCACTCTGTCATTGTAACACACCCAGGGAAGAGCAGACTGACCTCACTCTGTCAATGTAACACACCCAGGGAAGAGCAGACTAACCCCACTCTGTCAATGTAACACACGCAGGAAAAGGCAGACGGACCCTGTTCTGTCAATGTAACACACCCAGGGAAGAGCAGACTGACCCCACTCTGTCAGGATAACACACCTAGGGAAGAGCAGACTGACCCCACTCTGTCAATGTAACACACCCAGGGTAGAGCAGACTGACCCCACTCTGTCAATGTAATACACACAGGGAAGAGTAGACTGACCCCACTCTGTCAATGTAACACACCCAGGGAAGAGCAGACTCACCCCACTCTGTCAATGTAAAACACCAAGGGAAGAGCAGACTGACCCCTTTCTGTCAACCTTACACACCCAGGGAAGATCAGACTGACCCAACTCTGTCAATGTAACACATTCTGGGAAGAGCAGACTGACCCCACTCTGTCAATGCAACACACCCAGGGAAGAGCAGACTGACCCCACTCTATCATTGTAACACACCCAGGGAAGAGCAGACTGACCTCACTCTGTCAATGTAACACACCCAGGGAAGAGCAGACTGACCCCATTCTGTCAATGTAACACACACAGGGAAGAGCAGACTGACCCCACTCTTTCAATGTAACTCACCCAGGGAAGAGAAGATTGCCCCCCCTTTGTCAATGTAACACACCCAGGGCAGACCAGACTGACCCCTCTATCTCAATGTAACTCACCTAGGGAAGAGCAGACTGACCCCACTCTGTCAAAGTAACACACTCAGGGAAGAGCAGACTGTCCCCACTCTGTCAAAGTAACACACTCAGGGAAGAGCAGACTGACCCCACTCTGTCAATGTATCACACCCAGGGAAGATCAGACTGACCCCACTCTGTCAATGTAACTCACCCAGGGAAGAGAACATTGCCCCCCCTTTGTCAATGTAACACACCCAGGGGAGACCAGACTGACCCCTCTATCTCAATGTAACTCACCAAGGGAAGAGCAGACTGACCCCACTCTGTCAAAGTAACACACTCAGGGAAGAGCAGACTGCCCCCACTCTGTCAAAGTAACACACTCAGGGAAGAGCAGACTGACCTCACTCTGTCAATGTAACACACCCAGGGAACAGCAGACTGTCCTCACTCTGTCAAAGTAACACACTCGGGGAAGTGCAGACTGACCCCACTCTGTCAATGTAACACACCCAGGGAAGAGCAGACTGACCCCACTCTGTCAATGTATCACACCCAGGGGAGAGCAGACTGAACCAACCCTGTCAATGTAACTCACCCAGGGAAGAGCAGACTGACCTCACTCTGTCAATGTCACACACCCTGGGAAGAGCAGACTGACCCCCACTCTTGCAATGTAACAAACCCTGGGAGAACAGACTGACCCCACTCTGTCAATGTAACACACCCAGGGAAGAGCAGACTGAACCCACTCAATCAATGTAACACACCCAGGGAAGAACAGACTGACCCCACTCTGTCAATGTAATACACCCAGAGAAGAACAGACTGACCCCACTCAGTCAATGTATCACACCCAGGGAAGAGCAGACTGACCCCACTCTGTCAATGTAACACACCCAGGGAAGAACAGACTGACCCCACTCTGTCAATGTAACACACCCAGGGAATAGCAGACTTACCCAACTCTGTCAATGTAACCCCCCCATAAAAGAGCAGACTGGCCCCACTCTGTCAATGTGACACGCCCTGGGAAGAGCAGACTGACCACACTCTGTCAATGTTACCCACCCAGGGAAGAGCAGATTGACCCCACTCTGTCAATGTATCACACCCAGGGAAGAGCAGACTGACCTCACTCTGTCAATGTAAGACACCCAGGGAAGAACAGACTGACCCCACTCTGTCAATGTAACACACCCAGGGAACAGCAGATTGACCCCACTCTGTCAATGGAACACACCCAGGGAAGAGCAGACTGACCCCACTCTGTCAATGTTACCCACCCAGGGAAGAGCAGATTGACCCCACTCTGTCAATGTAACACACCCAGGGAAGAGCAGACTGACCCCACCCTGTCAATGTAACACATCCAGGGAAGAGCAGACTGACCCCACTCTGTCAATGTAACACACCCAGGGAAGAGCAGACTGACCCCACTCTGTCAATGTAACACAGCCAGGGAAGAGCAGACTGACCCCACTCTGTCAATGTAACACACCCAGGGAAGAACAGACTGACCCCACTGTGTCAATGTAACAAACTTGGGGAAGAGCAGACTGACCCCAATCTGTCAATGTAACACACCCAGGGAAGAGAAGACTGACCCCACTCTGTCAATGTAACACATCCAGGGAAGATCAGACTGACCCCACTCTGTCAATGTAACACACCCAGGGATGAGCAGACTGACCCCACTCTGTCAATGTAACCCACCCATAAAAGAGCAGACTGTCCCCACTCTGTCAATGTGACACGCCCTGGGAAGAGCACACTGACCCAACTCTGTCAATGTAACACATCCTGGGAAGAGCAGACTGACCAAACTCTGTCAATGTAACACACCCAGAGAAGAGCAGAATGACCTCTTCTGCAAAGTTACTCACACAGTGAACTGCAGACTTACCCCACTCTGTCAATGTAACCCACCCAGTGAAGTGCACATTGACCCCACTCTGTCATTGTAACACACCCAGGGAAGAGCAGACTGACCCCACTCTGTCAATGTAACACACAATGGGAGAACAGACTGACCCCACTCTGTCAATGTAACTCACCCAGGGAAGAGCAGACAGATACCACTCTGTCAATGTAACACACCAATGGAAGAACAGACTGACCCCACTCTGTCAATTTAACACACCCAGGGAAGAGCAGACTGACCCCACTCTGTCAATGGAACACACACAGGGGAGAGCAGACTGACACCACCCTGTCACTGTAACACACCCAGGGAAGAACAGACTGACGCCACTCTGTCAATGTAACACACCCAGGGAAGAGCAGACTGACCCAACACAGTCAATTCAACACACCCAAGGAAGAACAGACTGACCCCACTCTGTCAATGTAACACACTCAGTGAAGAGTAGACTGACCCCAATCTGTCAATGTAATTCACACAGGGAAGAGAAGACTGACCCCACTCTGTCAATGTAACAAACCCAGGGAAGAGCAGACGGACCTCACTCTGTCAATGTAACACATCCAGGGAAGAGCAGACTGACCCCACTCTGTCAATGTAACACACCCAGGGAAGAGCAGACTGAACTCACTCTGTCAATGTAACACATCCAGGGAAGATCACACTGACCCCACTCTGTCAATGTAACACACCCAGGGAAGAGCAGACTGAATTCATTCTGTCAATGTAACCCACCCATAAAAGAGCAGACTGACCTCACTCTGTCAATGTGACACGCCCTGGGAAGAGCAGACTGACCATACTCTGTCAATGTAACACACCCTGGGAAGAGCAGACTGACCCCCACTCTGTCAATGTAACACACACAGGGAAGTGCACACTGACCCCACTCTGTCATTGTAACACAGCAAGGGAAGAGCAGACTGACCCCACTCTGTCAATGTAACAAACCCTGGTAGAAAAGACTGTCCCCACTCTGTCAATGTAACACACCCAGTGAAGAGTAGACTGACCCCACTCTGTCAATGTAATACACCCAGGGTAGAGCAGAATGACCTCACTCTGTCAATGTAACACACCCAGGGAAGAGCAGACTGTCCCCACTCTGTCAATGTAACACACCCAGGGAAGAGCAGACTGACCCCACTCTGTCAATGTAAAACACCCAGGAAAGAGCAGACTGACCTCACTCTGTCAATATCACGCACCCTGGGAAGAGCAGACTGACCCCACTCTGTCAATGTAACACACCCAGGAAAGAGCAGACTGACCCCACTCTGTCAATGTCACGCACCCAGGGAAGAGCACACTGACCGCACTCTGTCAATGTAACACACCCAGGGAAGAGCAGACTGACCCCATTCTGTCAATGTAACACACACTGGGAAGAGCGGACTGACCCCAATCTGTCAATGTAACACACCCTGGGAAGAGCAGACTGACCCCACTCTGTCACTGTAACACACCCAGGGAAGAGCAGACTGACCCCACTCTGTCAATGTAACAAACCCAGGGAAGAGCAGACTGACCCCACTCTGTCAATGTAACAGACGCTGGGAAGAGCAGACTGACCGCACTCAGTCAATGTAAACCACCCAGGGAAGAGCTGACTGACCCTAATCTGTCAATCTAATGCACCTTTTTAAGAGCAGACTGACCCCACTCTGTCACTGTAACACACCCAGGGAAGAGCAGACTGACTCCACTCTGTCAATGTAACACACCCAGGGACGAGCAGACTGACCCCACTCTGTCAATGTAACACGCCCAGGGAAGGGTAGACTGACCCCACTCTGTCAATGAAACACACCCTGGGAAGAGCAGACTGACCCCACTCTGTCAATGTAACACGCCCAGGGAAGGGTAGACTGACCCCACTCTGTCAATGAAACACACCCTGGGAAGAGCAGACTGACCCCACTCTGTCAATGTAACACACGCAGGGAAGATTAGACTGACCCCACTCTGTCAATGTAACACACCCTGGGAAGAGCAGACTGACCCCACTCTGTCAATGTAATACACCCAGGGAAGAGCAGACTGACCCCACTCTGTCAATGTAAGACACCCAGTGAAGAGTAGACTGACCCAACTCTGTCAATGTAACACACCCAGGGAAGAGCAGACTGACCTCACTCTGTCAATGTAACACACCCAGGGAAGAGCAGACTGACCCCACTCTGTCAATGTAACACACCCAGGGAAGAGCAGACTGACCCCACTCTGTCAATGTAAAACACCCAGGGAAGAGCAGACTGACCCCTTTCTGTCAACGTTTCACACCCAGGGAAGATCAGACTGACCCAACTCTGTCAATGTAACACATTCTGGGAAGAGCAGACTGACCCAACTCTGTCATTGTAACACACCCAGGGAAGAGCAGACTGACCCCTCTCTGTCATTGTAACACACCCAGGGACGAGCAGACTGACCTCACTCTGTCAATGTAACACACCCAGGGAAGAGCAGACTGCGCCCCCTCTGTCAATGTAACACACCCAGGGAACAGAAGATTGAACTGGCTAGGTCAATGTAACATACCCAGGGAAGAGCAGACTAAACCCAATCTGTCAATGTAACACACCCAGGGAAGAGCAGACTGACCCCACTCTGACAATGTAACACACCCAGGGAAGAGCAGACGGACCCCACTCTGTCAATGTAACACACCCTGGGAAGAGCAGACTGACCCCACTCTGTCAATGTAACACACCCAGGGAAGAGCAGACTGACCCCACTCTGTCAATGTAAGACACCCAGTGAAGAGTAGACTGACCCCACTCTGTCAATGTAACACACCCAGGGAAGAGCAGACTGACCTCACTCTGTCAATGTAACACACCCAGGGAAGAGCAGACTGACCCCACTCTGTCAATGTAACACACCCAGGGAAGAGCAGACTGACCCCACTCTGTCAATGTAAAACACCCAGGGAAGAGCAGACTGACCCCTTTCTGTCAACGTTTCACACCCAGGGAAGATCAGACTGACCCAACTCTGTCAATGTAACACATTCTGGGAAGAGCAGACTGACCCAACTCTGTCAATGTCACGCACCCAGGGAAGAGAAGACTGACCGCACTCTGTCAATGTCACGCACCCAGGGAAGAGCAGACTGACCCCACTGTGTCAATATAACATACACAGGGAAGAGCAGACTGACCACACTCTGCCATTGCAACACACCCAGGGAAGAGCAGACTGAGTTCTCTCTGTCAATGTAACACAACCAGGGAAGAGCAGACTGACCCCACTCTGTCAGGATAACAAACCCAGGGAAGAGCAGACTGACCCCACTCTGTCAATGTAACACACCCAGGGAAGAGCAGACTGACCCCACTCTGTCAATGTAAGACACACAGGGAAGAGTAGACTGACCCCACTCTGTCAATGTAAAACACACAGGGAAGAGCAGACTGACCGCACTCTGTCAATGTCACGCACCCTGGGAAGAGCAGACTGACCCCACTCTGTCAATGTCACGCATCCAGGGAAGAGCACACTGACCGCACTCTGTCAATGTAACACACCCAGGGAAGAGCAGACTGACCCCACTCTGTCAATGTAACAAACCCAGGGAAGAGCAGACTGACCCCACTCTGTCAATGTCACGCATCCAGGGAAGAGCACACTGACCGCACTCTGTCAATGTAACACACCCAGGGAAGAGCAGACTGACCCCACTCTGTCAATGTAACAAACCCAGGGAAGAGCAGACTGACCCCACTCTGTCAATGTAACAGACGCTGGGAAGAGCAGACTGACCGCACTCAGTCAATGTAAACCACCCAGGGAAGAGCAGACTGACCCCAATCTGTCACTGTAACACACCCAGGGACGAGCAGACTGACCCCACTCTGTCAATGTAACACGCCCAGGGAAGGGTAGACTGACCCCACGCTGTCAATGAAACACACCCAGGGAAGAACAGACTGACCCCACTCTGTCAATGTAACACACCCTGGGAAGAGCAGACTGACCCCACTATGTCAATGTAACACACGCAGGGAAGATTAGACTGACCCCACTCTGTCAATGTAACACACCCAGGGAAGAGCAGACGGACCCCACTCTGTCAATGTAACACACCCTGGGAAGAGCAGACTGACCCCACTCTGTCAATGTAACACACCCAGGGAAGAGCAGACTGACCCCACTCTGTCAATGTAAGACACCCAGTGAAGAGTAGACAGACCCCACTCTGTCAATGTAACACACCCAGGGAAGAGCAGACTGACCTCACTCTGTCAATGTAACACACCCAGGGAAGAGCAGACTGACCCCACTCTGTCAATGTAACACACCCAGGGAAGAGCAGACTGACCCCACTCTGTCAATGTAAAACACCCAGGGAAGAGCAGACTGACCCCTTTCTGTCAACGTTTCACACCCAGGGAAGATCAGACTGCCCCAACTCTGTCAATGTAACACATTCTGGGAAGAGGAGACTGACCCAACTCTGTCATTGTAACACACCCATCGAAGAGCAGACTGACCCCTCTCTGTCATTGTAACACACGCAGGGAAGAGCAGACTGACCTCACTCTGTCAATGTAACACACCCAGGGAAGAGCAGACTGAGCCCCCTCTGTCAATGTAACACACCCAGGGAACAGAATATTGAACTGGCTAGGTCAATGTAACATACCCAGGGAAGAGCAGACTAAACGCAATCTGTCAATGTAACACACCCAGGGAAGAGCAGACTGACCCCACTCTGTCAATGTAACACACCCAGGGAAGAGCAGATTGACCCCACTCTGTCAATGTCACGCACCCAGGGAAGAGAAGACTGACCGCACTCTGTCAATGTCACGCACCCAGGGAAGAGCAGACTGACCCCAATGTGTCAATATAACATACACAGGGAAGAGCAGACTGACCACACTCTGCCATTGCAACACACCCAGGGAAGAGCAGACTGAGTTCTCTCTGTCAGGATAACAAACCCAGGGAAGAGCAGACTGACCGCACTCTGTCAATGCAACACACCCAGGGAAGAGCAGACTGACCCCACTCTGTCAATGTAAGACACACAGGGAAGAGTAGACTGACCCCACTCTGTCAATGTAACACACCCAGGGAAGAGCAGACTCACCCCACTCTGTCAATGTAAAACACCGAGGGAAGAGCAGACTGACCCCACTCTGTCAATGTAACAAACCCAGGGAAGAGCAGACTGACCCCACTCTGTCAATGTCACGCATCCAGGGAAGAGCACACTGACCGCACTCTGTCAATGTAACACACCCAGGGAAGAGCAGACTGACCCCACTCTGTCAATGTAACAAACCCAGGGAAGAGCAGACTGACCCCACTCTGTCAATGTAACAGACGCTGGGAAGAGCAGACTGACCCCACTCAGTCAATGTAAACCACCCAGGGAAGAGCAGACTGACCCCAATCTGTCACTGTAACACACCCAGGGACGAGCAGACTGACCCCACTCTGTCAATGTAACACGCCCAGGGAAGGGTAGACTGACCCCACGCTGTCAATGAAACACACCCAGGGAAGAACAGACTGACCCCACTCTGTCAATGTAACACACCCTGGGAAGAGCAGACTGACCCCACTATGTCAATGTAACACACGCAGGGAAGATTAGACTGACCCCACTCTGTCAATGTAACACACCCAGGGAAGAGCAGACGGACCCCACTCTGTCAATGTAACACACCCTGGGAAGAGCAGACTGACCCCACTCTGTCAATGTAACACACCCAGGGAAGAGCAGACTGACCCCACTCTGTCAATGTAAGACACCCAGTGAAGAGTAGACAGACCCCACTCTGTCAATGTAACACACCCAGGGAAGAGCAGACTGACCTCACTCTGTCAATGTAACACAGCCAGGGAAGAGCAGACTGACCCCACTCTGTCAATGTAACACACCCAGGGAAGAGCAGACTGACCCCACTCTGTCAATGTAAAACACCCAGGGAAGAGCAGACTGACCCATTTCTGTCAACGTTTCACACCCAGGGAAGATCAGACTGACCCAACTCTGTCAATGTAACACATTCTGGGAAGAGGAGACTGACCCAACTCTGTCATTGTAACACACCCATCGAAGAGCAGACTGACCCCTCTCTGTCATTGTAACACACGCAGGGAAGAGCAGACTGACCTCACTCTGTCAATGTAACACACCCAGGGAAGAGCAGACTGAGCCCCCTCTGTCAATGTAACACACCCAGGGAACAGAATATTGAACTGGCTAGGTCAATGTAACATACCCAGGGAAGAGCAGACTAAACGCAATCTGTCAATGTAACACACCCAGGGAAGAGCAGACTGACCCCACTCTGTCAATGTAACACACCCAGGGAAGAGCAGATTGACCCCACTCTGTCAATGTCACGCACCCAGGGAAGAGAAGACTGACCGCACTCTGTCAATGTCACGCACCCAGGGAAGAGCAGACTGACCCCAATGTGTCAATATAACATACACAGGGAAGAGCAGACTGACCACACTCTGCCATTGCAACACACCCAGGGAAGAGCAGACTGAGTTCTCTCTGTCAGGATAACAAACCCAGGGAAGAGCAGACTGACCGCACTCTGTCAATGTAACACACCCAGGGAAGAGCAGACTGACCCCACTCTGTCAATGTAAGACACACAGGGAAGAGTAGACTGACCCCACTCTGTCAATGTAACACACCCAGGGAAGAGCAGACTCACCCCACTCTGTCAATGTAAAACACCGAGGGAAGAGCAGACTGACCCCTTTCTGTCAACGTTACACACCCAGGGAAGATCAGACTGACCCAACTCTGTCAATGTAACACATTCTGGGAAGAGCAGACTGACCCCACTCTGTCAATGCAACACACCCAGGGAAGAGCAGACTGACCCCACTCTATCATTGTAACACACCCAGGGAAGAGCAGACTGACCGCACTCAGTCAACTTAACCCACCCAGGGAAGAGCAGACTGACCCCAGTCTGTCAATCTAACGCACCCTGGGAAGAGCAGACGGACCCCACTCTGTCAATGTAACACGCCCAGGGAAGGGTAGACTGACCCCCCTCTGTCAATGAAACACACCCAAGGAAGAGCAGACTGACCCCACTCTGTCAATGTAACACACCCTGGGAGGAGCAGACTGACCCCACTCTGTCAAAGTAACACACCCTGGGAAGAGCAGACTGACCGCACTCTGTCAATGTAACACACCCAGGGAGGAGCAGACTGACCCCACTCTGTCAATGTAACACACCCAGGGAAGAGCAGACGGACCTCACTCTGTCAATGTAACACACCCTGGGAAGAGCAGACTGACCACACTCTGTCAATGTAACACACCCAGGGAAGAGCAGACTGACCCCACTCTGTCAATGTAAGACACCCAGTGAAGAGTAGACTGACCCCACTCTGACAATGTAACACACCCAGGGAAGAGCAGACTGACCCCACTCTGTCAATGTAACACACCCAGGGAAGAGCAGACTGACCCCACTCTGTCAATGTAACACACCCAGGGAAAAGCAGACTGACCCCACTCTGTCAATGTAAAACACCCAGGGAAGAGCAGACTGACCCCTTTCTGTCAACGTTTCACACCCAGGGAAGATCAGACTGACCCAACTCTGTCAATGTAACTCACCCAGGGAAGAGCAGACTGACACAACTCTGTCAATGTAACACACCCATGGAAGAACAGACTGACCCCACTCTGTCAATGTCACGCACCCTGGGAAGAGCAGACTGACCCCACTCTGTCAATGTCACGCATCCAGGGAAGAGCACACTGACCGCACTCTGTCAATGTAACACACCCAGGGAAGAGCAGACTGACCCCACTCTGTCAATGTAAAAAACCCAGGGAAGAGCAGACTGACCCCACTCTGTCCATGTCACGCATCCAGGGAAGAGCACACTGACCGCACTCTGTAAATGTAACACACCCAGGGAAGAGCAGACTGACCCCACTCTGTCAATGTAACAAACCCAGGGAAGAGCAGACTGACCCCACTCTGTCAATGTAACAGACGCTGGGAAGAGCAGACTGACCGCACTCAGTCAATGTAAACCACCCAGGGAAGAGCAGACTGACCCCAATCTGTCACTGTAACACACCCAGGGACGAGCAGACTGACCCCACTCTGTCAATGTAACACGCCCAGGGAAGGGTAGACTGACCCCACGCTGTCAATGAAACACACCCAGGGAAGAACAGACTGACCCCACTCTGTCAATGTAACACACCCTGGGAAGAGCAGACTGACCCCACTATGTCAATGTAACACACGCAGGGAAGATTAGACTGACCCCACTCTCAATGTAACACACCCAGGGAAGAGCAGACGGACCCCACTCTGTCAATGTAACACACCCTGGGAAGAGCAGACTGACCCCACTCTGTCAATGTAACACACCCAGGGAAGAGCAGACTGACCCCACTCTGTCAATGTAAGACACCCAGTGAAGAGTAGACAGACCCCACTCTGTCAATGTAACACACCCAGGGAAGAGCAGACTGACCTCACTCTGTCAATGTAACACAGCCAGGGAAGAGCAGACTGACCCCACTCTGTCAATGTAACACACCCAGGGAAGAGCAGACTGACCCCACTCTGTCAATGTAAAACACCCAGGGAAGAGCAGACTGACCCCTTTCTGTCAACGTTTCACACCCAGGGAAGATCAGACTGACCCAACTCTGTCAATGTAACACATTCTGGGAAGAGGAGACTGACCCAACTCTGTCATTGTAACACACCCAGGGAAGAGCAGACTGACCCATCTCTGTCATTGTAACACACCCAGGGAAGAGCAGACTGACCTCACTCTGTCAATGTAACACACCCAGGGAAGAGCAGAATGACCCCACTCTCTCAATGTCACGCACCCAGGGAAGAGCAGACTGACCGCACTCTGTCAATGTCACGCACCCAGGGAAGAGCAGACTGACCCCACTGTGTCAATGTAACACACCCAGGGAAGAGCAGACTGACCCCACACTTTCAATGTAACACATCCAGGGAAGAGCAGACTGACCCCTCTCTGTCAATGTAACACACCCAGGGAAGAGCAGACTGACCCCACTCTGTCAATGTAACACACCCAGGGAAGAGCAGACTGACCCCACTCTGTCAATGTAACACACCCAGGGAAGAGTAGACTGACCCCACTCTGTCAATGTAATACACCCAGGGTAGAGAAGACTGACCTCACTCTGTCAATGTAACACACCCAGGGAAGAGCAGACTGTCCCCACTCTGTCAATGTAACACACCCTGGGAAGAGCAGACTGACCCCACTCTGTCAATGTAAAACACCGAGGGGAGAGCAGACTGACCCCACTCTGTCAATGTCACGCACCCAGGGAAGAACAGACTGACCCCACTCTGTCTCTGTAACACACCCAGGGAAGAGCAGACTGACCCCACTCTGTCAATATCACGCACCCAGGCAAGAGCACACTGACAGCTCTCTGTCAATGTAACACACCCAGGGATGAGCAGACTGACCCCACTCTGTCAATGTAACACACCCTGGGAAGAGCAGACTGACCCCAATTTGTCACTGTAACACACCCAGGGAAGAGCAGACTGACCCCACTCTGTCAATGTAACAAACCCAGGGAAGAGCACACTGACCCCACTCTGTCAATGTAACAGACGCAGGGAAGAGCAGACTGACCGCACTCAGTCAACGTAACCCACCCAGGGAAGAGCAGACTGACCCCAGTCTGTCAATCTAACGCACCCTGGGAAGAGCAGACCGACCCCACTCTGTCATGTAACACACCCAGGGACGAGAAGACTGACCCCACTCTGTCAATGTAACACGCCCAGGGAAGGGTAGACTGACCCCACTCTGTCAATGAAACACACCCAAGGAAGAGCAGACTGACCCCACTCTGTCAATGTAACACACCCTGGGAGGAGCAGACTGACCCCACTCTGTCAATGTAACACACCCTGGGAAGAGCAGACTGACCGCACTCTGTCAATGTAACACATGCAGGGAAGAGTAGACTGACCCCACTCTGTCAATGTAACACACCCAGGGAAGAGCAGACTGACCTCATTCTGTCAATGTAACACACCCAGGGAAGAGCAGACTCACCCCACTCTGTCAATGTAACACACCCAGGGAAAAGCAGACTGACCCCACTCTGTCATTGTAACACACGCAGGGAAGAGCAGACTGACCTCACTCTGTCAATGTAACACACCCAGGGAAGAGCAGGCTGAGCCCCCTCTGTCAATGTAACACACCCAGGGAACAGAAGATTGAACTGGCTAGGTCAATGTAACATACCCAGGGAAGAGCAGACTAAACGCAATCTGTCAATGTAACACACCCAGGGAAGAGCAGACTGACCCCACTCTGTCAATGTAACACACCCAGGGAAGAGCAGATTGACCCCACTCTGTCAATGTCACGCACCCAGGGAAGAGAAGACTGACCGCACTCTGTCAATGTCACGCACCCAGGGAAGAGCAGACTGACCCCAATGTGTCAATATAACATACACAGGGAAGAGCAGACTGACCACACTCTGCCATTGCAACACACCCAGGGAAGAGCAGACTGAGTTCTCTCTGTCAGGATAACAAACCCAGGGAAGAGCAGACTGACCGCACTCTGTCAATGTAACACACCCAGGGAAGAGCAGACTGACCCCACTCTGTCAATGTAAGACACACAGGGAAGAGTAGACTGACCCCACTCTGTCAATGTAACACACCCAGGGAAGAGCAGACTCACCCCACTCTGTCAATGTAAAACACCGAGGGAAGAGCAGACTGACCCCTTTCTGTCAACGTTACACACCCAGGGAAGATCAGACTGACCCAACTCTGTCAATGTAACACATTCTGGGAAGAGCAGACTGACCCCACTCTGTCAATGCAACACACCCAGGGAAGAGCAGACTGACCCCACTCTATCATTGTAACACACCCAGGGAAGAGCAGACTGACCGCACTCAGTCAACTTAACCCACCCAGGGAAGAGCAGACTGACCCCAGTCTGTCAATCTAACGCACCCTGGGAAGAGCAGACCGACCCCACTCTGTCAATGTAACACGCCCAGGGAAGGGTAGACTGACCCCACTCTGTCAATGAAACACACCCAAGGAAGAGCAGACTGACCCCACTCTGTCAACGTAACACACCCTGGGAGGAGCAGACTGACCCCACTCTGTCAAAGTAACACACCCTGGGAAGAGCAGACTGACCGCACTCTGTCAATGTAACACACCCAGGGAGGAGCAGACTGACCCCACTCTGTCAATGTAACACACCCAGGGAAGAGCAGACGGACCTCACTCTGTCAATGTAACACACCCTGGGAAGAGCAGACTGACCACACTCTGTCAATGTAACACACCCAGGGAAGAGCAGACTGACCCCACTCTGTCAATGTAAGACACCCAGTGAAGAGTAGACTGACCCCACTCTGTCAATGTAACACACCCAGGGAAGAGCAGACTGACCCCACTCTGTCAATGTAACACACCCAGGGAAGAGCAGACTGACCCCACTCTGTCAATGTAACACACCCAGGGAAAAGCAGACTGACCCCACTCTGTCAATGTAAAACACCCAGGGAAGAGCAGACTGACCCCTTTCTGTCAACGTTTCACACCCAGGGAAGATCAGACTGACCCAACTCTGGCAATGTAACACATTCTGGGAAGATCAGACTGACCCAACTCTGTCATTGTAACACACCCAGGGAAGAGCAGACTGAGCCCCCTCTGTCAATGTAACGCACCCAGGAACAGAAGATTGACCTGGCTAGGTCAATGTAACATACCCAGGGAAGAGCAGACTGACCCCAATCTGTCAATGTAACACACCCAGGGAAGAGCAGAATGACCCCACTCTGTCAATGTCACGCACCCAGGGAAGAGCAGACTGACCGCACTCTGTCAATGTCACGCACCCAGGGAAGAGCAGACTGACCCCACTGTGGCAATGTAACACACCCAGGGAAGAGCAGACTGACCCCACACTTTCAATGTAACACATCCAGGGAAGAGCAGACTGACCCCTCTCTGTCAATGTAACACACCCAGGGAAGAGCAGACTGACCCCACTCTGTCAATGTAACACACCCTGGGAAGAGCAGACTGACCCGACTCTGTCACTGTAACACACCCAGGGAAGAGCAGACTGACCCCACTCTGTCAATGTAACAAACCCAGGGAAGAGCACACTGACCCCACTCTGTCAATGTAACAGACGCAGGGAAGAGCGGACTGACCGCACTTAGTCAACGTAACCCACCCAGGGAAGAGCAGACTGACCCCAGTCTGTCAATCTAACGCACCCTGGGAAGAGCAGACCGACCCCACTCTGTCACTGTAACAAACCAAGGGACGAGCAGACTGACCCCACTCTGTCAATGTAACACGCCCAGGGAAGGGTAGACTGACCCCACTCAGTCAATGAAACACACCCAAGGAAGAGCAGACTGACCCCACTCTGTCAATGTAACACACCCTGGGAGGAGCAGACTGACCCCACTCTGTCAATGTAACACACCCTGGGAAGAGCAGACTGACCGCACTCTGTCAATGTAACACATGCAGGGAAGAGTAGACTGACCCCACTCTGTCAATGTAACACACCCAGGGAAGAGCAGACGGACCTCACTCTGTCAATGTAACACACCCTGGGAAGAGCAGACTGACCACACTCTGTCAATGTAACACACCCAGGGAAGAGCAGACTGACCCCACTCTGTCAATGTAAGACACCCAGTGAAGAGTAGACTGACCCCACTCTGTCAATGTAACACACCCAGGGAAGAGCAGACTGACCTCACTCTGTCAATGTAACACACCCAGGGAAGAGCAGACTGACCCCACTCTGTCAATGTAACACACCCAGGGAATAGCAGACTGACCCCACTCTGTCAATGTAAAACACCCAGGGAAGAGCAGACTGACCCCTTTCTGTCAACGTTTCACACCCAGGGAAGATCAGACTGACCGCACTCTGTCAATGTAACACACCCAGGGAAGAGCACACTGACCCCACTCTGTCACTGTAACAAACCAAGGGACGAGCAGACTGACCCCACTCTGTCAATGTAACACGCCCAGGGAAGGGTAGACTGACCCCACTCAGTCAATGAAACACACCCAAGGAAGAGCAGACTGACCCCACTCTGTCAATGTAACACACCCTGGGAGGAACAGACTGACCCCACTCTGTCAATGTAACACACCCTGGGAAGAGCAGACTGACCGCACTCTGTCAATGTAACACATGCAGGGAAGAGTAGACTGACCCCACTCTGTCAATGTAACACACCCAGGGAACAGCAGACGGACCTCACTCTGTCAATGTAACACACCCTGGGAAGAGCAGACTGACCACACTCTGTCAATGTAACACACCCAGGGAAGAGCAGACTGACCCCACTCTGTCAATGTAAGACACCCAGTGAAGAGTAGACTGACCCCACTCTGTCAATGTAACACACCCAGGGAAGAGCAGACTGACCTCACTCTGTCAATGTAACACACCCAGGGAAGAGCAGACTGACCCCACTCTGTCAATGTAACACACCCAGGGAATAGCAGACTGACCCCACTCTGTCAATGTAAAACACCCAGGGAAGAGCAGACTGACCCCTTTCTGTCAACGTTTCACACCCAGGGAAGATCAGACTGACCCAACTCCGGCAATGTAACACATTCTGGGAAGAGCAGACTGATCCAACTCTGTCATTGTAACACACCCAGGGAAGAGCAGACTGACCCCTCTCTGTCATTGTAACACACCCAGGGAAGAGCAGACTGACCTCACTCTGTCAATGTAACACACCCAGGGAAGAGCAGACTGAGCCCCCTCTGTCAATGTAACGCACCCAGGGAACAGAAGATTGACCTGGCTAGGTCAATGTAACATACCCAGGGAAGAGCAGACTGACCCCAATCTGTCAATGTAACACACCCAGGGAAGAGCAGAATGACCCCACTCTCTCAATGTCACGCACCCAGGGGTGAGCAGACTGACCGCACTCTGTCAATGTCACGCACCCAGGGAAGAGCAGACTGACCCCACTGTGTCAATGTAACACACCCAGGGAAGAGCAGACTGACCCCACACTTTCAATGTAACACATCCAGGGAAGAGCAGACTGACCCCTCTCTGTCAATGTAACACACCCAGGGAAGAGCAGACTGACCCCACTCTGTCAATGTAACACACCCAGGGAAGAGCAGACTGACCCCACTCTGTCAATGTGACACAACCAGGGAAGAGCAGACTGACCCCACACTTTCAATGTAACACATCCAGGGAAGAGCAGACTGACCCCTCTCTGTCAATGTAACACACCCAGGGAAGAGCAGACTGACCCCACTCTGTCAATGTAACACACCCAGGGAAGAGCAGACTGACCCCACTCTGTCAATGTAACACACCCAGGGAAGAGTAGACTGACCCCACTCTGTCAATGTAATACACCCAGGGTAGAGAAGACTGACCTCACTCTGTCAATGTAACACACCCAGGGAAGAGCAGACTGTCCCCACTCTGTCTATGTAACACACCCTGGGAAGAGCAGACTGACCCCACTCTGTAAATGTAAAACACCAAGGGGAGAGCAGACTGACCCCACTCTGTCAATGTCACGCACCCAGGGAAGAACAGACTGACCCCACTCTGTCTCTGTAACACACCCAGGGAAGAGCAGACTGACCCCACTCTGTCAATGTCACGCACCCAGGCAAGAGCACACTGACCGCTCTCTGTCAATGTAACACACCCAGGGATGAGCAGACTGACCCCACGCTGTCAATGTAACACACCCTGGGAAGAGCAGACTGACCCCAATCTGTCACTGTAACACACCCAGGGAAGAGCAGACTGACCCCACTCTGTCAATGTAACACACCCAGGGAAGAGCAGACTGACCCCACTCTGTCAATGTAACACACCCTGGGAAGAGCAGACTGACCCCACTCTGTCACTGTAACACACCCAGGGAAGAGCAGACTGACCCCACTCTGTCAATGTAACAAACCCAGGGAAGAGCACACTGACCCCACTCTGTCAATGTAACAGACGCAGGGAAGAGCGGACTGACCGCACTCAGTCAACGTAACCCACCCAGGGAAGAGCAGACTGACCCCAGTCTGTCAATCTAACGCACCCTGGGAAGAGCAGACCGACCCCACTCTGTCACTGTAACAAACCAAGGGACGAGCAGACTGACCCCACTCTGTCAATGTAACACGCCCAGGGAAGGGTAGACTGACCCCACTCAGTCAATGAAACACACCCAAGGAAGAGCAGACTGACCCCACTCTGTCAATGTAACACACCCTGGGAGGAGCAGACTGACCCCACTCTGTCAATGTAACACACCCTGGGAAGAGCAGACTGACCGCACTCTGTCAATGTAACACATGCAGGGAAGAGTAGACTGACCCCACTCTGTCAATGTAACACACCCAGAGAAGAGCAGACGGACCTCACTCTGTCAATGTAACACACCCTGGGAAGAGCAGACTGACCACACTCTGTCAATGTAACACACCCAGGGAAGAGCAGACTGACCCCACTCTGTCAATGTAAGACACCCAGTGAAGAGTAGACTGACCCCACTCTGTCAATGTAACACACCCAGGGAAGAGCAGACTGACCTCACTCTGTCAATGTAACACACCCAGGGAAGAGCAGACTGACCCCACTCTGTCAATGTAACACACCCAGGGAATAGCAGACTGACCCCACTCTGTCAATGTAAAACACCCAGGGAAGAGCAGACTGACCTCTTTCTGTCAACGTTTCACACCCAGGGAAGATCAGACTGACCCAACTCTGGCAATGTAACACATTCTGGGAAGAGCAGACTGATCCAACTCTGTCATTGTAACACACCCAGGGAAGAGCAGACTGACCCCTCTCTGTCATTGTAACACACCCAGGGAAGAGCAGACTGACCTCACTCTGTCAATGTAACACACCCAGGGAAGAGCAGACTGAGCCCCCTCTGTCAATGTAACGCACGGAGGGAACAGAAGATTGACCTGGCTAGGTCAATGTAACATACCCAGGGAAGAGCAGACTGACCCCAATCTGTCAATGTAACACACCCAGGGAAGAGCAGAATGACCCCACTCTCTCAATGTCACGCACCCAGGGAAGAGCAGACTGACCGCACTCTGTCAATGTCACGCACCCAGGGAAGAGCAGACTGACCCCACTGTGTCAATGAAACACACCCAGGGAAGAGCAGACTGACCCCACACTTTCAATGTAACACATCCAGGGAAGAGCAGACTGACCCCTCTCTGTCAATGTAACACACCCAGGGAAGAGCAGACTGACCCCACTCTGTCAATGTAACACACCCAGGGAAGAGCAGACTTACCCCACTCTGTCAATGTAACACACCCAGGGAAGAGTAGACTGACCCCACTCTGTCAATGTAATACACCCAGGGTAGAGAAGACTGACCTCACTCTGTCAATGTAACACACCCAGGGAAGAGCAGACTGTCCCCACTCTGTCAATGTAACACACCCTGGGAAGAGCAGACTGACCCCACTCTGTCAATGTAAAACACCGAGGGGAGAGCAGACTGACCCCACTCTGTCAATGTCACGCACCTAGGGAAGAACAGACTGACCCCACTCTGTCTCTGTAACACACCCAGGGAAGAGCAGACTGACCCCACTCTGTCAATGTCACGCACCCAGGCAAGAGCACACTGACCGCTCTCTGTCAATGTAACACACCCAGGGATGAGCAGACTGACCCCACTCTGTCAATGTAACACACCCTGGGAAGAGCAGACTGACCCCAATCTGTCACTGTAACACACCCAGGGAAGAGCAGACTGACCCCACTCTGTCAATGTAACAAACCCAGGGAAGAGCACACTGACCCCACTCTGTCAATGTAACAGACGCAGGGAAGAGCAGACTGACCGCACTCAGTCAACGTAACCCACCCAGGGAAGAGCAGACTGACCCCAGTCTGTCAATCTAACGCACCCTGGGAAGAGCAGACCGACCCCACTCTGTCACTGTAACACACCCAGGGACGAGCAGACTGACCCCACTCTGTCAATGTAACACGCCCAGGGAAGGGTAGACTGACCCCACTCTGTCAATGAAACACACCCAAGGAAGAGCAGACTGACCCCACTCTGTCAATGTAACACACCCTGGGAGGAGCAGACTGACCCCACTCTGTCAATGTAACACACCCTGGGAAGAGCAGACTGACCGCACTCTGTCAATGTAACACATGCAGGGAAGAGTAGACTGACCCCACTCTGTCAATGTAACACACCCAGGGAAGAGCAGACTGACCTCACTCTGTCAATGTAACACACCCAGGGAAGAGCAGACTCACCCCACTCTGTCAATGTAACACACCCAGGGAAAAGCAGACTGACCCCACTCTGTCAATGTAAAACACCCAGGGAAGAGCAGACTGACCCCTTTCTGTCAACGTTTCACACCCAGGGAAGATCAGACTGACCCAACTCTGGCAATGTAACACATTCTGGGAAGAGCAGACTGACCCAACTCTGTCATTGTAACACACCCAGGGAAGAGCAGACTGACCCCTCTCTGTCATTATAACACACCCAGGGAAGAGCAGACTGACCTCACTCTGTCAATGTAACACACCCAAAGAAGAGCAGACTGAGCCCCCTCTGTCAATGTAACGCAGCCAGGGAACAGAAGATTGACCTGGCTAGGTCAATGCAACATACCCAGGGAAGAGCAGACTGACCCCAATCTGTCAATGTCACGCACCCAGGGAAGAGCAGACTGACCGCACTCTGTCAATGTCACGCACCCAGGGAAGAGCAGACTGACCCCACTGTGTCAATGTAACACACCCAGGGAAGAGCAGACTGACCCCACACTTTCAATGTAACACACCCAGGGAAGAGCAGACTGACCCCACTCTGTCAACGTAACACACCCAGGGAAGAGCAGACTGACCCCACTCTGTCAATATCACGCACCCAGGGAAGAGCAGACTGACCGCGCACTGTCAATGTAACACACCCAGGGAAGAGAAGATTGACCCCACTGTGTCAATGTAACACACCCAGGGAAGAGCAGACTGACCCCATACTTTCAATGTAACCCACCGAGGGAAGAGCAGACTGACCTCTCTCTGTCAATGTAACACACCCAGGGAAGAGCAGACTGAAACCACTCTGGCAATGTAACACACCCAGGGAAGAGCAGACTGACCCCTTTCTCTCAACGTTATAAACCCAGGGAAGATCAGACTGACCCAACTCTGTCAATGTAACACACACTGGGAAGAGCAGACTGACCCCACTCTGTCAATGTCACGCACCCAGGGAAGAGCAGACGGATGTCAATCTGTCAATGTAACACATCCAGGGAAGAGCAGACTGACCCGACTCTGTCAATGTAACACACCCAGGGAAAGGCAGACGGACCCTGTTCTGTCAATGTAACACACCCAGGGAAGAGCATACTGACCCCACTCTGTCAATGTAACGCACCCAGGGAAGAGCAGACTGACCCCACTCTGTCAATATCACAGACCCAAGGAAGAGCAGACTGCCCCCACTCTGTCAATGTAACACACCCAGGGAAGAGCAGACTGACCCCACTCTGTCAATGTAACACACTCAGGGAAGAACACACTGACCCCACTCTGTCAATGAAAAGCACCCAGGGAAGAGAAGATTGACCCCACTCTGTCAGTATATCACACCCAGGGAAGAGCAGACTGACCCCACTCTGTCAATGTAACTCACCCAGGGAAGAGCAGACTGACCCCACTCTGTCAGTATATCACACCCAGGGAAGAGCAGACTGACCCCACTCTGTCAATGTAACTCACCCAGGGAAGAGCAGACTGACCCCACTCTGTCAATGTAAGACACCCAGGGAAGAGTAGACTGACCCCACTCTGTCAATGTAATACACCCAGGGTAGAGCAGACTGACCTCACTCTGTCAATGTAACACACCCAGGGAAGAGCAGACTGTCCCCACTCTGTCAATGTAACACACCCAGGGAAGAGCAGACTGACCCCAATCTGTCAATGTAAAACACCCAGGAAAGAGCAGACTGACCCCACTCTGTCAATGTCACGCACCCAGGGAAGAGCACACTGACCGCACTCTGTCAATGTAACACACCCAGGGAAGAGCAGACTGACCCCACTCTTTCAATGTAACACACCCTGGGAAGAGCAGACTGACCCCAATCTGTCAATGTAACACACCCTGGGAAGAGCAGACTGGCCCCACTCTGTCACTGTAACACACCCAGAGAAGAGCAGAATGACCTCTTCTGCAAAGTTACTCACACAGTGAACTGCAGACTTACCCCACTCTGTCAATGTAACCCACCCAGTGAAGTGCACATTGACCCCACTCTGTCATTGTAACACACCCAGGGAAGAGCAGACTGACCCCACTCTGTCAATGTAACACACCCTGGGAGGAGCAGACTGACCCCACTCTGTCAATGTAACACACCCTGGGAAGAGCAGACTGACCGCACTCTGTCAATGTAACACATGCAGGGAAGAGTAGACTGACCCCACTCTGTCAATGTAACACACCCAGGGAAGAGCAGACGGACCTCACTCTGTCAATGTAACACACCCTGGGAAGAGCAGACTGACCACACTCTGTCAATGTAACACACCCAGGGAAGAGCAGACTGACCCCACTCTGTCAATGTAAGACACCCAGTGAAGAGTAGACTGACCCCACTCTGTCAATGTAACACACCCAGGGAAGAGCAGACTGACCTCACTCTGTCAATGCAACACACCCAGGGAAGAGCAGACTGACCCCACTCTGTCAATGTAACACACCCAGGGAAAAGCAGACTGACCGCTTTCTGTCAACGTTTCACACCCAGGGAAGTCAGACTGACCCAACTCTGTCAATGTAACACATTCTGGGAAGAGCAGACTGACCCAACTCTGTCATTGTAACACACCCAGGGAAGAGCAGACTGACCCCTCTCTGTCATTGTAACACACCCAGGGAAGAGCAGACTGACCTCACTCTGTCAATGTAACACACCCAGGGAAGAGCAGACTGAGCCCCCTCTGTCAATGTAACGCACCCAGGGAACAGAAGATTGACCTGGCTAGGTCAATGCAACATACCCAGGGAAGAGCAGACTGACCCCACTCTGTCAATGTCACGCACCCAGGGAAGAGCAGACTGACCGCACTCTGTCAATGTCACGCACCCAGGGAAGAGCAGACTGACCCCACTGTGTCAATGTAACACACCCAGGGAAGAGCAGACTGACCCCACACTTTCAATGTAACACATCCAGGGAAGAGCAGACTGACCCCTCTCTGTCAATGTAACACACCCAGGGAAGAGCAGACTGACCCCACTCTGTCAATGTCACGCACCCAGGGAAGAGCAGACTGACCGCGCACTGTCAATGTAACACACCCAGGGTAGAGCAGATTGACCCCACTGTGTCAATGTAACACACCCAGGGAAGAGCAGACTGACCCCATACTTTCAATGTAACCCACCGAGGGAAGAGCAGACTGACCTCTCCCTGTCAATGTAACACACCCAGGGAAGAGCAGACTGAAACCACTCTGGCAATGTAACACACCCAGGGAAGAGCAGACTGACCCCTTTCTCTCAACGTTATAAACCCAGGGAAGATCAGACTGAACCAACTCTGTCAATGTAACACACACTGGGAAGAGCAGACTGACCCCACTCTGTCAATGTAACACACCCAGGGAAGAGCAGACTGACCCCACTCTGTCATTGTAACACACCCAGGGAAGAGCAGACGGACCTCAATCTGTCAATGTAACACACCCAGGAAGAGCAGACTAACCTCACTCTGTCAATGTAACACACCCAGGGAAAGGCAGACGAACCCTGTTCTGTCAATGTAACACACCCAGGGAAGAGCATACTGACCCCACTCTGTCAATGTAACGCACCCAGGGAAGAGCAGACTGACCCCACTCTGTCAATATCACAGACTCAGGGAAGAGCAGACTGACCCAATCTCTGTCAATGTAACACACCCAGGGAAGAGCAGACTGACCCCACTCTGTCAATGTAACACACTCAGGGAAGAACACACTGACCCCACTCTGTCAATGTAACTCACCCAGGGAAGAGCAGACTGACCCCACTCTGTCAATGTAAGACACCCAGGGAAGAGTAGACTGACCCCACTCTGCCAATGTAATACACCCAGGGTAGAGCAGACTGACCTCACTCTGTCAATGTACCACACCCAGGGAAGAGCAGACTGTCCCCATTCTGTCAATGTAACACACCCAGGGAAGAGCAGACTGACCCCAATCTGTCAATGTAAAACACCCAGGGAAGAGCAGACTGACCCCACTCTGTCAATGTCACGCACCCAGGGAAGAGCAGACTGTCCCCACTCTGTCAATGTAATACACCCAGGGTAGAGCAGACTGACCTCACTCTGTCAATGTAACACACCCAGGGAAGAGCAGACTGTCCCCACTCTGTCAATGTAATACACCCAGGGTAGAGCAGACTGACCTCACTCTGTCAATGTAACACACCCAGGTAAGAGCAGACTGTCCCCATTCTGTCAATGTAACACACCCAGGGAAGAGCAGACTGACCCCAATCTGTCAATGTAAAACACCCAGGGAAGAGCAGACTGACCCCACTCTGTCAATGTAACACACCCAGGGAAGAGCAGACTGACCCCACTCTGTCAATGTCACGCACCCAGGGAAGAGCACACTGACCGCACTCTGTCAATGTAACACACCCAGGGAAGAGCAGACTGACCCCACTCTGTCAATGTAACACACCCTGGGAAGAGCAGACTGACCCCAATCTGTCAATGTAACACACCCTGGGAAGAGCAGACTGACCCCACTCTGTCACTGTAACACACCCAGAGAAGAGCAGAATGACCTCTTCTGCAAAGTTACTCACACAGTGAACTGCAGACTTACCCCACTCTGTCAATGTAACCCACCCAGTGAAGTGCACATTGACCCCACTCTGTCATTGTAACACACCAAGGGAAGAGCAGACTGACCCCACTCTGTCAATGTAACACACAATGGGAGAACAGACTGACCCCACTCTGTCAATGTAACACACCCAGGGAAGAGCAGACAGATACCACTCTGTCAATGTAACACACCAAGGGAAGAACAGACTGACCCCACTCTGTCAATTTAACACACCCAGGGAAGAGCAGACTGACCCCACTCAGTCAATGGAACACACCCAGGGGAGAGCAGACTGACACCACCCTGTCACTGTAACACTCCCAGGGAAGAACAGACTGACGCCACTCTGTCAATGTAACACACCCAAGGAAGAGCAGACTGACCCAACACAGTCAATTCAACACACCCAAGGAAGAACAGACTGACCCCACTCTGTCAATGTAACACACTCATGGAAGAGCAGACTGACCCCAATCTGTCAATGTAACACACCCAGGGAAGAGAAGACTGACCCCACTCTGTCAATGTAACCCTCCCAGGGAAGAGCAGACGGACCTCACTCTGTCAATGTAACACACCCAGGGAAGAGCAGAGTGATCCCACTCTGTCAATGTAACACACCAAGGGAAGAGCAGACTGAACTCACTCTGTCAATGTAACACAACCAGGGAAGATCAGACTGACCCCACTCTGTCAATGCAACACACGCAGGGAAGAGCAGACTGAATTCATTCTGTCAATGTAACCCACACATAAAAGAGCAGACTGAACCCACTCTGTCAATGTGACACGCCCTGGGAAGAGCAGAATGACCACACTCTGTCAATGTAACACACCCTGGGAAGAGCAGACTGACCCCCACTCTGTCAATGTAACACACACAGGGAAGTGCACACTGACCCCACTCTGTCATTGTAACACAGCAAGGGAAGAGCAGACTGACCCCACTCTGTCAATGTAACAAACCCTGGGAGAAAAGACTGTCCCAACTCTGTCAATGTAACACACCCAGGGAAGAGCAGACTGAACCCACTCTGTCAATGTAACACACCCAGGGAAGAACAGACTGACCCCACTCTGTCAATATAAAACACCCAGGGAAGAGAAGATTGACCCCACTCAGTCAATGTAACCCTCCATAAAAGAGCAGACTGACCCCACTCTGTCAATGTGACACGCCTTGAGAAGAGCAGACTGACCACACTCTGTCAATGCAACACACCCTGGGAAGAGCAGACGGACCCCCACTCTGTTAATGTAACACACCCAGGGAAGTGCGCACAGACCACACTCTGTCATTGTAACACACTAAGGGAAGAGCAGACTGACCCCACTGTGTCAATGTAACACACATGGGGAAGAGCAGACTGACCCCAATCAGTCAATGTAACACACACAGGGAAGAGAAGACTGACCCCACTCGGTCAATGTAACCCTCCCAGGGAAGAGCAGACTGACCGACTCTGTCAATGTAACACACCCAGGGAAGAGCAGACTGACCCCACTCTGTCAATGTAACCCACCCATAAAAGAGCAGACTGACCCCACTCTGTCAATGTAACCCTCCCAGGGAAGAGCAGACTGACCCCACTCTGTCAATGTAACACACCCAGGGAAGAGCAGACTGACCCCACTCTGTCAATGTCACGCACCCAGGCAAGAGCAGACTGACCGCGCACTGTCAATGTAACACACCCAGGGAAGAGCAGATTGACCCCACTGTGTCAATGTAACACACCCAGGGAAGAGCAGACTGACCTCATACTTTCAATGTAACCCACCGAGGGAAGAGCAGACTGACCTCTCTCTGTCAATGTAACACACCCAGGGAAGAGCAGACTGACCCCTTTCTCTCAACGTTATAAACCCAGGGAAGAGCAGACTGACCCCACTCTGTCAATGTAACACACCCAGCGAAGAGCAGACGGACCTCAATCTTTCAATGTAACACACCCAGGGAAGAGCAGACTAACCTCACTCTGTCAATGTAACACACCCAGGGAAAGGCAGACGGACCCTGTTCTGTCAAAGTATCACAGACCCAGGGAAGAGCAGACTGCCCCCACTCTGTCAATGTAACACACCCAGGGAAGAGCAGACTGACCCCACTCTGTCAATGTAACACACTCAGGGAAGAACACACTGACCCCACTCTGTCAATGTAAAGCACCCAGGGAAGAGAAGATTGACCCCCCTCTGTCAATGTAACGCACCCAGGGTAGAGCGGAATGACCCCACTCTGTCAATTTAAATCACCCAGGGAAGAGCAGACTGACCCGACTCTGTCAGTATATCACACCCAGGGAAGAGCAGACTGACCCCACTCTGTCAATGTAACTCACCCAGGGAAGAGCAGACTGACCCCACTCTGTCAATGTAAGACACCCAGGGAAGAGTAGACTGACCCCACTCTGTCAATGTAATACACCCAGGGTAGAGCAGACTGACCTCACTCTGTCAATGTAACACACCCAGGGAAGAGCAGACTGTCCCCACTCTGTCAATGTAACACACCCAGGGAAGAGCAGACTGACCCCAATCTGTCAATGTAAAACACCCGGGGAAGAGCAGACTGACCCCAATCTGTCAATGTAAAACACCCAGGGAAGAGCAGACTGACCCCACTCTGTCAATGTAACAAACCATGGGAAGAGCAGACTGACCCCACTCTGTCAAAGTCACGCACCCAGGGAAGAGCACACTGACCGCACTCTGTCAATGTAACACACCCAGGGAAGAGCAGACTGACACCACTCTGTCAATGTAACACACCCTGGGAAGAGCAGACTGACCCCAATCTGTCAATGTAACACACCCTGGGAAGAGCAGACTGACCCCACTCTGTCACTGTAACACACCCAGAGAAGAGCAGAATGACCTCTTCTGCAAAGTTACTCACACAGTGAACTGCAGACTTACCCCTCTCTGTCAATGTAACCCACCCAGTGAAGTGCACATTGACCCCACTCTGTCATTGTAACACACCCTGGGAGGAGCAGACTGACCCCACTCTGTCAATGTAACACACCCTGGGAAGAGCAGACTGACCGCACTCTGTCAATGTAACACATGCAGGGAAGAGTAGACTGACCCCACTCTGTCAATGTAACACACCCAGGGAAGAGCAGACGGACCTCACTCTGTCAATGTAACACACCCTGGGAAGAGCAGACTGACCACACTCTGTCAATGTAACACACCCAGGGAAGAGCAGACTGACCCCACTCTGTCAATGTAAGACACCCAGTGAAGAGTAGACTGACCCCACTCTGTTAATGTATCACACCCAGGGAAGAGCAGACTGACCTCACTCTGTCAATGTAACACACCCAGGGAAGAGCAGACTGACCCCACTCTGTCAATGTAACACACCCAGGGAAAAGCAGACTGGCCCCTTTCTGTCAACGTTTCACACCCAGGGAAGATCAGACTGACCCAACTCTGTCAATGTAATACATTCTGGGAAGAGCAGACTGACCCAACTCTGTCATTGTAACACACCCAGGGAAGAGCAGACTGACCCCTCTCTGTCATTGTAACACACCCAGGGATGAGCAGACTGACCTCACTCTGTCAATGTAACACACCCAGGGAAGAGCAGACTGAGCCCCCTCTGTCAATGTAACGCACCCAGGGAACAGAAGATTGACCTGGCTAGGTCAATGCAACATACCCAGGGAAGAGCAGACTGACCCCAATCTGTCAATGTAACACACCCAGGGAAGAGCAGACTGACCCCACTCTGTCAATGTCACTCACCCAGGGAAGAGCAGACTGACCGCAATCTGTCAATGTCACGCACCCAGGGAAGAGCAGACTGACCCCAATCTGTCAATGTAACACACACAGGGAAGTGCACACTGACCCCACTCTGTCATTGTAACACAGCAAGGGAAGAGCAGACTGACCCCACTCTGTCAATGTAACAAACCCTGGGAGAAAAGACTGTCCCAACTCTGTCAATGTAACACACCCAGGGAAGAGCAGACTGAACCCACTCTGTCAATGTAACACACCCAGGGAAGAACAGACTGACCCCACTCTGTCAATATAAAACACCCAGGGAAGAGCAGATTGACTCCACTCAGTCAATGTAACCCTCCATAAAAGAGCAGACTGACCCTACTCTGTCAATGTGACACGCCTTGAGAAGAGCAGACTGACCACACTCTGTCAATGCAACACACCCTGGGAAGAGCAGACTGACCCCCACTCTGTTAATGTAACACACCCAGGGAAGTGCGCACAGACCACACTCTGTCATTGTAACACACTAAGGGAAGAGCAGACTGACCCCACTGTGTCGATGTAACACACATGGGGAAGAGCAGACTGACCCCAATCAGTCAATGTAACACACCCAGGGAAGAGAAGACTGACCCCACTCTGTCAATGTAACACTCCCAGGGAAGAGCAGACTGACCCGACTCTGTCAATGTAACACACCCAGGGAAGAGCAGACTGACCCCACTCTGTCAATGTAACCCACCCATAAAAGAGCAGACTGACCCCACTCTGTCAATGTAACCCACCCATAAAAGAGCAGACTGACCCCACTCTGTCAATGTAACACACCCAGGGAAGAGCAGACTGTCCCCACTCTGTCAATGTAACACACCCAGGGAAGAGCAGACTGACCCCACTCTGTCAATGTCACGCACCCAGGGAAGAGCAGACTGACCGCACTCTGTCAATGTCACGCACCCAGGGAAGAGCAGACTGACCCCAATCTGTCAATGTAACACACACAGGGAAGTGCACACTGACCCCACTCTGTCATTGTAACACACCCAGGGAAGAGCAGACTGAACCCACTCTGTCAATGTAACACACCCAGGGAAGAACAGACTGACCCCACTCTGTCAATATAAAACACCCAGGGAAGAGCAGATTGACCCCACTCAGTCAATGTAACCCTCCATAAAAGAGCAGACTGACCCCACTCTGTCAATGTGACACGCCTTGAGAAGAGCAGACTGACCACACTCTGTCAATGCAACACACCCTGGGAAGAGCAGACTGACCCCCACTCTGTTAATGTAACACACCCAGGGAAGTGCGCACAGACCACACTCTGTCATTGTAACACACTAAGGGAAGAGCAGACTGACCCCACTGTGTCAATGTAACACACATGGGGAAGAGCAGACTGACCCCAATCAGTCAATGTAACACACCCAGGGAAGAGAAGACTGACCCCACTCTGTCAATGTAACCCTCCCAGGGAAGAGCAGACTGACCCCACTCTGTCAATGTAACCCTCCCAGGGAAGAGCAGACTGACCCCACTCTGTCAATGTAACACACCCAGGGAAGAGCAGACTGACCCCACTCTGTCAATGTAACCCACCCATAAAAGAGCAGACTGACCCCACTCTGTCAATGTAACACACCCAGGGAAGAGCAGACTGACCTCACTCTGTAAATGTAACACACCCAGGGAAGAGCAGACTGAGCCCCCTCTGTCAATGTAACGCACCCAGGGAACAGAAGATTGACCTGGCTAGGTCAATGCAACATACCCAGGGAAGAGCAGACTGACCTCACTCTGTCAATGTAACACACCCAGGGAAGAGCAGACTGTCCCCACTCTGTCAATGTAACACACCCAGGGAAGAGCAGACTGACCCCACTCTGTCAATGTCACGCACCCAGGGAAGAGCAGACTGACCGCACTCTGTCAATGTCACGCACCCAGGGAAGAGCAGACTGACCCCACTCTGTCATTGTAACACAGCAAGGGAAGAGCAGGCTGACCCCACTCTGTCAATGTAACAAACCCTGGGAGAAAAGACTGTCCCAACTCTGTCAATGTAACTCACCCAGGGAAGAGCAGACTGAACCCACTCTGTCAATGTAACACACCCAGGGAAGAACAGACTGACCCCACTCTGTCAATATAAAACACCCAGGGAAGAGCAGATTGACCCCACTCAGTCAATGTAACCCTCCATAAAAGAGCAGACTGACCCCACTCTGTCAATGTGACACGCCTTGAGAAGAGCAGACTGACCACACTCTGTCAATGCAACACACCCTGGGAAGAGCAGACTGACCCCCACTCTGTTAATGTAACACACCCAGGGAAGTGCGCACAGACCACACTCTGTCATTGTAACACACTAAGGGAAGAGCAGACTGACCCCACTGTGTCAATGTAACACACATGGGGAAGAGCAGATTGACCCCAATCAGTCAATGTAACACACCCAGGGAAGAGAAGACTGACCCCACTCTGTCAATGTAACCCTCCCAGGGAAGAGCAGACTGACCCCACTCTGTCAATGTAACCCTCCCAGGGAAGAGCAGACTGACCCCACTCTGTCAATGTAACACACCCAGGGAAGAGCAGACTGACCCCACTCTGTCAATGTAACCCACCCATAAAAGAGCAGACTGACCCCACTCTGTCAATGTAACACACCCAGGGAAGAGCAGACTGACCTCACTCTGTAAATGTAACACACCCAGGGAAGAGCAGACTGAGCCCCCTCTGTCAATGTAACGCACCCAGGGAACAGAAGATTGACCTGGCTAGGACAATGCAACATACCCAGGGAAGAGCAGACTGACCTCACGCTGTCAAAGTAACACACCCAGGGAAGAGCAGACTGTCCCCACTCTGTCAATGTAACACACCCAGGGAAGAGCAGACTGACCCCACTCTGTCAATGTCACGCACCCAGGGAAGAGCAGACTGACCGCACTCTGTCAATGTCACGCACCCAGGGAAGAGCAGACTGACCCCACTCTGTCATTGTAACACAGCAAGGGAAGAGCAGGCTGACCCCACTCTGTCAATGTAACACACCCAGGGAAGAGCAGACGGACCTCACTCTGTCAATGTAACACACCCTGGGAAGAGCAGACTGACCCCACTCTGTCAATGTAACACACCCAGGGAAGAGCAGACTGTCCCGATTCTGTCAATGTAACACACGCAGGGAAGAGTAGACTGACCCCAAACTGTCAATGTAAAACACCCAGGGAAGAGCAGACTGACCCCACTCTGTCAATGTAACACACCCAGGGAAGAGCAGACTGACCTCACTCTGTCAATGTAATACACCCAGGGTAGAGCAGACTGACCTCACTCTGTCAATGTAACACACCCAGGGAAGAGCAGACTGTCCCGATTCTGTCAATGTAACACACCCAGGGAAGAGCAGACTGACCCCAAACTGTCAATGTAAAACACCCAGGGAAGAGCAGACTGACCCCACTCTGTCAATGTAACACACCCAGGGAAGAGCAGACTGACCTCACTCTGTCAATGTAACACACCCAGGAAAGAGCAGACTGATCCCCCCCTGTCAATGTAACCCACCCAAGGAAGATCAGACTGTCCCGATTCTGTCAATGTAACACACCCAGGGAAGAGCAGACTGACCCCACTCTGTCAATGTAACTCACCCAGGGAAGAGCAGACTGACCCCACTCTGTCAATGTAAGACACCCAGGGAAGAGTAGACTGACCCCACTCTGTCAATGTAATACACCCAGGGTAGAGCAGACTGACCTCACTCTGTCAATGTAACACACCCAGGGAAGAGCAGACTGTCCCGATTCTGTCAATGTAACACACCCAGGGAAGAGCAGACTGACCCCAAACTGTCAATGTAAAACACCCAGGGAAGAGCAGACTGACCCCACTCTGTCAATGTCACGCACCCAGGGAAGAGCAGACTGACCCCACTCTGTCAATGTAACACACCCAGGGAAGAGCAGACTGACCCCACTCTGTCAATGTCACGCACCCAGGGAAGAGCACACTGACCGCACTCTGTTAAATTAACACACCCAGGGAAGAGCAGACTGACCCCACTCTGTCAATGTAACACACCCTGGGAAGAGCAGACTGACCCCAATCTGTCAATGTAACACACCCTGGGAAGAGCAGACTGACCCCACTCTGTCACTGTAACACACCCAGAGAAGAGCAGAATGATCTCTTCTGCAAAGTTACTCACACAGTGAACTGCAGACTTACCCCACTCTGTCAATGTAACCCACCCAGTGAAGTGCACATTGACACCACTCTGTCATTGTAACACACCCAGGGAAGAGCAGACTGACCCCACTCTGTCAATGTAACACACAATGGGAGAACAGACTGACCCCACTCTGTCAATGTAACACACCCAGGGAAGAGCAGACAGATACCACTCTGTCAATGTAACACACCAAGGGAAGAACAGACTGACCCCACTCTGTCAATTTAACACACCCAGGGAAGAGCAGACTGACCCCACTCTGTCAATGGAACACACCCAGGGGAGAGCAGACTGACACCACCCTGTCACTGTAACACTCCCAGGGAAGAACAGACTGACGCCACTCTGTCAATGTAACACACCCAAGGAAGAGCAGACTGACCCAACACAGTCAATTCAACACACCCAAGGAAAACAGACTGACCCCACTCTGTCAATGTAACACACTCATGGAAGAGCAGACTGACCCCAATCTGTCACTGTAACACACCCAGGGAAGGGAAGACTGACCCCACTCTGTCAATGTAACAAACCCAGGGAAGAGCAGACGGACCTCACTCTGTCAATGTAACACACCCAGGGAAGAGCAGACTGATCCCACTCTGTCAATGAAACACACCCAGGGAAGAGCAGACTGAACTCACTCTGTCAATGTAACACACTCATGGAAGAGCAGACTGACCCCAATCTGTCACTGTAACACACCCAGGGAAGGGAAGACTGACCCCACTCTGTCAATGCAACACACGCAGGGAAGAGCAGACTGAATTCATTCTGTCAATGTAACCCACACATAAAAGAGCAGACTGAATCCACTCTGTCAATGTGACACGCCCTGGGAAGAGCAGACTGACCACACTCTGTCAATGTAACACACCCTGGGAAGAGCAGACTGACCCCCACTCTGTCAATGTAACACACACAGGGAAATGCACACTGACCCCACTCTGTCATTGTAACAAACCCTGGGAGAAAAGACTGTCCCAACTCTGTCAATGTAACACACCCAGGGAAGAGCAGACTGAACCCACTCTGTCAATGTAACACACCCAGGTAAGAACAGACTGACCCCACTCTGTCAATATAAAACACCCAGGGAAGTGCAGACTGACCCCAATCAGTCAATGTAACACACCCAGGGAAGAGCAGACTGACCCCACTCTGTCAATGTAACCCTCCCAGGGAAGAGCAGACTGACCCCACTCTGTCAATGTAACACACCCAGGGAAGAGCAGACTGACCCCACTCTGTCAATGTAACCCACCCATAAAAGAGCAGACTGACCCCACTCTGTCAATGTAACACACCCAGGGAAGAGCAGACTGACCTCACTCTGTCAATGTAACACACCCAGGGAAGAGCAGACTGAGCCCCCTCTGTCAATGTAACGCACCCAGGGAACAGAAGATTTACCTGGCTAGGTCAATGTAACATACCCAGGGAAGAGCAGACTGACCCCAATCTGTCAATGTAACACACCCAGGGAAGAGCTGAATGACCCCACTCTCTCAATGTCACGCACCCAAGGAAGAGCAGACTGACCGCACTCTGTCAATGTCACGCACCCAGGGAAGAGCAGACTGACCCCACTGTGTCAATGTAACACACCCAGGGAAGAGCAGACTGACCCCACACTTTCAATGTAACACATCCAGGGAAGAGCAGACTGACCCCTCTCTGTCAATGTAACTCACCCAGGGAAGAGAAGACTGACCCCACTCTGTCAATGTAACCCTCCCAGGGAAGAGCAGACTGACCCCACTCTGTCAATGTAACACACCCAGGGAAGAGCAGACTGACCCCACTCTGTCAATGTAACCCACCCATAAAAGAACAGACTGACCCCACTCTGTCAATGTAACACACCCAGGGAGGAGCAGACTGACCTCACTCTGTCAATGTAACGCACCCAGGGAACAGAAGATTGACCTGGCTAGGTCAATGTAACATACCCAGGGAAGAGCAGACTGACCTCACTCTGTCAATGTAACCCACCCATAAAAGAGCAGACTGACCCCACTCTGTCAATGTAACACGCCCAGGGAAGGGTAGACTGACCCCACTCTGTCAATGAAACACACCCAAGGAAGAGCAGACTGACCCCACTCTGTCAATGTAACACACCCTGGGAGGAGCAGACTGACCCCACTCTGTCAATGTAACACACCCTGGGAAGAGCAGACTGACCGCACTCTGTCAATGTAACAGATGCAGGGAAGTGTAGACTGACCCCACTCTGTCAATGTAACACACCCAGGGAAGAGCAGACGGACATCACTCTGTCAATGTAACACACCCTGGGAAGAGCAGACGGACCTCAATCTGTCAATGTAACACACCCAGGGAAGAGCAGACTAACCTCACTCTGTCAATGTAACACACCCAGGGAAAGGCAGACGGACTCTGTTCTGTCAATGTAACACACCCAAGGAAGAGCATACTGACCCCACTCTGTCAATGTAACGCACCCAGGGAAGAGCAGACTGACCCCACACTGTCAATGTAACAAATCCAGGGAAGAGCAGACTGACCCCACTCTGTCAATGTAACACACCCAGGGAAGAGCAGACTGACCCCACTCTGTCAATGTAACACACCCAGGGAAGAGCAGACTGACCCCACTCTGTCAATGTCACGCACCCAGGGAAGAGCACACTGACCGCACTCTGTTAAATTAACACACCCAGGGAAGAGCAGACTGACCCCACTCTGTCAATGTAACACACCCTGGGAAGAGCAGACTGACCCCAATCTGTCAATGTAACACACCCTGGGAAGAGCAGACTGACCCCACTCTGTCACTGTAACACACCCAGAGAAGAGCAGAATGATCTCTTCTGCAAAGTTACTCACACAGTGAACTGCAGACTTACCCCACTCTGTCAATGTAACCCACCCAGTGAAGTGCACATTGACACCACTCTGTCATTGTAACACACCCAGGGAAGAGCAGACTGACCCCACTCTGTCAATGTAACACACAATGGGAGAACAGACTGACCCCACTCTGTCAATGTAACACACCCAGGGAAGAGCAGACAGATACCACTCTGTCAATGTAACACACCAAGGGAAGAACAGACTGACCCCACTCTGTCAATTTAACACACCCAGGGAAGAGCAGACTGACCCCACTCTGTCAATGGAACACACCCAGGGGAGAGCAGACTGACACCACCCTGTCACTGTAACACTCCCAGGGAAGAACAGACTGACGCCACTCTGTCAATGTAACACACCCAAGGAAGAGCAGACTGACCCAACACAGTCAATTCAACACACCCAAGGAAAACAGACTGACCCCACTCTGTCAATGTAACACACTCATGGAAGAGCAGACTGACCCCAATCTGTCACTGTAACACACCCAGGGAAGGGAAGACTGACCCCACTCTGTCAATGTAACAAACCCAGGGAAGAGCAGACGGACCTCACTCTGTCAATGTAACACACCCAGGGAAGAGCAGACTGATCCCACTCTGTCAATGAAACACACCCAGGGAAGAGCAGACTGAACTCACTCTGTCAATGTAACACAACCAGGGAAGATCAGACTGACCCCACTCTGTCAATGCAACACACGCAGGGAAGAGCAGACTGAATTCATTCTGTCAATGTAACCCACACATAAAAGAGCAGACTGAATCCACTCTGTCAATGTGACACGCCCTGGGAAGAGCAGACTGACCACACTCTGTCAATGTAACACACCCTGGGAAGAGCAGACTGACCCCCACTCTGTCAATGTAACACACACAGGGAAATGCACACTGACCCCACTCTGTCATTGTAACAAACCCTGGGAGAAAAGACTGTCCCAACTCTGTCAATGTAACACACCCAGGGAAGAGCAGACTGAACCCACTCTGTCAATGTAACACACCCAGGTAAGAACAGACTGACCCCACTCTGTCAATATAAAACACCCAGGGAAGTGCAGACTGACCCCAATCAGTCAATGTAACACACCCAGGGAAGAGCAGACTGACCCCACTCTGTCAATGTAACCCTCCCAGGGAAGAGCAGACTGACCCCACTCTGTCAATGTAACACACCCAGGGAAGAGCAGACTGACCCCACTCTGTCAATGTAACCCACCCATAAAAGAGCAGACTGACCCCACTCTGTCAATGTAACACACCCAGGGAAGAGCAGACTGACCTCACTCTGTCAATGTAACACACCCAGGGAAGAGCAGACTGAGCCCCCTCTGTCAATGTAACGCACCCAGGGAACAGAAGATTTACCTGGCTAGGTCAATGTAACATACCCAGGGAAGAGCAGACTGACCCCAATCTGTCAATGTAACACACCCAGGGAAGAGCTGAATGACCCCACTCTCTCAATGTCACGCACCCAAGGAAGAGCAGACTGACCGCACTCTGTCAATGTCACGCACCCAGGGAAGAGCAGACTGACCCCACTGTGTCAATGTAACACACCCAGGGAAGAGCAGACTGACCCCACACTTTCAATGTAACACATCCAGGGAAGAGCAGACTGACCCCTCTCTGTCAATGTAACTCACCCAGGGAAGAGAAGACTGACCCCACTCTGTCAATGTAACCCTCCCAGGGAAGAGCAGACTGACCCCACTCTGTCAATGTAACACACCCAGGGAAGAGCAGACTGACCCCACTCTGTCAATGTAACCCACCCATAAAAGAACAGACTGACCCCACTCTGTCAATGTAACACACCCAGGGAGGAGCAGACTGACCTCACTCTGTCAATGTAACGCACCCAGGGAACAGAAGATTGACCTGGCTAGGTCAATGTAACATACCCAGGGAAGAGCAGACTGACCTCACTCTGTCAATGTAACCCACCCATAAAAGAGCAGACTGACCCCACTCTGTCAATGTAACACGCCCAGGGAAGGGTAGACTGACCCCACTCTGTCAATGAAACACACCCAAGGAAGAGCAGACTGACCCCACTCTGTCAATGTAACACACCCTGGGAGGAGCAGACTGACCCCACTCTGTCAATGTAACACACCCTGGGAAGAGCAGACTGACCGCACTCTGTCAATGTAACAGATGCAGGGAAGTGTAGACTGACCCCACTCTGTCAATGTAACACACCCAGGGAAGAGCAGACGGACATCACTCTGTCAATGTAACACACCCTGGGAAGAGCAGACGGACCTCAATCTGTCAATGTAACACACCCAGGGAAGAGCAGACTAACCTCACTCTGTCAATGTAACACACCCAGGGAAAGGCAGACGGACTCTGTTCTGTCAATGTAACACACCCAAGGAAGAGCATACTGACCCCACTCTGTCAATGTAACGCACCCAGGGAAGAGCAGACTGACCCCACACTGTCAATGTAACAAATCCAGGGAAGAGCAGACTGACCCCACTCTGTCAATGTAACACACCCAGGGAAGAGTAGACTGACCCCACTCTGTCAATGTAATACACCCAGGGTAGAGCAGACTGACCCCACTCTGTCGATGTAACACACCCAGGGAAGAGCAGACTGTCCCCACTCTGTCAATGTAACACACCCAGGGAAGAGCAGACTGACCCCACTCTGTCAATGTAAAACACCGAGGGGAGAGCAGACTGACCCCACTCTGTCAATGTCACGCACCCAGGGAAGAACAGACTGACCCCACTCTGTCTCTGTAACACACCCAGGGAAGAGCAGACTGACCCCACTCTGTCAATGTAACACACCCTGGGAAGAGCAGACTGACCCCAATCTGTCACTGTAACTCACCCAGGTAAGAGCAGACTGACCCCACTCTGTCAATGTAACAAACCCAGGGAGGAGCACACTGACCCCACTCTGTCAATGTAACAGACGCAGGGAAGAGCAGACTGACCGCACTCAGTCAACGTAACCCACCCAGGGAAGAGCAGACTGACCCCAGTCTGTCAATCTAACGCACCCTGGGAAGAGCAGACCGACCCCACGCTGTCACTGTAACACACCCAGGGACGAGCAGACTGACCCCACTCTGTCAATGTAACACGCCCAGGGAAGGGTAGACTGACCCCACTCTGTCAATGAAACACACCCAAGGAAGAGCAGACTGACCCCACTCTGTCAATGTAAAACACCGAGGGGAGAGCAGACTGACCCCACTCTGTCAATGTCACGCACCCAGGGAAGAACAAACTGACCCCACTCTGTCTCTGTAACCCACCCAGGGAAGAGTAGACTGACCCCACTCTGTCAATGTAACACACCCTGGGAAGAGCAGACTGACCCCAATCTGTCACTGTAACTCACCCAGGTAAGAGCAGACTGACCCCACTCTGTCAATGTAACAAACCCAGGGAGGAGCACACTGACCCCACTCTGTCAATGTAACAGACGCAGGGAAGAGCAGACTGACCGCACTCAGTCAACGTAACCCACCCAGGGAAGAGCAGACTGACCCCAGTCTGTCAATCTAACGCACCCTGGGAAGAGCAGACCGACCCCACGCTGTCACTGTAACACACCCAGGGACGAGCAGACTGACCCCACTCTGTCAATGTAACACGCCCAGGGAAGGGTAGACTGACCCCACTGTGTCAATGAAACACACCCAAGGAAGAGCAGACTGACCCCACTCTATCAATGTAACATACCCTGGGAGGAGCAGACTGACCCCACTCTGTCAATGTAACACACCCTGTGAAGAGCAGACTGACCGCACTCTGTCAATGTAACACATGCAGGGAAGTGTAGACTGACCCCACTCTGTCAATGTAACACACCCAGGGAAGAGCAGACGGACCTCACTCTGACAATGTAACACACCCTGGGAAGAGCAGACGGACCTCAATCTGTCAATGTAACACACCCAGGGAAGAGCAGACTAACCTCACTCTGTCAATGTAACACACCCAGGGAAGAGCATACTGACCCCACTCTGTCAATGTAACGCACCCAGGGAAGAGCAGACTGAACCCACTCTGTCAATATCACAGACCCAGGGAAGAGCAGACTGACCCCACTCTGTCAATGTAAAACACCCAGGGAAGAGCAGACTGACCCCTTTCTGTCAACGTTTCACACCCAGGGAAGATCAGACTGACCCAACTCTGTCAATGTAACACATTCTGGGAAGAGCAGACTGACCCAACTCTGTCATTGTAACACACCCAGGGAAGAGCAGACTGACCCCTCTCTGTCATTATAACACACACAGGGAAGAGCAGACTGACCTCACTCTGTCAATGTAACACACCCAGGGAAGAGCAGACTGAGCCCCCTCTGTCAATGTAACGCACCCAGGGAACAGAAGATTGACCTGGCTAGGTCAATGCAACATACCCAGGGAAGAGCAGACTGACCCCAATCTGTCAATGTAACACACCCAGGGAAGAGCAGACTCACCCCACTCTCTCAATGTCACGCACCCAGGGAAGAGCAGACTGACCGCACTCTGTCAATGTCACGCACCCAGGGAAGAGCAGACTGACCCCACTGTGTCAATGTAACACACCCAGGGAAGAGCAGACTGACCCCACACTTTCAATGTAACACATCCAGGGAAGAGCAGACTGACCCCTCTCTGTCAATGTAACACACCCAGGGAAGAGCAGACTGACCCCACTCTGTCAATGTAACACACCCAGGGAAGAGCAGACTGACCCCACTCTGTCAATGTCACGCACCCAGGGAAGAGCACACTGACCGCACTCTGTCAATGTAACACACCCAGGTAAGAGCAGACTGACCCCACTCTGTCAATGTAACAAACCCAGGGAAGAGCACACTGACCCCAATCTGTCAATGTAACACACCCAGGGAAGAGCTGAATGACCCCACTCTCTCAATGTCACGCACCCAGGGAAGAGCAGACTGACCGCACTCTGTCAATGTCACGCACCCAGGGAAGAGCAGACTGACCCCACTGTGTCAATGTAACACACCCAGGGAAGAGCAGACTGACCCCACACTTTCAATGTAACACATCCAGGGAAGAGCAGACTGACCCCTCTCTGTCAATGTAACACACCCAGGGAAGAGCAGACTGACCCCACACTGTCAATGTAACACATCCAGGGAAGAGCAGACTGACCCCACTCGGTCAATGTAACACACCCAGGGAAGAGTAGACTGACCCCACTCTGTCAATGTAATACGCCCAGGGTAGAGCAGACTGACCTCACTCTGTCAATGTAACACACCCAGGGAAGAGCAGACTGTCCCCACTCTGTCAATGTAACACACCCAGGGAAGAGCAGACTGACCCCACTCTGTCAATGTAAAACACAGAGGGGAGAGCAGACTGACCCCACTCTGTCAATGTCACGCACCCAGGGAAGAACAGACTGACCCCACTCTGTCTCTGTAACACACCCAGGGAAGAGCAGACTGACCCCACTCTGTCAATGTAACACAACCTGGGAAGAGCAGACTGACCCCAATCTGTCACTGTAACTCACCCAGGTAAGAGCAGACTGACCCCACTCTGTCAATGTAACAAACCCAGGGAGGAGCACACTGACCCCACTCTGTCAATGTAACAGACGCAGGGAAGAGCAGACTGACCGCACTCAGTCAACGTAACCCACCCAGGGAAGAGCAGACTGACCCCAGTCTGTCAATCTAACGCACCCTGGGAAGAGCAGACCGACCCCACTCTGTCACTGTAACACACCCAGGGACGAGCAGACTGACCCCACTCTGTCAATGTAACACGCCCAGGGAAGGGTAGACTGACCCCACTCTGTCAATGAAACACACCCAAGGAAGAGCAGACTGACCCCACTCTGTCAATGTAACACACCCTGGGAGGAGCAGACTGACCCCACTCTGTCAATGTAACACACCCTGGGAAGAGCAGACTGACCGCACTCTGTCAATGTAACACATGCAGGGAAGTGTAGACTGACCCCACTCTGTCAATGTAACACACCCAGGGAAGAGCAGACGGACCTCACTCTGTCAATGTAACACACCCTGGGAAGAGCAGACGGACCTCAACCTGTCAATGTAACACACCCAGGGAAGAGCAGACTAACCTCACTCTGTCAATGTAACACACCCAGGGAAAGGCAGATGGACCCTGTTCTGTCAATGTAACACACCCAAGGAAGAGCATACTGACCCCACTCTGTCAATGTAACGCACCCAGGGAAGAGCAGACTGAACCCACTCTGTCAATATCACAGACCCAGGGAAGAGCAGACTGACCCCACTCTGTCAATGTAAAACACCCAGGGAAGAGCAGACTGACCCCTTTCTGTCAACGTTTCACACCCAGGGAAGATCAGACTGACCCAACTCTGTCAATGTAACACATTCTGGGAAGAGCAGACTGACCCAACTCTGTCATTGTAACACACCCAGGGAAGAGCAGACTGACCCCTCTCTGTCATTATAACACACACAGGGAAGAGCAGACTGACCTCACTCTGTCAATGTAACACACCCAGGGAAGAGCAGACTGAGCCCCCTCTGTCAATGTAACGCACCCAGGGAACAGAAGATTGACCTGGCTAGGTCAATGCAACATACCCAGGGAAGAGCAGACTGACCCCAATCTGTCAATGTAACACACCCAGGGAAGAGCAGACTCACCCCACTCTCTCAATGTCACGCACCCAGGGAAGAGCAGACTGACCGCACTCTGTCAATGTCACGCACCCAGGGAAGAGCAGACTGACCCCACTGTGTCAATGTAACACACCCAGGGAAGAGCAGACTGACCCCACACTTTCAATGTAACACATCCAGGGAAGAGCAGACTGACCCCTCTCTGTCAATGTAACACACCCAGGGAAGAGCAGACTGACCCCACTCTGTCAATGTAACACACCCAGGGAAGAGCAGACTGACCCCACTCTGTCAATGTCACGCACCCAGAGAAGAGCACACTGACCGCACTCTGTCAATGTAACACACCCAGGGAAGAGCAGACTGACCCCACTCTGTCAATGTAACTCACCCAGGGAAGAGCAGACTGACCCCACTCTGTCAATGTAATACACCCAGGGTAGAGCAGACTGACCTCACTCTGTCAATGTAACACACCCAGGGAAGAGCAGACTGACCCCACTCTGTCAATGTAACTCACCCAGGGAAGAGCAGACTGACCCCACTCTGTCAATGTAACACACCCAGGGAAGAGCAGACTGACCCCACTCTGTCAATGTAACACACCCAGGGAAGAGCAGACTGACCCCACTCTGTAAATGTAACACACCCTGGGAAGAGCAGACTGACCCCAATCTGTCAATGTAACACACCCTGGGAAGAGCAGACTGACCCCACTCTGTCACTGTAACACACCCAGAGAAGAGCAGAATGACCTCTTCTGCAAAGTTACTCACACAGTGAACTGCAGACTTATCCCACTCTGTCAATGTAACCCACCCAGTGAAGTGCACATTGACCCCACTCTGTCATTGTAACACACCCAGGGAAGAGCAGACTGACCCCACTCTGTCAATGTAACACACCCTGGGAGGAGCAGACTGACCCCACTCTGTCAATGTAACACACCCTGGGAAGAGCAGACTGACCGCACTCTGTCAATGTAACACATGCAGGGAAGAGTAGACTGACCCCACTCAGTCAATGTAACACACCCAGGGAAGAGCAGACGGACCTCACTCTGTCAATGTAACACACCCTGGGAAGAGCAGACTGACCACACTCTGTCAATGTAACACACCCAGGGAAGAGCAGACTGACCCCACTCTGTCAATGTAAGACACCCAGTGAAGAGTAGACTGACCCCACTCTGTCAATGTAACACACCCAGGGAAGAGCAGACTGACCTCACTCTGTCAATGTAACACACCCAGGGAAGAGCAGACTGACCCCACTCTGTCAATGTAACACACGCAGGGAAAAGCAGACTGACCCCTTTATGTCAACGTTTCACACCCAGGGAAGTTCAGACTGACACAACTCTGTCAATGTAACACATTCTGGGAAGAGCAGACTGACCCAACTCTGTCATTGTAACACACCCAGGGAAGAGCAGACTGACCCCTCTCTGTCATTGTAACACACCCAGGGAAGAGCAGACTGACCTCACTCTGTCAATGTAACACACCCAGGGAAGATCAGACTGAGCCCCCTCTGTCAATGTAACGCACCCAGGGAACAGAAGATTGACCTGGCTAGGTCAATGCAACATACCAAGGGAAGAGCAGACTGACCCCAATCTGTCAATGTAACACACCCAGGGAAGAGCTGACTGACCCCACTCTGTCAATGTCACGCACCCAGGGAAGAGCAGACTGACCACACTCTGTCAATGTCACGCACCCAGAAAAGAGCAGACTGACCCCACTGTGTCAATGTAACACACCCAGGGAAGAGCAGACTGACCCCACACTTTCAATGTAACACATCCAGGGAAGAGCAGACTGACCCCTCTCTGTCAATATAACACACCCAGGGAAGAGCAGACTGACCGCACTCTGTCAATGTCACGCACCCAGGGAAGAGCAGACTGACCGCGCCCTGTCAATGTAACACACCCAGGGAAGAGCAGATTGACCCCACTGTGTCAATGTAACACACCCAGGGAAGAGCAGACTGACCCCATACTTTCAATGTAACCCACCGAGGGAAGAGCAGACTGACCTGTCTCTGTCAATGTAACACACCCAGGGAAGAGCAGACTGAAACCACTCTGGCAATATAACACACCCAGGGAAGAGCAGACTGACCCCTTTCTCTCAACGTTATAAACCCAGGGAAGATCAGACTGACCCAACTCTGTCAATGTAACACACACTGGGAAGAGCAGACTGACCCCACTCTGTCAATGTAACACACCCAGGGAAGAGCAGACTGACCCCACTCTGTCATTGTAACACACCCAGGGAAGAGCAGACGGACCTCAATCTGTCAATGTAACACACCCAGGGAAGAGCAGACTAACCTCACTCTGTCAATGTAACACACCTAGGGAAAGGCAGACGGACCCTGTTCTGTCAATGTAACACACCCAGGGAAGAGCATACTGACCCCACTCTGTCAATGTAACGCACCCAGGGAAGAGCAGACTGACCCCACTCTGTCAATATCACAGACCCAGGGAAGAGCAGACTGCCCCCACTCTGTCAATGTAACACACCCAGGGAAGAGCAGACTGACCCCACTCTGTCAATGTAACACACTCAGGGAAGAACACACTGACCCCACTCTGTCAATGTAACTCACCCAGGGAAGAGCAGACTGACCCCACTCTGTCAATGTAAGACACCCAGGGAAGAGTAGACTGACCCCACTCTGTCAATGTAATACACCCAGGGTAGAGCAGACTGACCTCACTCTGTCAATGTAACACACCCAGGGAAGAGCAGACTGTCCCCATTCTGTCAATGTAACACACCCAGGGAAGAGCAGACTGACCCCAATCTGTCAATGTAAAACCCCCAGGGAAGAGCAGACTGACCCCACTCTGTCAATGTCACGCACCCAGGGAAGAGCAGATTGACGCCACTCTGTATATGTAACACACCCAAGGAAGAGCAGACTGACCCAACACAGTCAATGTCACGTACCCAGGGAAGAGCACACTGACCGCACTCTGTCAATGTAACACACCCAGGGAAGAGCAGACTGACCCCACTCTGTCAATGTAACACACCCAGGGAAGAGCAGACAGATACCACTCTGTCAATGTAAGACACCCAGGGAAGAGCAGACTGACCTCACTCTGTCAATGTAACACACCCAGGGAAGAGCAGACTGACCCCTCTCTGTCAATGTAACACACCCAGGGAAGAGCCGACTGACCCCACTCTGTCAATGTAAAACACCCAGGGAAGAGCAGACTGACCCCTTTCTGTCAATGTTTCACACCCAGGGAAGATCAGACTGACCCAACTCTGTCAATGTAACACATTCTGGGAAGAGCAGACTGACCCAACTCTGTCATTGTCACACACACAGGGAAGAGCAGATGGACCCCACTCTGTCAATGTTTCACACCCAGGGAAGATCAGACTGACCCAACTCTGTCAATGTAACACATTCTGGGAAGAGCAGACTGACCCAACTCTGTCATTGTAACACACCCAGGGAGGAGCAGACTGACCCCACTCTGTCAATGTAACACACGCAGGGAAGAGTAGACTGACCCCACTCTGTCAATGTAACACACGCAGGGAAGAGTAGACTGACCCCACTCTGTCAATGTAACACACACAGGGAAGAGCAGACGGACCCCACTCTGTCAATGTAACAGACCCAGGGAAGTGCAGACTGACCACACTCTGTCAAAGTAACACACTCAGGGCAGAGCAGACTGACCCCAGTCTGTCAATGTAACTCACAAAGGGAAGAGCAGACTGACCCCACTCTGTCAATGTAACACACCCAGGGAAGAGCAGACTGACCCCACTCTGTCAATGTAACACACCCAGGGAAGAGCAGACTCACCCCACTCTGTCAATGTAACTCACTCAGGGAAGAGCAGACTGACCCCACCCTGTCAATGTCACATATCCAGGGAAGAGCAGACTGACCCCACTCTGTCAATGTAACACACCCAGGGAAGTGCAGACTGACTCCACTCGGTCAATGTAACACACCCAGGGAAGAGCAGACTGACCCCACTCTCTCAATGTAACACACCCAGGGAAGAGCAGACTGACCCCACTCTGTCAAAGTAACACACCCAGGGAAGAGCAGACTGACTCCACTCTGTCAATGTAACACACTCAGGGCAGAGCAGACTGACCCCAGTCTGTCAATGTAACTCACAAAGGGAAGAGCAGACTGACCCCAATCTGTCAATGTAAAACACCCAGGGAAGAGCACACTGACCCCACTCTGTCAATGTCACGCACCCAGGGAAGAGCAGACTGACCTCATTCTTTCAATGTCACTCACAAAGGGAAGAGCAGACTGACCCCAATCTGTCAATGTAAAACACCCAGGGAAGAGCACACTGACCCCACTCTGTCAATGTCACGCACCCAGGCAAGAGCACACTGACCGCTCTCTGTCAATGTAACACACCCAGGGATGAGCAGACTGACCCCACGCTGTCAATGTAACACACCCAGGGAAGAGCAGACTGACCTCACTCTGTCAATGTAACACGCCCAGGGAAGAGCAGACTGAACCCACTCTGTCAATGTAACACACCCAGGGAAGAGCAGACTGACTCCACTCTGTCAATGTAACACACCCAGGGAAGAGCAGACTCACCCACTCTCTCAGTATAACCCACCCAGGGAAGAGCAGACTGACCCCACTCTGTCAATGTAACGCACCCAGCGAAGAGCAGACTGACCCCAATCTGTCAATGTAACCCAGTCAGGTTAGAGCAGACTGACCACACTCTGTTAATGTAACACACCCAGGGAAGAGCAGACTGACCCCACTCTCTCAATGTAACACACCCGGGGAAGAGCAGACTGACCCCACTCTGTCAATGTAACACACACAGTGAAGAACAGACTGATCCCACTGTGTCAATGTAACACACCCAGGAAAGTGCAGACTGACCCCTCTGTGTCAATGTAACACACCCAGGGAAGACAAGACTGACCCCACTCTGTCAATATAACGCACCCAGCGAAGAGCAGACTGACCCCACTCTGTCAATGTAACCCAGTCAGGGAAGAGCAGACTGACCCCACTCTGTCAATGTAACACACCCAGGGTAGAGCAGACTGAACTCACTCTGTCAATGTAACACACCCAGGGAAGAGCAGACTCACCCCACTCTCTCAATGTAACCCACCCAGGGAAGAGCAGACTGACCCCACTCTGTCAATGTAACACCCCCAGGGAAGAGCAGACAGACCCCACTCTGTCAATGTAACACACCCAGGGAAGAGCAGATTGACCCCACTCTGTCAATGTAACACACCCAGGGAAGAGCAGACTGACCCCACTCTGTCAATGTAACACATCCAGGGAAAAGCAGACTGACCCCACTCTCTCAATGTAATACACCCGGGGAAGAACAGACTGACCCCACTCTGTCAATGTAACGCACCCAGCGAAGAGCAGACTGACCCCACTCTGTCAATGTAACCCAGTCAGATTAGAGCAGACTGACCCCACTCTGTCAATGTATCTCACAAAGGGAAGAGCAGACTGACCACACTCTGTCAAAGTAACACCACAAGGGCATAGCCGACTGACCCCACTCTGTCAATGTAACACACCCAGGGAAGAGCAGACTGACCCCACTCTGTCAATGTAACCCACCCAGGGAAGAGCAGACTGACTCCACTCTGTCAATGTAACACACCCAGGGAAGAGCAGACTGACCCCAATCTGTCAATGTAACACACCCAGGGAAGAGCAGACTGACCCCACTCTGTCAATGTAACACACTCAGGGCAGAGCAGACTGACCCCAGTCTGTCAATGTAACTCACAAAGGGAAGATCAGACTGACCCCACTCTGTCAATGTAACCCACCCAGGGAAGAGCAGACTGACTCCACTCTGTCAATGTAACACACCCAGGGAAGAGCAGACTGACCCCAATCTGTCAATGTAAAACACCCAGGGAAGAACACACTGACCCCACTCTGTCAATGTCACGCACCCAGGGAAGAGCAGACTGACCTCATTCTTTCAATGTCACTCACAAAGGGAAGAGCAGACTGACCCCACTATGTCAATGTAACACACCCAGGGAAGAGCAGACTGACCCCACTCTGTCAATGTAACCCACCCAGGGAAGAGCAGACTGACCCCACTCTGTCAATGTAATCCACCCAGGGAATAGCAGACTGACCCCACTCTGTCAATGTAACACACCCAGGGAAGAGCAGACTGACCACACTCTGTCAATGTAACACACGCAGGGAAGTGCAGACTGACCCCACTCTGTCAATCTAACACACCCAGGGAAGAGCAGACTGACCCCAGTCTGTCAATGTAACTCACAAAGGGAAGAGCATACTGACCCCACTCTGTCAATGTAACACACCCAGGGAGGAGCGGACTGACTCCACTCTGTCAATATAACACACCCAGGGAAGAGCAGACTGACCACACTCTGTCAATGTAACACACGCAGGGAAGTGCAGACTGACCACACTCTGTCAATGTAACACACCCAGGGAAGTGCAGACTGACCACACTCTGTCAATATAACACACCCAGGGAAGAGCAGACTGACCACACTCTGTCAATGTAACACACCCAGGGAAGAGCAGACTGACCCCACTCTGTCAATGTAACACACCCAGGGAAGAGCAGACTGAACCCAGTCTGTCAATGTAACTCACAAAGGGAAGAGTAGACTGACCCCACTCTGTCAGTGTAACCCACCCAGGGAAGAGCAGACCGAGCCCACTGCGTCAATGTAACACACCCAGTGAAGAGCAGACTGATCCCACTCTGTCAATGTAACACACCCAGGAAAGAGCAGACTGACCCCTCTTTGTCAATGTAACACACCCAGGGCAGACAAGACTGACCCCACTGTGTCAATGTAACACACCCAGGGAAGAGCAGACTGACCCCACTCTGTCAATGTAACACCCCCAGGGAAAAGCAGACTGACCCCACTCTGTCATTGTAACACACCCAGGGAAGAGCAGACTGACCCCACTCTGTCAATGTAACACACCCAGGGAAGAGCAGACTGACCCCACTCTGTCAATGTAACACATCCAGGGAAAAGCAGACTGACCCCACTCTCTCAATGTAACACACCCGGGGAAGAACAGACTGACCCCACTCTGTCAATGTAACGCACCCAGCGAAGAGCAGACTGACCCCACTCTGTCAATGTAACACACCCAGGGAAGAGCAGACTCACCCCACTCGGTCAATGTAACACATCCAGGTAAGAGCAGACTGACCCTTCACTGTCAATGTAAGACACCCAGGGAAGTGCAGACTGACCCCAGTCTGTCAATGTAACTCACAAAGGGAAGAGTAGACTGACCCCACTCTGTCAGTGTAACCCATCCAGGGAAGAGCAGACCGACCCCAATGCGTCAATGTAACACACCCAGTGAAGAGCAGACTGATCCCACTCTGTCAATGTAACACACACAGGGAAGACCTGACTGACCCCACTCAGTCAATGTAACACACAGGGAAGAGCAGACTGACCTCACTCTGTTTATGTAACACACCCAGGGAAGAGCAGACTGACCACACTCTGTCAATGTAACACACACAGGGAAGACCTGACTGACCCCACTCAGTCAATGTAACACACAGGGAAGAGCAGACTGACCTCACTCTGTTAATGTAACACACCCAGGGAAGAGCAGACCGACCCCACTCTGTAAATGTAAGACACCCAGGGAAGAGCAGACTGACCTCACTCTGTCAATGTAACACCCCCAGGGAAGAGCAGACTGACCTCATTCTTTCAATGTCACTCACAAAGGGAAGAGCAGACTGCCCCCACTCTGTCAATGTAACACACCCAGGAAAGAGCAGACTGACCCCTCTGTGTCAATGTAACACACCCAGGGCAGACAAGACTGACCCCACTCTGTCAATGTAACGCACCCAGCGAAGAGCAGACTGACCCCACTCTGTCAATGTAACCCACCCAGGGTAGAGCAGACTGACCCCACTCTGTTAATGTAACCCACCCAGGGAAGAGCAGACTGACCCCACTCTGTCAATGTAACACACCCAGGGAAGAGCAGACTGACCCCACTCTGTCAATGTAACACACCCAGGGAAGAGCAGACTGACCCCACTCTGTCAATGTAACACACCCAGGGAAGAGCAGACTGACCCCACTCTGTCAATTTAAGACACCCAGGGAATAGCACACTGACCCCTCTCTGTCAATGTAACCCACCCAGGAAAGAGCAGACTGACCCCACTCTGTCAATGTAACACTACCAGGAAAGAGCAGACTGACCCCACTCTGTCAATGTCACGCACCCAGGGAAGAGCAGACTGACCTCATTCTTTCAATGTCACTCACAAAGGGAAGAGCAGACTGCCCCCACTCTGTCAATGTAACACACCCAGGAAAGAGCAGACTGACCCCTCTGTGTCAATGTAACACACCCAGGGCAGACAAGACTGACCCCACTCTGTCAATGTAACGCACCCAGCGAAGAGCAGACTGACCCCACTCTGTCAATGTAACCCACCCAGGGAAGTGCAGACTGACCACACTCTGTCAATGTAACACACCCAGGGAAGGGCAGACCGACCACACTCTGTCAATGTAACACACCCAGGGAAGAGCAGACTGACCCCACTCTGTCAATGTAACCCACCCTGGAAAGAGCAGACTGACCCCACTCTGTCAATGTAACACTACCAGGAAAGAGCAGACTGACCCCACTGTGTCAATGTAACACACCCAGGGAAGAGCAGACAGACCCCACTCTGTCAATGAAACTCACAAAGGGAAGAGCAGACTGACCCCACTCTGTCAATTTAAAACCCAGGGAAGAGCAAACTGATTCCACTCTGTCGATATAACACACCCAGGGAAGAGCAGACTCACCCCACTCTGTCAATGTAACCCACCCAGGGAAGAGCAGACTGACCCTTCTCTGTCAATGTATCACACCCAGGGAAGAGCAGACTGACCCCACTCTGTCAGTGTAACACCCCCAGGGAAGAGCAGACTGACCCCACTCTGTCAATGTAACACACAGGGAAGAGCAGACTGACTCCACTCTGTCAATGTAACACACCCAGGGAAGAGCAGACTGACCCAACTCTGTCAATGTAACACACACATGGAAGAACAGACTGACCCCACTCTGTCAATGTAACACACTCTGTAAAGAGCAGACTGACCCCACTCTGTCAATGTAACACACCCAGGGAAGAGCAGACTGACCCCACTCTGTCAATGTAACACACCCAGGGAAGAGCAGACTGACCCCACTCTGTCAATGTAACACACCCAGGGAAGAGCAGACTGACCCTTCTCTGTGAATGCAACACATCCAGGGAAGGGCAGACTGACCCCATTCTGTTGATTTAACACCCCCAGGGAAGAGCAGACTGACCCCACTCTTTCAATGTAACACCCACAGTGAAGTGCAGACTGACCCCACTCTGTTAATGTAACACACCCATGGAAGAACAGACTGACCCAACTTTGTCAATGTAACACACACATGGAAGAACAGACTGACCCCACTCTGTCAATCTAACACACACAGGGAAGAGCAGACTGACCCCACTCTGTCAATGTTACACACAGGGAATAGCAGACTGACCCCACTCTTTCAATGTAACACACCCAGGTAAGAGCAGACTGACACAACTCTGTCAATGTAACACACCCATGGAAGAACAGACTGACCCCACTATGTCAATGTAACACACCCTGTAAAGAGCAGACTGACCCCACTCTGTCAATGTAACACACACAGGGAAGAGCTGACTGACCCCACTCTGTCAATTTAACGCATCCAGGTTTGAGCACACTGACCCCACTCTGTCAACGTAACACACACATGGAAGGGCAGACCAACCTAACTCTGTCAATGTAACTCACCCTGCAAAGAGCAGACTGACCCCACTCTGTCAATGTAACCACCCAGGTTTGAGCACACTGACCCCACACTGTCAATGTAACCCACCCAGGAAAGAGCAGACTGACCCAACTCTGTCAATATAACACCCCCAGGGGAGAGCAGACTGACCCAACTCTGTCAATATAACACACCCAGGGAAGAGCAGACTGACCCCATTCTATCAAAGTAATACACGCAGGGAAGAGCAGACAGACCCCACTCTGTCAATGTAACACACCCAGAGAAGAGCAGACTGACCTCACTCTGTCAATTTAACACCCCCAGGGAAGAGCAGACTGACCCCACTCATTCAATGTAACACACCCAGGGAAGAGCAGACTGACCCCACTCTGTCAATTTAACACCCCCAGGGAAGAGCAGACTGACCCCACCCTTTCAATGTAACACCCCCAGGGAAGAGCAGACTGACCCCACTCTGTCAATGTAAGACCCCCAGGGAAGAGCAGACTGAGCACACTCTGTCAATGTAACACACACAGGGAAGGGCAGACTGACCCCCCTCTGTCAATGTAGCACACCCAGGGAAGAGCAGACTGACCCCAATCTGTCAATGTAACACACCCAGGAAAGGGCTGACTGACCCCCCTCTGTCAATGTAACACACCCAGGGAAGAGCAGACCGACCCCAACTCTGTCAATGTAACACACCCAGGGAAGAGCACACTGACCCCACTCTGTCAACGTAACACACCCAGGAAAGAGCAGACTGACCCCACTCTATCAATGTAACACACCCAGGGAAGAGCAGACTGATCCCAATCTGTCAATGTAACACCGACAGGGAAGATCAGACTGACCCCACACTGTCAATGTAACACACCCAGGGAAGAGCAGACTGACCCCAATCTGTCAATGTAACTCAAAAAGGGAAGAGCAGACTGACCCCACTCTGTCAATGTAACACACCCAGGGAAGAGCAGACTGAACCCACTCTGTCAATGTAACACTACCAGGAAAGAGCAGACTGACCCCACTGTGTCAATGTAACACACCCAGGGAAGAGCAGACTGACCCCACTCTGTCAATGTTACACACCCAGTGAAGAGCAGACTGACCCCAGTCTGTCAATATAACACACCCAGGGAAGAGCAGACTGGCCCCACTCTGTCAATGTAACACACCAGGGAAGGGCAGACTGACCCCACTGTGTCAATGTAACACACCCAGGGAAGAGCAGACTGACCGAACTCTGTCCATGTAACACACCCAGGGAAGAGCAGACTGGCCCCACTCTGTCAATAAAACACCCCCAGGGAAGAGCAGACTCACCCCACTCTGTCGATGTAACACCCCCAGGGAAGAGCAGACTGACCCAACTCTGTCAATGTAACAGACCCAGGGAAGAGCAGACTGTCCCCACTCTGTCAATGTAACCCACCCAGGAAAGAGCAGACTGGCCCCACTCTGTCAATGTAACAAACACAGGGAAGAGCAGACTGACCCCACTCTGTCAATGTAACACACCCAGGGAAGAGCAGACTGACACCACTCTGTCAATATAACACACCCAGGGAAGAGCAGACAGACCCCACTCTGTCAATGAAACTCACAAAGGGAAGAGCAGACTGACCCCACTCTGTCAATGTAACACCCAGGGAAGAGCAAACTGATTCCACTCTGTCGATATAACACACCCAGGGAAGAGCAGACTCACCCCACTCTGTCAATGTAACCCACCCAGGGAAGAGCAGACTGACCCTTCTCTGTCAATGTATCACACCCAGGGAAGAGCAGACTGACCCCACTCTGTCAGTGTAACACCCCCAGGGAAGAGGAGACTGACCCCACTCTGTCAATGTAACACACAGGGAAGAGCAGACTGACTCCACTCTGTCAATGTAACACACCCAGGGAAGAGCAGACTGACCCAACTCTGTCAATGTAACACACACATGGAAGAACAGACTGACCCCACTCTGTCAATGTAACACACTCTGTAAAGAGCAGACTGACCCCACTCTGTCAATGTAACACACCCAGGGAAGAGCAGACTGACCCCACTCTGTCAATGTAACACACCCAGGGAAGAGCAGACTGACCCCACTCTGTCAATGTAACACACCCAGGGAAGAGCAGACTGACCCTTCTCTGTGAATGCAACACATCCAGGGAAGGGCAGACTGACCCCATTCTGTTGATTTAACACCCCCAGGGAAGAGCAGACTGACCCCACTCTTTCAATGTAACACCCACAGTGAAGTGCAGACTGACCCCACTCTGTTAATGTAACACACCCATGGAAGAACAGACTGACCCAACTTTGTCAATGTAACACACACATGGAAGAACAGACTGACCCCACTCTGTCAATCTAACACACACAGGGAAGAGCAGACTGACCCCACTCTGTCAATGTTACACACAGGGAATAGCAGACTGACCCCACTCTTTCAATGTAACACACCCAGGTAAGAGCAGACTGACACAACTCTGTCAATGTAACACACCCATGGAAGAACAGACTGACCCCACTATGTCAATGTAACACACCCTGTAAAGAGCAGACTGACCCCACTCTGTCAATGTAACACACACAGGGAAGAGCTGACTGACCCCACTCTGTCAATTTAACGCATCCAGGTTTGAGCACACTGACCCCACTCTGTCAACGTAACACACACATGGAAGGGCAGACCAACCTAACTCTGTCAATGTAACACACCCTGCAAAGAGCAGACTGACCCCACTCTGTCAATGTAACCACCCAGGTTTGAGCACACTGACCCCACACTGTCAATGTAACCCACCCAGGAAAGAGCAGACTGACCCAACTCTGTCAATATAACACCCCCAGGGGAGAGCAGACTGACCCAACTCTGTCAATGTAGCACACCCAGGGAAGAGCAGACCGACCCCAACTCTGTCAATGTAACACACCCAGGGAAGAGCACACTGACCCCACTCTGTCAACGTAACACACCCAGGAAAGAGCAGACTGACCCCACTCTATCAATGTAACACACCCAGGGAAGAGCAGACTGATCCCAATCTGTCAATGTAACACCGACAGGGAAGATCAGACTGACCCCACACTGTCAATGTAACACACCCAGGGAAGAGCAGACTGACCCCAATCTGTCAATGTAACTCAAAAAGGGAAGAGCAGACTGACCCCACTCTGTCAATGTAACACACCCAGGGAAGAGCAGACTGAACCCACTCTGTCAATGTAACACTACCAGGAAAGAGCAGACTGACCCCACTGTGTCAATGTAACACACCCAGGGAAGAGCAGACTGACCCCACTCTGTCAATGTTACACACCCAGTGAAGAGCAGACTGACCCCAGTCTGTCAATATAACACACCCAGGGAAGAGCAGACTGGCCCCACTCTGTCAATGTAACACACCAGGGAAGGGCAGACTGACCCCACTGTGTCAATGTAACACACCCAGGGAAGAGCAGACTGACCGAACTCTGTCCATGTAACACACCCAGGGAAGAGCAGACTGGCCCCACTCTGTCAATAAAACACCCCCAGGGAAGAGCAGACTCACCCCACTCTGTCGATGTAACACCCCCAGGGAAGAGCAGACTGACCCAACTCTGTCAATGTAACAGACCCAGGGAAGAGCAGACTGTCCCCACTCTGTCAATGTAACCCACCAAGGAAAGAGCAGACTGGCCCCACTCTGTCAATGTAACAAACACAGGGAAGAGCAGACTGACCCCACTCTGTCAATGTAACACACCCAGGGAAGAGCAGACTGACACCACTCTGTCAATATAACACACCCAGGGAAGAGCAGACTGGCCCCACTCTGTCATTAAAACACCCCCAGGGAAGAGCAGACTCACCCCACTCTGTCGATGTAACACCCCCAGGGAAGAGCAGACTGACCCAACTCTGTCAATATAACACACCCAGGGAAGAGCAGACTGACCCCATTCTAGCAAAGTAACACACCCAGGGAAGAGCAGACTGACCCCACTCTGTCACTGTAACACACCCACGGAAGAGCAGACTGACCTCACTCTGTCAATTTAACACCCCCAGGGAAGAGCAGACTGACCCCACTCTGTAATGTAACAGACCCAGGGAAGAGCAGACTGAGCACACTCTGTCAATGTAACACACCCAGGGAAGAGCAGACTGACCCCACTCTGTCAATGTAACAGACCCAGGGAAGAGCAGACTGACCCCAATCTGTCAGTGTAACACACCCAGGGAAGGGCAGACTGACCCCCCTCGGTCAATGTAACACACCCAGGGAAGAGCAGACCGACCCCACTCTGTCAATGTAACCCACCCTGGAAAGAGCAGACTGACCCCACTCTGTCAATGTAACACTACCAGGAAAGAGCAGACTGACCCCACTGTGTCAATGTAACACACTCAGGGAAGAGCAGACTGACCCCACTCTGTCAATGAAACTCACAAAGGGAAGAGCAGACTGACCCCACTCTGTTAATGTAACACACCCAGGGAAGAGCAAACTGATTCCACTCTGTCGATATAAAACACCCAGGGAAGAGCAGACTCAACCCACTCTGTCAATGTAACCCACCCAGGGAAGAGCAGACTGACCCTTCTCTGTCAATGTAACACACCCAGGGAAGGGCAGACTGACCCCATTCTATCAAAGTAACACCCCCAGGGAAGAGCAGACTGACCCCACTCTGTCTATGTAACACACCCAGGGAAGAGCAGACTGACCCCACTCTGTCAAAAAACACACCCAGGGAAGAGCAGACTGACCCAACTCTGTCAATGTAACACACGCAGGGAAGACCAGACTGGCCCCACTCTGTCAATAAAACACCCCCAGGGAAGAGCAGACTCACCCCACTCTGTCAATGTAACACACACATGGAAGAACAGACTGACCCCACTCTGTCAATGTAACACACTCTGTAAAGAGCAGACTGACCCCACTCTGTCAATGTAACACACCCAGGGAAGAGCAGACTAACCCCACTCTGTCAATATAACACACCCAGGGAAGAGCAGACTGGCCCCACTCTGTCAATAAAACACCCCCAGGGAAGAGCAGACTCACCCCACTCTGTCGATGTAACACCCCCAGTGAAGAGCAGACTGACCCAACTCTGTCAATATAACACACCCAGGGAAGAGCAGACTGACCCCATTCTAGCAAAGTAACACACCCAGGGAAGAGCAGACTGACCCCACTCTGTCAACGTAACACACACAGGGAAGGGCAGACCAACCTAACTCTGTCAATGTAACACACCCTGCAAAGAGCAGACTGACCCCACTCTGTCAATGTAACAGACCCAGTTTTGAGCACACTGACCCCACTCTGTCAATGTAACCCACCCAGGAAAGAGCAGACTGACCCCACTCTGTCAATGTAACACACACAGGGAAGAGCAGACTGACCCCACTCTGTCAATGTAACACAACCAGGGAAGAGCAGACTGACCCCACTCTGTCAATATAACACACCCAGGGAAGAGCAGACTGGCCCCACTCTGTCAATAAAACACCCCCAGGGAAGAGCAGACTCAGCCCACTCTGTCGATGTAACACCCCCACGGAATAGCAGACTGACCCAACACTGTCAATATAACACACCCAGGGAAGAGCAGACTGACCCCATTCTAGCAAAGTAACACACCCAGGGAAGAGCAGACTGACCCCACTCTGTCACTGTAACACACCCACGGAAGAGCAGACTGACCTCACTCTGTCAATTTAACACCCCCAGGGAAGAGCAGACTGACCCCACTCTTTCAATGTAACAGACCCAGGGAAGAGCAGACTGAGCACACTCTGTCAATGTAACAGACCCTGGGAAGAGCAGACTGACCCCAATCTGTCAGTGTAACACACCCAGGGAAGGGCAGACTGAACCCCCTCTGTCAATGTAACACACCCAGGGAAGAGCAGACCGACCCCACTCTGTCAATGTAACACACCCAGGGAAGAGCAGACTGAACCCACTCTGTCAATGTAACCCACCCTGGAAAGAGCAGACTGACCCCACTCTGTCAATGTAACACTATCAGGAAAGAGCAGACTGACCCCACTGTGTCAATGTAACACACCCAGGGAAGAGCAGACTGACCCCACTCTGTCAATGAAACTCACAAAGGGAAGAGCAGACTGACCCCACTCTGTTAATGTAACACACCCAGGGAAGAGCAAACAGATTCCACTCTGTCGATATAAAACACCCAGGGAAGAGCAGACTCACCCCACTCTGTCAATAAAACACCCCCAGGGAAGAGCAGACTCAGCCCACTCTGTCGATGTAACACCCCCAGTGAAGAGCAGACTGACCCAACTCTGTCAATATAACACACCCAGGGAAGAGCAGACTGACCCCATTCTAGCAAAGTAACACACCCAGGGAAGAGCAGACTGACCCCACTCTGTCACTGTAACACACCCACGGAAGAGCAGACTGACCTCACTCTGTCAATTTAACACACCCACGGACGAGCAGACTGACCCCACTCTGTCAATGTAACACACCCAGGGAAGAGCAGACTGACCCTTCTCGGTGAATGCAACACATCCAGGGAAGGGCAGACTGACCCCACTCTGTCAATGTAACAAACCCAGGGAAGAACAGACTGACCCCAATCTGTCAATGTAACCCACCCAGGAAAGAGCAGACTGACCCCACTCTGTCAATGTAACACACCCAGGGAAGAGCAGACAGACCCCACACTGTCAATGTAACACACCCAGGGAAGAGCAGACTGACCCCACTCTGTCAATGTAACCACCCAGGTTTGAGCACACTGACCCCACACTGTCAATGTAACCCACCCAGGAAAGAGCAGACTGACCCAACTCTGTCAATATAACACCCCCAGGGGAGAGCAGACTGACCCAACTCTGTCAATATAACACACCCAGGGAAGAGCAGACTGACCCCATTCTATCAAAGTAATACACGCAGGGAAGAGCAGACAGACCCCACTCTGTCAATGTAACACACCCAGAGAAGAGCAGACTGACCTCACTCTGTCAATTTAACACCCCCAGGGAAGAGCAGACTGACCCCACTCTTTCAATGTAACACACCCAGGGAAGAGCAGACTGACCCCACTCTGTCAATTTAACACCCCCAGGGAAGAGCAGACTGACCCCACCCTTTCAATGTAACACCCCCAGGGAAGAGCAGACTGACCCCACTCTGTCAATGTAAGACCCCCAGGGAAGAGCAGACTGAGCACACTCTGTCAATGTAACACACACAGGGAAGGGCAGACTGACCCCCCTCTGTCAATGTAGCACACCCAGGGAAGAGCAGACTGACCCCAATCTGTCAATGTAACACACCCAGGAAAGGGCTGACTGACCCCCCTCTGTCAATGTAACACACCCAGGGAAGAGCAGACCGACCCCAACTCTGTCAATGTAACACACCCAGGGAAGAGCACACTGACCCCACTCTGTCAACGTAACACACCCAGGAAAGAGCAGACTGACCCCACTCTATCAATGTAACACACCCAGGGAAGAGCAGACTGATCCCAATCTGTCAATGTAACACCGACAGGGAAGATCAGACTGACCCCACACTGTCAATGTAACACACCCAGGGAAGAGCAGACTGACCCCAATCTGTCAATGTAACTCAAAAAGGGAAGAGCAGACTGACCCCACTCTGTCAATGTAACACACCCAGGGAAGAGCAGACTGAACCCACTCTGTCAATGTAACACTACCAGGAAAGAGCAGACTGACCCCACTGTGTCAATGTAACACACCCAGGGAAGAGCAGACTGACCCCACTCTGTCAATGTTACACACCCAGTGAAGAGCAGACTGACCCCAGTCTGTCAATATAACACACCCAGGGAAGAGCAGACTGGCCCCACTCTGTCAATGTAACACACCAGGGAAGGGCAGACTGACCCCACTGTGTCAATGTAACACACCCAGGGAAGAGCAGACTGACCGAACTCTGTCCATGTAACACACCCAGGGAAGAGCAGACTGGCCCCACTCTGTCAATAAAACACCCCCAGGGAAGAGCAGACTCACCCCACTCTGTCGATGTAACACCCCCAGGGAAGAGCAGACTGACCCAACTCTGTCAATGTAACAGACCCAGGGAAGAGCAGACTGTCCCCACTCTGTCAATGTAACCCACCCAGGAAAGAGCAGACTGGCCCCACTCTGTCAATGTAACAAACACAGGGAAGAGCAGACTGACCCCACTCTGTCAATGTAACACACCCAGGGAAGAGCAGACTGACACCACTCTGTCAATATAACACACCCAGGGAAGAGCAGACTGGCCCCACTCTGTCATTAAAACACCCCCAGGGAAGAGCAGACTCACCCCACTCTGTCGATGTAACACCCCCAGGGAAGAGCAGACTGACCCAACTCTGTCAATATAACACACCCAGGGAAGAGCAGACTGACCCCATTCTAGCAAAGTAACACACCCAGGGAAGAGCAGACTGACCCCACTCTGTCACTGTAACACACCCACGGAAGAGCAGACTGACCTCACTCTGTCAATTTAACACCCCCAGGGAAGAGCAGACTGACCCCACTCTGTAATGTAACAGACCCAGGGAAGAGCAGACTGAGCACACTCTGTCAATGTAACACACCCAGGGAAGAGCAGACTGACCCCACTCTGTCAATGTAACAGACCCAGGGAAGAGCAGACTGACCCCAATCTGTCAGTGTAACACACCCAGGGAAGGGCAGACTGACCCCCCTCGGTCAATGTAACACACCCAGGGAAGAGCAGACCGACCCCACTCTGTCAATGTAACCCACCCTGGAAAGAGCAGACTGACCCCACTCTGTCAATGTAACACTACCAGGAAAGAGCAGACTGACCCCACTGTGTCAATGTAACACACCCAGGGAAGAGCAGACTGACCCCACTCTGTCAATGAAACTCACAAAGGGAAGAGCAGACTGACCCCACTCTGTTAATGTAACACACCCAGGGAAGAGCAAACTGATTCCACTCTGTCGATATAAAACACCCAGGGAAGAGCAGACTCAACCCACTCTGTCAATGTAACCCACCCAGGGAAGAGCAGACTGACCCTTCTCTGTCAATGTAACACACCCAGGGAAGAGCAGACTGACCCCATTCTATCAAAGTAACACCCCCAGGGAAGAGCAGACTGACCCCACTCTGTCTATGTAACACACCCAGGGAAGAGCAGACTGACCCCACTCTGTCAAAAAACACACCCAGGGAAGAGCAGACTGACCCAACTCTGTCAATGTAACACACCCAGGGAAGACCAGACTGGCCCCACTCTGTCAATAAAACACCCCCAGGGAAGAGCAGACTCACCCCACTCTGTCAATGTAACACACACATGGAAGAACAGACTGACCCCACTCTGTCAATGTAACACACTCTGTAAAGAGCAGACTGACCCCACTCTGTCAATGTAACACACCCAGGGAAGAGCAGACTAACCCCACTCTGTCAATATAACACACCCAGGGAAGAGCAGACTGGCCCCACTCTGTCAATAAAACACCCCCAGGGAAGAGCAGACTCACCCCACTCTGTCGATGTAACACCCCCAGTGAAGAGCAGACTGACCCAACTCTGTCAATATAACACACCCAGGGAAGAGCAGACTGACCCCATTCTAGCAAAGTAACACACCCAGGGAAGAGCAGACTGACCCCACTCTGTCAACGTAACACACACAGGGAAGGGCAGACCAACCTAACTCTGTCAATGTAACACACCCTGCAAAGAGCAGACTGACCCCACTCTGTCAATGTAACAGACCCAGTTTTGAGCACACTGACCCCACTCTGTCAATGTAACCCACCCAGGAAAGAGCAGACTGACCCCACTCTGTCAATGTAACACACACAGGGAAGAGCAGACTGACCCCACTCTGTCAATGTAACACAACCAGGGAAGAGCAGACTGACCCCACTCTGTCAATATAACACACCCAGGGAAGAGCAGACTGGCCCCACTCTGTCAATAAAACACCCCCAGGGAAGAGCAGACTCAGCCCACTCTGTCGATGTAACACCCCCACGGAATAGCAGACTGACCCAACACTGTCAATATAACACACCCAGGGAAGAGCAGACTGACCCCATTCTAGCAAAGTAACACACCCAGGGAAGAGCAGACTGACCCCACTCTGTCACTGTAACACACCCACGGAAGAGCAGACTGACCTCACTCTGTCAATTTAACACCCCCAGGGAAGAGCAGACTGACCCCACTCTTTCAATGTAACAGACCCAGGGAAGAGCAGACTGAGCACACTCTGTCAATGTAACAGACCCTGGGAAGAGCAGACTGACCCCAATCTGTCAGTGTAACACACCCAGGGAAGGGCAGACTGAACCCCCTCTGTCAATGTAACACACCCAGGGAAGAGCAGACCGACCCCACTCTGTCAATGTAACACACCCAGGGAAGAGCAGACTGAACCCACTCTGTCAATGTAACCCACCCTGGAAAGAGCAGACTGACCCCACTCTGTCAATGTAACACTATCAGGAAAGAGCAGACTGACCCCACTGTGTCAATGTAACACACCCAGGGAAGAGCAGACTGACCCCACTCTGTCAATGAAACTCACAAAGGGAAGAGCAGACTGACCCCACTCTGTTAATGTAACACACCCAGGGAAGAGCAAACAGATTCCACTCTGTCGATATAAAACACCCAGGGAAGAGCAGACTCACCCCACTCTGTCAATAAAACACCCCCAGGGAAGAGCAGACTCAGCCCACTCTGTCGATGTAACACCCCCAGTGAAGAGCAGACTGACCCAACTCTGTCAATATAACACACCCAGGGAAGAGCAGACTGACCCCATTCTAGCAAAGTAACACACCCAGGGAAGAGCAGACTGACCCCACTCTGTCACTGTAACACACCCACGGAAGAGCAGACTGACCTCACTCTGTCAATTTAACACACCCACGGACGAGCAGACTGACCCCACTCTGTCAATGTAACACACCCAGGGAAGAGCAGACTGACCCTTCTCGGTGAATGCAACACATCCAGGGAAGGGCAGACTGACCCCATTCTGTTGATTTAACACCCCCAGGGAAGAGCAGACTGACCCCACTCTTTCAATGTAACACCCACAGTGAAGTGCAGACTGACCCCACTCTGTTAATGTAACACACCCATGGAAGAACAGACTGACCCAACTTTGTCAATGTAACACACACATGGAAGAACAGACTGACCCCACTCTGTCAATCTAACACACACAGGGAAGAGCAGACTGACCCCACTCTGTCAATGTTACACACAGGGAATAGCAGACTGACCCCACTCTTTCAATGTAACACACCCAGGTAAGAGCAGACTGACACAACTCTGTCAATGTAACACACCCATGGAAGAACAGACTGACCCCACTATGTCAATGTAACACACCCTGTAAAGAGCAGACTGACCCCACTCTGTCAATGTAACACACACAGGGAAGAGCTGACTGACCCCACTCTGTCAATTTAACGCATCCAGGTTTGAGCACACTGACCCCACTCTGTCAACGTAACACACACATGGAAGGGCAGACCAACCTAACTCTGTCAATGTAACACACCCTGCAAAGAGCAGACTGACCCCACTCTGTCAATGTAACCACCCAGGTTTGAGCACACTGACCCCACACTGTCAATGTAACCCACCCAGGAAAGAGCAGACTGACCCAACTCTGTCAATATAACACCCCCAGGGGAGAGCAGACTGACCCAACTCTGTCAATATAACACACCCAGGGAAGAGCAGACTGACCCCATTCTATCAAAGTAATACACGCAGGGAAGAGCAGACAGACCCCACTCTGTCAATGTAACACACCCAGAGAAGAGCAGACTGACCTCACTCTGTCAATTTAACATCCCCAGGGAAGAGCAGACTGACCCCACTCTTTCAATGTAACACACCCAGGGAAGAGCAGACTGACCCCACTCTGTCAATTTAACACCCCCAGGGAAGAGCAGACTGACCCCACCCTTTCAATGTAACACCCCCAGGGAAGAGCAGACTGACCCCACTCTGTCAATGTAAGACCCCCAGGGAAGAGCAGACTGAGCACACTCTGTCAATGTAACACACACAGGGAAGGGCAGACTGACCCCCCTCTGTCAATGTAGCACACCCAGGGAAGAGCAGACTGACCCCAATCTGTCAATGTAACACACCCAGGAAAGGGCTGACTGACCCCGCTTTGTCAATGTAACACACCCAGGGAAGAGCAGACCGACCCCAACTCTGTCAATGTAACACACCCAGGGAAGAGCACACTGACCCCACTCTGTCAATGTAACACCGACAGGGAAGATCAGACTGACCCCACACTGTCAATGTAACACACCCAGGGAAGAGCAGACTGACCCCAATCTGTCAATGTAACTCAAAAAGGGAAGAGCAGACTGACCCCACTCTGTCAATGTAACACACCCAGGGAAGAGCAGACTGAACCCACTCTGTCAATTTAAGACACCCAGGGAATAGCACACTGACCCCTCTCTGTCAATGTAACCCACCCAGGAAAGAGCAGACTGACCCCACTCTGTCAATGTAACACTACCAGGAAAGAGCAGACTGACCCCACTGTGTCAATGTAACACACCCAGGGAAGAGCAGACTGACCCCACTCTGTCAATGTAACACACCCAGTGAAGAGCAGACTGACCCCAGTCTGTCAATATAACACACCCAGGGAAGAGCAGACTGGCCCCACTCTGTCAATGTAACACACCAGGGAAGGGCAGACTGACCCCACTGTGTCAATGTAACACACCCAGGGAAGAGCAGACTGACCGAACTCTGTCCATGTAACACACCCAGGGAAGAGCAGACTGGCCCCAATCTGTCAATAAAACACCCCCAGGGAAGAGCAGACTCACCCCACTCTGTCGATGTAACACCCCCAGGGAAGAGCAGACTGACCCAACTCTGTCAATGTAACAGACCCAGGGAAGAGCAGACTGTCCCCACTCTGTCAATGTAACCCACCCAGGAAAGAGCAGACTGGCCCCACTCTGTCAATGTAACAAACACAGGGAAGAGCAGACTGACCCCACTCTGTCAATGTAACACACCCAGGGAAGAGCAGACTGACACCACTCTGTCAATATAACACACCCAGGGAAGAGCAGACTGGCCCCACTCTGTCATTAAAACACCCCCAGGGAAGAGCAGACTGACCCCATTCTAGCAAAGTAACACACCCAGGGAAGAGCAGACTGACCCCACTCTGTCACTGTAACACACCCACAGAAGAGCAGACTGACCTCACTCTGTCAATTTAACACCCCCAGGGAAGAGCAGACTGACCCAACTCTGTCAATATAACACACCCAGGGAAGAGCAGACTGACCCCATTCTAGCAAAGTAACACACCCAGGGAAGAGCAGACTGACCCCACTCTGTCACTGTAACACACCCACGGAAGAGCAGACTGACCTCACTCTGTCAATTTAACACCCCCAGGGAAGAGCAGACTGACCCCACTCTGTAATGTAACAGACCCAGGGAAGAGCAGACTGAGCACACTCTGTCAATGTAACACACCCAGGGAAGAGCAGACTGAGCCCACTCTGTCAATGTAACAGACCCAGGGAAGAGCAGACTGACCCCAATCTGTCAGTGTAACACACCCAGGGAAGGGCAGACTGACCCCCCTCGGTCAATGTAACACACCCAGGGAAGAGCAGACCGACCCCACTCTGTCAATGTAACCCACCCTGGAAAGAGCAGACTGACCCCACTCTGTCAATGTAACACTACCAGGAAAGAGCAGACTGACCCCACTGTGTCAATGTAACACACCCAGGGAAGAGCAGACTGACCCCACTGTGTCAATGTAACACACCCAGGGAAGACCAGACTGGCCCCACTCTGTCAATAAAACACCCCCAGGGAAGAGCAGACTCACCCCACTCTGTCAATGTAACACACACATGGAAGAACAGACTGACCCCACTCTGTCAATGTAACATACTCTGTAAAGAGCAGACTGACCCCACTCTGTCAATGTAACACACCCAGGGAAGAGCAGACTGACCCCACTCTGTCAATATAACACACCCAGGGAAGAGCAGACTGGCCCCACTCTGTCAATAAAAAACCCCCAGGGAAGAGCAGACTCACCCCACTCTGTCGATGTAACACCCCCAGTGAAGAGCAGACTGACCCAACTCTGTCAATATAACACACCCAGGGAAGAGCAGACTGACCCCATTCTAGCAAAGTAACACACCCAGGGAAGAGCAGACTGACCCCACTCTGTCAACGTAACACACACAGGGAAGGGCAGACCAACCTAACTCTGTCAATGTAACACACCCTGCAAAGAGCAGACTGACGCCACTCTGTCAATGTAACAGACCCAGTTTTGAGCACACTGACCCCACTCTGTCAATGTAACCCACCCAGGAAAGAGCAGACTGACCCCACTCTGTCAATGTAACACACACAGGGAAGAGCAGACTGACCCCACTCTGTCAATGTAACACAACCAGGGAAGAGCAGACTGACCCCACTCTGTCAATATAACACACCCAGGGAAGAGCAGACTGGCCCCACTCTGTCAATAAAACACCCCCAGGGAAGAGCAGACTCAGCCCACTCTGTCGATGTAACACCCCCACGGAATAGCAGACTGACCCAACACTGTCAATATAACACACCCAGGGAAGAGCAGACTGACCCCATTCTAGCAAAGTAACACACCCAGGGAAGAGCAGACTGACCCCACTCTGTCACTGTAACACACCCACGGAAGAGCAGACTGACCTCACTCTGTCAATTTAACACCCCCAGGGAAGAGCAGACTGACCCCACTCTTTCAATGTAACAGACCCAGGGAAGAGCAGACTGCCAACACTCTGTCAATGTAACAGACCCTGGGAAGAGCAGACTGACCCCAATCTGTCAGTGTAACACACGCAGGGAAGGGCAGACTGAACCCCCTCTGTCAATGTAACACACCCAGGGAAGAGCAGACCGACCCCACTCTGTCAATGTAACACACCCAGGGAAGAGCAGACTGACCCCACTCTGTCAATGTAACCCACCCTGGAAAGAGCAGACTGACCCCACTCTGTCAATGTAACACTACCAGGAAAGAGCAGACTGACCCCACTGTGTCAATGTAACACACCCAGGGAAGAGCAGACTGACCCCACTCTGTCAATGAAACTCACAAAGGGAAGAGCAGACTGACCCCACTCTGTTCATGTAACACACCCAAGGAAGAGCAAACTGATTCCACTCTGTCGATATAAAACACCCAGGGAAGAGCAGACTCACCCCACTCTGTCAATAAAACACCCCCAGGGAAGAGCAGACTCAGCCCACTCTGTCGATGTAACACCCCCAGTGAAGAGCAGACTGACCCAACTCTGTCAATATAACACACCCAGGGAAGAGCAGACTGACCCCATTCTAGCAAAGTAACACACCCAGGGAAGAGCAGACTGACCCCACTCTGTCACTGTAACACACCCACGGAAGAGCAGACTGACCTCACTCTGTCAATTTAACACCCCCAGGGAAGAGCAGACTGACCTCACTCTTTCAATGTAACACCCCCAGGGAAGAGCAGACTGACTCCACTCTGTCAATGTAAGACCCCCAGGGAAGAGCAGAGAGAGCACACTCTGTCAATGTATCACACCCAGGGAAGAGCCGACTGACCCCACTCTGTCAATGTAACACACCCAGGGAAGAGCAGACTGACCCCAATCTGTCAATGTAACACACGCAGGGAAGAGCAGACTGACCCCACTCTGTCAATGTAACCCACCCTGGAAAGAGCAGACTGACCCCACTCTGTCAATGTAACACTACCAGGAAAGAGCAGACTGACCCCACTGTGTCAATGTAACACACCCAGGGAAGAGCAGACTGACCCCACTCTGTCAATGAAACTCACAAAGGGAAGAGCAGACTGACCCTTCTCTGTCAATGTAACACACCCAGGGAAGGGCAGACTGACCCCACTCTGTCAACGTAACCCACCCAGGAAAGAGCAGACTGACCCCACTCTATCAATGTAACACACCCAGGGAAGAGCAGACTGACCCCACTCTGTCAATGTAACACCGACAGGGAATAGCACACTGACCCCTCTCTGTCAATGTAACCCACCCAGGAAAGAGCAGACTGACCCCACTCTGTCAATGTAACACTACCAGGAAAAAGCAGACTGACCCCACTGTGTCAATGTAACACACCCAGGGAAGAGCAGACTGACCCCACTCTGTCAATGTAACACACCCAGTGAAGAGCAGACTGACCCCACTCTGTCAATATAACACACCCAGGGAAGAGCAGACTGGCCCCACTCTGTCAATGTAACACACCCAGGGAAGAGCAGACTGACCCCACTGTGTCAATGTAACACACCCAGGGAAGAGCAGACTGACCGAACTCTGTCAATGTAACACCCCCAGGGAAGAGCAGACTGACCCAACTCTGTCAATATAACACACCCAGGGAAGAGCAGACTGACCGCATTCTATCAAAGTAACACCCCCAGGGAAGAGCAGACTGACCCCACTCTGTCAATGTAACCCACCCAGGGAAGAGCAGACTCACCCCACTCTGTCAATGTAACCCACCCAGGGAAGAGCAGACTGACCCCACTCTGTCAATGTAACACACCCAGGGAAGAGCAGACTGACCCCACTCCGTCAATGTAACACACCCAGGGAAGAGCAGACTGACCCAACTCTGTCAATGTAACACACACATGGAAGAACAGACTGACCCGACTCTGTCAATGTAACACACCCAGGGAAGAGCAGACTGACCCTTCTCTGTGAATGCAACACATCCAGGGAAGGGCAGACTGACCCCATTCTGTTAATTTAACACCCCCAGGGAAGAGCAGACTGACCCCACTCTTTCAATGTAACACACACAGGGAAGTGCAGACTGACCCCACTCTGTTAATGTAACTCACCCAGGGAAGAGCAGACTGACACAACTCTGTCAATGTAACACACCCATGGAAGAACAGACTGACCCCACTATGTCAATGTAACACACCCTGTAAAGAGCAGACTGACCCCACTCTGTCAATGTAACACACACAGGTAAGAGCTGACTGACCCCACTCTGTCAATTTAACGCACCCAGGTTTGAGCACACTGACCCCACTCTGTCAACGTAACACACACAGGGAAGGGCAGACTGACCCCACTCTGTCAATGTAACAGACCCTGGTTTGAGCACACTGACCCCACTCTGTCAATGTAACCCACCCAGGAAAGAGCAGACTGACCCCACTCTGTCAATGTAACACACACAGGGAAGAGCAGACTGACCCCACTCTGTCAATGTAACACACCCAGGGAAGAGCAGACTGACCCCACTCTGTCAATATAACACACCCAGGGAAGAGCAGACTGGCCCCACTCTGTCAATAAAACACCCCCAGGGAAGAGCAGACTCACCCCACTCTGTCGATGTAACACCCCCAGGGAATAGCAGACTGACCCAACTCTGTCAATATAACACACCCAGGGAAGAGCAGACTCACCCCATTCTAGCAAAGTAACACACCCAGGGAAGAGCAGACTGACCCCACTCTGTCACTGTAACACACCCACGGAAGAGCAGACTGACCTCACTCTGTCACTGTAACACACCCACGGAAGAGCAGACTGACCTCACTCTGTCAATTTAACACCTCCAGGGAAGAGCAGACTGACCGCACTCTTTCAATGTAACACACACAGGGAAGAGCAGACTGACCCCACTCTGTTAATGTAACACACAGGGAAGAGCAGACTGACCCCACTCTGTCAATGTAACACACCCTGTAAAGAGCAGACTGACCCCACTCTGTCAAAGTAACACATACAGTGAAGGGCAGACCGACCCCACTCTGTCAATGTAACACACCCAGGGAAGAGCTGACGGACCCCACTCTGTCAATTTAACGCACCCTGGTTTGAGCACACTGACCCCACTCTGTCAATGTAGCCCACCCAGGAAAGAGCAGACTGACCCCCTCTGTCAATGTAACACACACAGGGATGAGCAGATTGACCCAACTCTGTCAATGTAACCCACTCAGTTAAGAGCAGACTGACCCCAATCGGTCAATGTAACCTTCCCAGGGAAGAGCAAACAGACCGCACTCTGTTGATGGAACACACCCAGGGAAGAGCAGACTGACCCAACTCTGTCAATGTAACACACTCAAGGAAGAACAGACTGACCCCACTCTGTCAATGTAACATACTCTGTAAAGAGCAGACTGACCCCACTCTGTCAATGTAAAACACACAGGGAAGGGCAGACCGACCCCACTCTGACAATGGAACACACCCAGGGAAGAGCAGACTGACCCCACTCTGTCAATGTAACACACCCAGGGAAGAGCAGACTGACCCTTCTCGGTGAATGCAACACATCCAGGGAAGGGCATACTGACCCCATTCTGTTAATTTAACACCCCCAGGGAAGAGCAGACTGACCCCACTCTTTCAATGTAACACCCACAGTGAAGTGCAGACTGACCCCACTCTGTTAATGTAACTCACCCAGGGAAGATCCAACTGACCCCACTCTGTCAATGTAACACATCCAGGGAAGGTCAGACTGACCCCATTCTGTCAATCTAACACACACAGGGAAGAGCAGACTGACCCCACTCTGTCAATGTTACACACAGGGAATAGCAGACTGACCCCACTCTGTCAATGTAACACACCCATGGAAGAACAGACAGACCCAACTCTGTCAATGTAACACACACATGGAAGAACAGACTGACCCCACTCTGTCAATCTAACACACACAGGGGAGAGCAGACTGACCCCACTCTGTCAATGTTACACACAGGGAATAGCAGACTGACCCCACTCTGTCAATGTAACACACCCAGGGAAGAGCAGACTGACACAACTCTGTCAATGTAACACACCGATGGAAGAACAGACTGACCCCACGATGTCAATGTAACACACCCTGTAAAAAGCAGACTGACCCCACTCTGTCAATGTAACACACACAGGGAAGAGCTGACTGACCCCACTCTGTCAATTTAACGCACCCTGGTTTGAGCACACTGACCCCACTCTGTCAACGTAACACACACAGGGAAGGGCAGACCAACCTAACTCTGTCAATGTAACACACCCTGCAAAGAGCAGACTGACCCCACTCTGTCAATGTAACAGACCCAGGTTTGAGCACACTGACCGCACTCTGTCAATGTAACCCACCCAGGAAAGAGCAGACTGACCCCACTCTGTCAATGTAACACACACAGGGAAGAGCAGACTGAGCCCACTCTGTCAATGTAACACACCCAGGGAAGAGCAGACTGACCCCACTCTGTCAATATAACACACCCAGGGAAGAGCAGACTGGCCCCACTCTGTCAATAAAACACCCCCAGGGAAGAGCAGACTCACCCCACTCTGTCGATGTAACACCCCCAGGGAATAGCAGACTGACCCAACTCTGTCAATATAACACACCCAGGGTAGAGCAGACTGACCCCATTCTAGCAAAGTAACACACCCAGGGAAGAGCAGACTGACCCCACTCTGTCACTGTAACACACCCACGGAAGAGCAGACTGACCTCACTCTGTCAATTTAACACCACCAGGGAAGAGCAGACTGACCGCACTCTTTCAATGTAACAGACCCAGGGAAGAGCAGACTGAGCACAATCTGTCAATGTAACACACCCAGGGAAGAGCAGACTGACCCCACTCTGTCAATGTAACAGACCCAGGGAAGAGCAGACTGACCCCAATCTGTCAGTGTAACACAACCAGGGAAGGGCAGACTGACCCCCCTCTGTCAATGTAACACACCCAGTGAAGAGCAGACCGACCCCACTCTGTCAATGTAACACACCCAGGGAAGAGCAGACTGACCCCACTCTGTCAATGTAACCCACCCTGGAAAGAGCAGACTGACCCCACTCTGTCAATGTAACACGTCCAGGAAAGAGCAGACTGACCCCAGTGTGTCAATGTAACACACCCAGGGAAGAGCAGACTGACCCCACTCTGTCAATGAAACTCACAAAGGGAAGAGCAGACTGACCCCACTCTGTTCATGTAACACACCCAGGGAAGAGCAAACTGATTCCACTCTGTCGATATAAAACACCCAGGGAAGAGCAGACTCACCCCACTCTGTCAATGTAACCCACCCAGGGAAGAGCAGACTGACCCTTCTCTGTCAATGTATCACACCCAGGGAAGAGCAGACTGACCCCACTCTGTCAATGTAACACACAGGGAAGAGCAGACTGACTCCACTCTGTCAATGTAACACACCCAGGGAAGAGCAGACTGACCCAACTCTGTCAATGTAACACACACATGGAAGAGCAGACTGACCCCACTCTGTCAATGTAACACACCCAGGGAAGAGCAGACTGACCCCACTCTGTCAATGTAACACACCCAGGGAAGAGCAACACTGACCCCACTCTGTCAATATAACACACCCAGGGAAGAGCAGACTGGCCCCACTCTGTCAATAAAACACCCCCAGGGAAGAGCAGACTCACCCCACTCTTTCGATGTAACACCCCCAGTGAAGAGCAGACTGACCCAACTCTGTCAATATAACACCCCCAGGGAAGAGCAGACTGACCCCATTCTAGCAAAGTAACACACCCAGGGAAGAGAGGACTGACCCCACTCTGTCACTGTAACACACCCACGGAAGAGCAGACTGACCTCACTCTGTCAATTTAACACCCCCAGGGAAGAGCAGACTGACCGCACTCTTTCAATGTAACACTCCCAGGGAAGAGCAGACTGACTCCACTCTGTCAATGTAAGACCCCCAGGGAAGAGCAGACTGAGCACACTCTGTCAATGTAACACACCAAGGGAAGAGCAGACTGACCCACTCTGTCAATGTAACAGACCCAGGGAAGAGCAGACTGACCCCAATCTGTCAGTGTAACACACCCAGGGAAGGGCAGACTGACCCCCCTCTGTCAATGTAACACGCCAGGGAAGAGCAGACCGACCCCACTCTGTCAATGTAACACACCCAGGGAAGAGCAGACTGACCCCACTCTGTCAATGTAACCCACCCTGGAAAGAGCAGACTGACCCCACTCTGTCAATGTAACACTACCAGGAAAGAGCAGACTGACCCCACTGTGTCAATGTAACACACCCAGGGATGAGCAGACTGACCCCACTCTGTCAATGAAACTCACAAAGGGAAGAGCAGACTGACCCTTCTCTGTCAATGTAACACACCCAGGGAAGGGCAGACTGATCCCACTCTGTCAACGTAACCCACCCAGGAAAGAGCAGACTGACCCCACTCTATCAATGTAACACACCCAGGGAAGAGCAGACTGACCCCACTCTGTCAATGTAACACCGACAGGGAAGATCAGACTGACCCCACACTGTCAATGTAACACACCCAGGGAAGAGCAGACTGACCCCACTCTGTCAATGTAACACACCCAGGGAAGAGCAGACTGACCCCACTCTGTCAATTTAAGACACCCAGGGAATAGCACACTGACCCCTCTCTGTCAATGTAACCCACCCAGGAAAGAGCAGACTGACCCCACTCTGTCAATGTAACACTACCAGGAAAGAGCAGACTGACCCCACTGTGTCAATGTAACACACCCAGGGAAGAGCAGACTGACCCCACTCTGTCAATGTAACACACCCAGTGAAGAGCAGACTGACCCCACTCTGTCAATATAACACACCCAGGGAAGAGCAGACTGGCCCCACTCTGTCAGTGTAACACACCCAGGGAAGAGCAGACTGACCCCACTGTGTCAATGTAACACACCCAGGGAAGAGCAGACTGACCCCACTGTGTCAATGTAACACACCCAGGGAAGAGCAGACTGGCCCCACTCTGTCAATAAAACACCCCCAGGGAAGAGCAGACTCACCCCACTCTGTCGATGTAACACCCCCAGGGAAGAGCAGACTGACCCCACTCTGTCAATGTAACACACCCAGGGAAGGGCAGACTGACCCCACTCTGTCAATGTAACACACAGGGAAGAGCAGACTGACCCCACTCTGTCAATGTAACACACCCAGGGAAGAGCAGACTGACCCAACTCTGTCAATGTAACAAACACATGGAAGAACAGACTGACCCCACTCTGTCAATGTAACACACTCTGTAAAGAGCAGAGTGACCCCACTCTGTCAATGTAAAACACACAGGGAAGGGCAGACCGACCCTTCTCTGACAATGTAACACACCCAGGGAAGAGAAGACTGACCCTTCTCTGTGAATGCAACACATCCAGGGAAGGGCAGACTGACCCCATTCTGTTAATTTAACACCCCCAGGGAAGAGCAGACTGACCCCACTCTTTCAATGTAACACACACAGTGAAGTGCAGACTGACCCCACTCTGTTAATGTAACTCACCCAGGGAAGAGCAGACTGACCCCACTATGTCAATGTAACACCGACAGGGAAGATCAGACTGACCCCACTCTGTCAATGTAACACACCCATGGAAGAACAGACTGACCCCACTATGTCAATGTAACACCGACAGGGAAGATCAGACTGACCCCACACTGTCAATGTAACACACCCAGGGAAGAGCAGACTGACCCCAATCTGTCAATGTAACTCAAAAAGGGAAGAGCAGACTGACCCCACTCTGTCAATGTAACACACCCAGGGAAGAGCAGACTGACCCCACTCTGTCAATTGAAGACACCCAGGGAATAGCACACTGACCCCTCTCTGTCAATGTAACCCACCCAGGAAAGAGCAGACTGACCCCACTCTGTCAATGTAACACTACCAGGAAAGAGCAGACTGACCCCACTGTGTCAATGTAACACACCCAGGGAAGAGCAGACTGACCCCACTCTGTCAATGTAACACACCCAGTGAAGAGCAGACTGACCCCACTCTGTCAATATAACACACCCAGGGAAGAGCAGACTGGCCCCACTCTGTCAATGTAACACACCCAGGGAAGAGCAGACTGACCCCACTGTGTCAATGTAACACACCCAGGGAAGAGCAGACTGACCGAACTCTGTCAATGTAACACACCCAGGGAAGAGCAGACTGGCCCCACTCTGTCAATAAAACACCCCCAGGGAAGAGCAGACTCACCCCACTCTGTCGATGTACCACCCCCAGTGAAGAGCAGACTGACCCAACTCTGTCAATATAACACACCCAGGGAAGAGCAGACTGACCCCACTCTTTCAATGTAACACACACAGGGAAGTGCAGACTGACCCCACTCTGTTAATGTAACTCACCCAGGAAAGAGCAGACTGACACAACTCTGTCAATGTAACACACCGATGGAAGAACAGACTGACCCCACTATGTCAATGTAACACACCCTGTAAAGAGCAGACTGACCCCACTCTGTCAATGTAACACACACAGGGAAGAGCTGACTGACCCCACTCTGTCAATTAAACGCACCCAGGTTTGAGCACACTGACCCCACTCTGTCAACGTAACAGACACAGGGAAGGGCAGACCAACCTAACTCTGTCAATGTAACACACCCTGCAAAGAGCAGACTGACCCCACTCTGTCAATGTAACAGACCCAGGTTTGAGCGCACTGACCCCACTCTGTCAATGTAACCCACCCAGGAAAGAGCAGACTGACCCCACTCTGTCAATGTAACACACACAGGGAAGAGCAGACTGACCCCACTCTGTCAATGTAACACACCCAGGGAAGAGCAGACTGACCCCACTCTGTCAATATAACACACCCAGGGAAGAGCAGACTGGCCCCACTCTTGTCAATAAAACACCCCCAGGGAAGAGCAGACTCACCCCACTCTGTCGATGTAACACCCCCAGGGAATAGCAGACTGACCCAACTCTGTCAATATAACACACCCAGGGAAGAGCAGACTGACCCCATTCTAGCAAAGTAACACACCCAGGGAAGAGCAGACTGACCCCACTCTGTCACTGTAACACACCCACGGAAGAGCAGACTGACCTCACTCTGTCAATTTAACACCCCCAGGGAAGAGCAGACTGACCCCACTCTTTCAATGTAACACACACATGGAAGAACAGACTGACCCCACTCTGTCAATGTAACACACTCTGTAAAGAGCAGACTGACCCCACTCTGTCAATGTAAAACACACAGGGAAGGGCAGACCGACCCTACTCTGACAATGTAACACACCCAGGGAAGAGAAGACTGACCCTTCTCTGTGAATGCAACACATCCAGGGAAGGGCAGACTGACCCCATTCTGTTAATTTAACACCCCCAGGGAAGAGCAGACTGACCCCACTCTTTCAATGTAACACACACAGGGAAGTGCAGACTGACCCCACTCTGTTAATGTAACTCACCCAGGGAAGAGCAGACTGACACAACTCTGTCAATGTAACACACCCATGGAAGAACAGACTGACACCACTATGTCAATGTAACACGCCCTGTCAAGAGCAGACTGACCCCACTCTGTCAATGTAACACACACAGGGAAGAGCTGACTGACCCCACTCTGTCAATTTAACGCACCCAGGTTTGAGCGCACTGACCCCACTCTGTCAATGTAACACACACAGGGAAGAGCAGACTGACCCCACTCTGTCAATGTAACACACCCAGGGAAGAGCAGACTGACCCCACTCTGTCACTGTAACACACCCACGGAAGAGCAGACTGACCTCACTCTGTCAATTTAACACCCCCAGGGAAGAGCAGACTGACCCCACTCTTTCAATGTAACACACACATGGAAGAACAGACTGACCCCACTCTGTCAATGTAACACACTCTGTAAAGAGCAGACTGACCCCACTCTGTCAATGTAAAACACCCAGGGAAGAGCAGACTGACCCCACTCTGTCACTGTAACACACCCACGGAAGAGCAGACTGACCTCACTCTGTCAATTTAACACCCCCAGGGAAGAGCAGACTGACCCCACTCTGTCACTGTAACACACCCACGGAAGAGCAGACTGACCTCACTGTGTCACTGTAACACACCCACGGAAGAGCAGACTGACCTCACTCTGTCAATTTAACACCCCCAGGGAAGAGCAGACTGACCGCACTCTTTCAATGTAACACACACAGGGAAGAGCAGACTGACCCCACTCTGTTAATGTAACACACAGGGAAGAGCAGACTGACCCCACTCTGTCAATGTAACACACCCAGGGAAGAGCAGACTGACCCCACTCTGTCAATGTAACACACCCTGTAAAGAGCAGACTGACCCCACTCTGTCAAAGTAACACACACAGTGAAGGGCAGACAGACCCCACTCTGTCAATGTAACACACCCAGGGAAGAGCTGACGGACCCCACTCTGTCAATTTAACGCACCCTGGTTTGAGCACACTGACCCCACTCTGTCAATGTAGCCCACCCAGGAAAGAGCAGACTGACCCCCTCTGTCAATGTAACACACACAGGGATGAGCAGATTGACCCAACTCTGTCAATGTAACCCACTCAGTTAAGAGCAGACTGACCCCAATCGGTCAATGTAACCTTCCCAGGGAAGAGCAAACAGACCGCACTCTGTCAATGGAACACACCCAGGGAAGAGCAGACTGACCCAACTCTGTCAATGTAACACACTCAAGGAAGAACAGACTGACCCCACTCTGTCAATGTAACATACTCTGTAAAGAGCAGACTGACCCCACTCTGTCAATGTAAAACACACAGGGAAGGGCAGACCGACCCCACTCTGACAATGGAACACACCCAGGGAAGAGCAGACTGACCCCACTCTGTCAATGTAACACACCCAGGGAAGAGCAGACTGACCCTTCTCTGTGAATGCAACACATCCAGGGAAGGGCATACTGACCCCATTCTGTTAATTTAACACCCCCAGGGAAGAGCAGACTGACCCCACTCTTTCAATGTAACACCCACTGTGAAGTGCAGACTGACCCCACTCTGTTAATTTAACTCACCCAGGGAAGATCCAACTGACCCCACTCTGTCAATGTAACACATCCAGGGAAGGTCAGACTGACCCCATTCTGTCAATCTAACACACACAGGGAAGAGCAGACTGACCCCACTCTGTCAATGTTACACACAGGGAATAGCAGACTGACCCCACTCTGTCAATGTAACACACCCATGGAAGAACAGACAGACCCAACTCTGTCAATGTAACACACACATGGAAGAACAGACTGACCCCACTCTGTCAATCTAACACACACAGGGAAGAGCAGACTGACCCCACTCTGTCAATGTTACACACAGGGAATAGCAGACTGACCCCACTCTGTCAATGTAACACACCCAGGGAAGAGCAGACTGACACAACTCTGTCAATGTAACACACCGATGGTAGAACAGACTGACCCCACGATGTCAATGTAACACACCCTGTAAAGAGCAGACTGACCCCACTCTGTCAATGTAACACACACAGGGAAGAGCTGACTGACCCCACTCTGTCAATTTAACGCACCCTGGTTTGAGCACACTGACCCCACTCTGTCAACGTAACACACACAGGGAAGGGCAGACCAACCTAACTCTGTCAATGTAACACACCCTGCAAAGAGCAGACTGACCCCACTCTGTCAATGTAACAGACCCAGGTTTGAGCACACTGACCCCACTCTGTCAATGTAACCCACCCAGGAAAGAGCAGACTGACCCCACTCTGTCAATGTAACACACACAGGGAAGAGCAGACTGACCCCACTCTGTCAATGTAACACACCCAGGGAAGAGCAGACTGACCCCACTCTGTCAATATAACACACCCAGGGAAGAGCAGACTGGCCCCACTCTGTCAATAAAACACCCCCAGGGAAGAGCAGACTGACCCTTCTCTGTCAATGTATCACACCCAGGGAAGAGCAGACTGACCCCACTCTGTCAATGTAACACACCCAGGGAAGAGCAGACTGACCCCACTCTGTCAATGTAACACACAGGGAAGAGCAGACTGACTCCACTCTGTCAATGTAACACACCCAGGGAAGAGCAGACTGACCCAACTCTGTCAATGTAACACACACATGGAAGAGCAGACTGACTCCACTCTGTCAATGTAACACACCCAGGGAAGAGCAGACTGACCCAACTCTGTCAATGTAACACACACATGGAAGAGCAGACTGACCCCACTCTGTCAATGTAACACACCCAGGGAAGAGCAGACTGACCCCACTCTGTCAATGTAACACACCCAGGGAAGAGCAGACTGACCCCACTCTGTCAATAAAACACCCCCAGGGAAGAGCAGACTCACCCCACTCTTTCGATGTAACACCCCCAGTGAAGAGCAGACTGACCCAACTCTGTCAATATAACACACCCAGGGAAGAGCAGACTGACCCCATTCTAGCAAAGTAACACACCCAGGGAAGAGCAGACTGACACCACTCTGTCACTGTAACACACCCACGGAAGAGCAGACTGACCTCACTCTGTCAATTTAACACCCCCAGGGAAGAGCAGACTGACCGCACTCTTTCAATGTAACACTCCCAGGGAAGAGCAGACTGACTCCACTCTGTCAATGTAAGACCCCCAGGGAAGAGCAGACTGAGCACACTCTGTCAATGTAACACACCCAGGGAAGAGCAGACTGACCCCACTCTGTCAATGTAACAGACCCAGGGAAGAGCAGACTGACCCCAATCTGTCAGTGTAACACACCCAGGGAAGGGCAGACTGACCCCCCTCTGTCAATGTAACACGCCCAGGGAAGAGCAGACCGACCCCACTCTGTCAATGTAACACACCCAGGGAAGAGCAGACTGACCCCACTCTGTCAATGTAACCCACCCTGGAAAGAGCAGACTGACCCCACTCTGTCAATGTAACACTACAAGAAAAGAGCAGACTGACCCCACTGTGTCAATGTAACACACCCAGGGATGAGCAGACTGACCCCACTCTGTCAATGAAACTCACAAAGGGAAGAGCATACTGACCCTTCTCTGTCAATGTAACACACCCAGGGAAGGGCAGACTGACCCCACTCTGTCAACGTAACCCACCCAGGAAAGAGCAGACTGACCCCACTCTATCAATGTAACACACCCAGGGAAGAGCAGACTGACCCCACTCTGTCAATGTAACAACGACAGGGAAGATCAGACTGACCCCACACTGTCAATGTAACACACCCAGGGAAGAGCAGACTGACCCCAATCTGTCAATGTAACTCAAAAAGGGAAGAGCAGACTGACCCCACTCTGTCAATGTAACACACCCAGGGAAGAGCAGACTGACCCCACTCTGTCAATTTAAGACACCCAGGGAATAGCACACTGACCCCTCTCTGTCAATGTAACCCACCCAGGAAAGAGCAGACTGACCCCACTCTGTCAATGTAACACTACCAGGAAAGAGCAGACTGACCCCACTGTGTCAATGTAACACACCCAGGGAAGAGCGGACTGACCCCACTCTGTCAATGTAACACACCCAGTGAAGAGCAGACTGACCCCACTCTGTCAATATAACACACCCAGGGAAGAGCAGACTGGCCCCACTCTGTCAATGTAACACACCCAGGGAAGAGCAGACTGACCCCACTGTGTCAATGTAACACACCCAGGGAAGAGCAGACTGACCGAACTCTGTCAATGTAACACACCCAGGGAAGAGCAGACTGGCCCCACTCTGTCAATAAAACACCCCCAGGGAAGAGCAGACTCACCCCACTCTGTCGATGTAACACCCCCAGGGAAGAGCAGACTGACCCAACTCTGTCAATATAACACACCCAGGGAAGAGCAGACTGACCCAACTCTGTCAATATAACACACCCAGGGAAGAGCAGACTGACCCCATTCTATCAATGTAACACACAGGGAAGAGCAGACTGACCCCACTCTGTCAATGTAACACACCCAGGGAAGAGCAGACTGACCCCACTCTGTCAATGTAACACACTCTGTAAAGAGCAGACTGACCCCACTCTGTCAATGTAAAATACACAGGGAAGGGCAGACCGACCCTACTCTGACAATGTAACACCCCCAGGGAAGAGCAGACTGACCCCACTCTTTCAATGTAACACACACATGGAAGTACAGACTGACCCCACTCTGTCAATGTAACACACTCTGTAAAGAGCAGACTGACCCCACTCTGTCAATGTAACACACTCTGTAAAGAGCAGACTGACCCCACTCTGTCAATGTAAAACACCCAGGGAAGGGCAGACCGACCCTACTCTGACAATGTAACACACACAGGGAAGAGCAGACTGACCCTTCTCTGTGAATGCAACACATCCAGGGAAGGGCAGACTGACCCTTCTCTGTGAATGCAACACATCCAGGGAAGGGCAGACTGACCCCATTCTGTTAATTTAACGCACCCAGGGAAGAGCAGACTGACCCCACTCTTTCAATGTAACACACACAGGGAAGTGCAGACTGACCCCACTCTGTTAATGTAACTCACCCAGGAAAGAGCAGACTGACACAACTCTGTCAATGTAACACACCGATGGAAGAACAGACTGACCCCACTATGTCAATGTAACACACCCTGTAAAGAGCAGACTGACCCCACTCTGTCAATGTAACACACACAGGGAAGAGCTGACTGACCCCACTCTGTCAATTTAACGCACCCAGGTTTGAGCACACTGACCCCACTCTGTCAACGTAACACACACAGGGAAGGGCAGACCAACCTAACTCTGTCAATGTAACACACCCTGCAAAGAGCAGACTGACCCCACTCTGTCAATGTAACAGACCCAGGTTTGAGCGCACTGACCCCACTCTGTCAATGTATCCCACCCAGGAAAGAGCAGACTGACCCCACTCTGTCAATGTAACACACACATGGAAGAGCAGACTGACCCCACTCTGTCAATGTAACACACCCAGGGAAGAGCAGACTGACCCCACTCTGTCAATATAACACACCCAGGGAAGAGCAGACTGGCCCCACTCTGTCAATAAAACACCCCCAGGGAAGAGCAGACTCACCCCACTCTGTCGATGTAACACCCCCAGGGAATAGCAGACTGACCCAACTCTGTCAATATAACACACCCAGGGAAGAGCAGACTGACCCCATTCTAGCAAAGTAACACACTCAGGGAAGAGCAGACTGACCCCACTCTGTCACTGTAACACACCCACGGAAGAGCAGACTGACCTCACTCTGTCAATTTAACACCCCCAGGGAAGAGCAGACTGACCCCACTCTTTCAATGTAACACACACATGGAAGAACAGACTGACCCCACTCTGTCATTGTAACACACTCTGTAAAGAGCAGACTGACCCCACTCTGTCAATGTAAAACACACAGGGAAGGGCAGACCGACCCTACTCTGACAATGTAACACACCCAGGGAAGAAAAGACTGACCCTTCTCTGTGAATGCAACACATCCAGGGAAGGGCAGACTGACCCCATTCTGTTAATTTAACACCCCCAGGGAAGAGCAGACTGACCCCACTCTTTCAATGTAACACACACAGGGAAGTGCAGACTGACCCCACTCTGTTAATGTAACTCACCCAGGGAAGAGCAGACTGACACAACTCTGTCAATGTAACACACCCATGGAAGAACAGACTGACCCCACTATGTCAATGTAACACGCCCTGTAAAGAGCAGACTGACCCCACTCTGTCAATGTAACACACACAGGGAAGAGCTGACTGACCCCACTCTGTCAATTTAACGCACCCAGGTTTGAGCGCACTGACCCAACTCTGTCAATGTAACACACACAGGGAAGAGCAGACTGACCCCACTCTGTCAATGTAACACACCCAGGGAAGAGCAGACTGACCCCACTCTGTCAATATAACACACCCAGGAAAGAGCAGACTGGCCCCACTCTGTCAATAAAACACCCCCAGGGAAGAGCAGACTCACCCCACTCTGTCGATGTAACACCCCCAGGGAATAGCAGACTGACCCAACTCTGTCAATATAACACACCCAGGGAAGAGCAGACTGACCCCATTCTAGCAAAGTAACACACCCAGGGAAGAGCAGACTGACCCCACTCTGTCACTGTAACACACTCTGTAAAGAGCAGACTGACCCCACTCTGTCAATGTAAAACACACAGGGAAGGGCAGACCGACCCTACTCTGACAATGTAACACACCCAGGGAAGAGCAGACTGACCCTTCTCTGTGAATGCAACACATCCAGGGAAGGGCAGACTGACCCCATTCTGTTAATTTAACACCCCCAGGGAAGAGCAGACTGACCCCACTCTTTCAATGTAACACACACAGGGAAGTGCAGACTGACCCCACTCTGTTAATGTAACTCACCCAGGGAAGAGCAGACTGACACAACTCTGTCAATGTAACACACCCATGGAAGAACAGACTGACCCCACTATGTCAATGTAACACGCCCTGTAAAGATCAGACTGACCCCACTCTGTCAATGTAACACACACAGGGAAGAGCTGACTGACCCCACTCTGTCAATTTAACGCACCCAGGTTTGAGCACACTGACACCACTCTGTCAACGTAACACACACAGGGAAGGGCAGACCAACTTAACTCTGTCAATGTAACTCACCCTGCAAAGAACAGACTGACCCCACTCTGTCCATGTAACACACCCAGGTTTGAGCACACTGACCCCACTCTGTCAATGTAACCCACCCAGGAGAGAGCAGACTGACCCCACTCTGTCAATGTAACACACACAGGGAAGAGCAGACTGACCCCACTCTGTCAATGTAACACACCCAGGGAAGAGCAGAGTGACCCCACTCTGTCAATATAACACACCCAGGGAAGAGCAGACTGGCCCAACTCAGTCAATAAAACACCCCCAGGGAAGAGCAGACTCACCCCACTCTGTCGATGTAACACCCCCAGGGAAGAGCAGACTGACCCAACTCTGTCAATATAACACACCCAGGGAAGAGCAGACTGACCCCATTCTAGCAAAGTAACACACCCAGGGAAGAGCAGACTGACCCCACTCTGTCACTGTAACACACCCACGGAAGAGCAGACTGACCTCACTCTGTCAATTTAACACCCCCAGGGAAGAGCAGACTGACCGCACTCTTTCAATGTAACACCCCCAGGGAAGAGCAGACTGACTCCACTCTGTCAATGTAACACACTCTGTAAAGAGCAGACTGACCCCACTCTGTCAATGTAAAACACACAGGGAAGGGCAGACCGACCCTACTCTGACAATGTAACACACCCAGGGAAGAGCAGACTGACCCTTCTCTGTGAATGCAACACATCCAGGGAAGGGCAGACTGACCCCATTCTGTTAATTTAACACCCCCAGGGAACAGCAGACTGACCCCACTCTTTCAATGTAACACACACAGGGAAGGGCAGACCGACCCTACTCTGACAATGTAACACACCCACGGAAGAGCTGACTGACCTCACTCTGTCAATGTAACACACCCAGGGAAGAGAAGACTGACCCTTCTCTGTGAATGCAACACATCCAGGGAAGGGCAGACTGACCCCATTCTGATAATTTAACACCCCCAGGGAAGAGCAGACTGACCCCACTCTTTCAATGTAACACACACAGGGAAGTGCAGACTGACCCCACTCTGTTAATGTAACTCACCCAGGGAAGAGCAGACTGACACAACTCTGTCAATGTAACACACCCATGGAAGAACAGACTGACCCCACTATGTCAATGTAACACGCCCTGTAAAGAGCAGACTGACCCCACTCTGTCAATGTAACACACACAGGGAAGAGCTGACTGACCCCACTCTGTCAATTTAACGCACCCAGGTTTGAGCGCACTGACCCCACTCTGTCAATGTAACACACACAGGGAAGAGCAGACTGACCCCACTCTGTCAATGTAACACACCCAGGGAAGAGCAGACTGACCCCACTCTGTCAATATAACACACCCAGGGAAGAGCAGACTGGCCCCACTCTGTCAATAAAACACCCCCAGGGAAGAGCAGACTCACCCCACTCTGTCGATGTAACACCCCCAGGGAATAGCAGACTGACCCAACTCTGTCAATATAACACACCCAGGGAAGAGCAGACTGACCCCATTCTAGCAAAGTAATACACCCAGGGAAGAGCAGACTGACCCCACTCTGTCACTGTAACACACCCACGGAAGAGCAGACTGACCTCACTCTGTCAATTTAACACCCCCAGGGAAGAGCAGACTGACCCCACTCTTTCAATGTAACACACACATGGAAGAACAGACTGACCCCACTCTGTCAATGTAACACACTCTGTAAAGAGCAGACTGACCCCACTCTGTCAATGTAACACACTCTGTAAAGAGCAGACTGACCCCACTCTGTCAATTTAACGCACCCAGGTTTGAGCACACTGACACCACTCTGACAACGTAACACACACAGGGAAGGGCAGACCAACCTAACTCTGTCAATGTAACACACCCTGTAAAGAGCAGACTGACCCCACTCTGTCAATGTAACACACCCAGGTTTGAGCACACTGACCCCACTCTGTCAATGTAACCCACCCAGGAAAGTGCAGACTGACCCCACTCTGTCAATGTAACACCGACAGGGAAGATCAGACTGACCCCACACTGTCAATGTAACACACCCAGGGAAGAGCAGACTGACCCCAATCTGTCAATGTAACTCAAAAAGGGAAGAGCAGACTGACCCCACTCTGTCAATATAACACACCCAGGGAAGAGCAGACTGACCCCACTCTGTCAATTTAAGACACCCAGGGAATAGCACACTGACACCTCTCTGTCAATGTAACCCACCCAGGAAAGAGCAGACTGACCCCACTCTGTCAATGTAACACTACCAGGAAAGAGCAGACTGACCCCACTGTGTCAATGTAACACACCCAGGGAAGAGCAGACTGACCCCACTCTGTCAATGTAACACACCCAGTGAAGAGCAGACTGACCCCACTCTGTCAATATAACAAACCCAGGGAAGAGCAGACTGGCCCCACTCTGTCAATGTAACACACTCTGTAAAGAGCAGACTGACCCCACTCTGTCAATGTAACACACCCAGGGAAGAGCAGACTGACCGAACTCTGTCAATGTTACACACCCAGGGAAGAGCAGACTGGCCCCACTCTGTCAATAAAACACCCCCAGGGAAGAGCAGACTCACCCCACTCTGTCGATGTAACACCCCCAGGGAAGAGCAGACTGACCCAACTCTGTCAATATAACACACCCAGGGAAGAGCAGACAGACCCCATTCTATCAAAGTAACACCCCCAGGGAAGAGCAGATTGACCCAACTCTGTCAATGTAACCCACACAGGGAAGAGCAGACTGACCCAACTCTGTCAATGTAACACACCCAGGGAAGTGCAGACTGACCCAACTCTGTCAATGTAACAAACACATGGAAGAGCAGACTGACCCCACTCTGTCAATGTAACACACTCTGTAAAGAGCAGACTGACCCCACTCTGTCAATGTAAAACACACAGGGAAGGGCAGACCGACCCTACTCTGACAATGTAACACACCCAGGGAAGAGCAGACTGACCCTTCTCTGTGAATGCAACACATCCAGGGAAGGGCAGACTGACCCCATTCTGTTAATTTAACACCCCCAGGGAAGAGCAGACTGACCCCACTCTTTCAATGTAACACACACAGGGAAGTGCAGACTGACCCCACTCTGTTAATGTAACTCACCCAGGGAAGAGCAGACTGACACAACTCTGTCAATGTAACACACCCATGGAAGAACAGACTGACCCCACTATGTCAATGTAACACCGACAGGGAAGATCAGACTGACCCCACACTGTCAATGTAACACACCCAGGGAAGAGCAGACTGACCCCAATCTGTCAATGTAACTCAAAAAGGGAAGAGCAGACTGACCCCACTCTGTCAATGTAACACACCCAGGGAAGAGCAGACTGACCCCACTCTGTCAATTTAAGACACCCAGGGAATAGCACACTGACCCCTCTCTGTCAATGTAACTCACCCAGGAAAGAGCAGACTGACACAACTCTGTCAATGTAACACACCGATGGAAGAACAGACTGACCCCACTATGTCAATGTAACACACCCTGTAAAGAGCAGACTGACCCCACTCTGTCAATGTAACACACACAGGGAAGAGCTGACTGACCCCACTCTGTCAATTTAACGCACCCAGGTTTGAGCACACTGACCCAACTCTGTCAACGTAACACACACAGGGAAGGGCAGACCAACCTAACTCTGTCAATGTAACACACCCTGCAAAGAGCAGACTGACCCCACTCTGTCAATGTAACAGACCCAGGTTTGAGCGCACTGACCCCACTCTGTCAATGTAACCCACCCAGGAAAGAGCAGACTGACCCCACTCTGTCAATGTAACACACACAGGGAAGAGCAGACTGACCCCACTCTGTCAATGTAACACACCCAGGGAAGAGCAGACTGACCCCACTCTGTCAATATAACACACCCAGGGAAGAGCAGACTGGCCCCACTCTGTCAATAAAACACCCCCAGGGAAGAGCAGACTCACCCCACTCTGTCGATGTAACACCCCCAGGGAATAGCAGACTGACCCAACTCTGTCAATATAACACACCCAGGGAAGAGCAGACTGACCCCATTCTAGCAAAGTAACACACCCAGGGAAGAGCAGACTGACCCCACTCTGTCACTGTAACACACCCACGGAAGAGCGGACTGACCTCACTCTGTCAATTTAACACCCCCAGGGAAGAGCAGACTGACCCCACTCTTTCAATGTAACACACACATGGAAGAACAGACTGACCCCACTCTGTCAATGTAACACACTCTGTAAAGAGCAGACTGACCCCACTCTGTCAATGTAAAACACACAGGGAAGGGCAGACCAACCCTACTCTGACAATGTAACACACCCAGGGAAGAGAAGACTGACCGTTCTCTGTGAATGCAACACATCCAGGGAAGGGCAGACTGACCCCATTCTGTTAATTTAACACCCCCAGGGAAGAGCAGACTGACCCCACTCTTTCAATGTAACACACACAGGGAAGTGTAGACTGACCCCACTCTGTTAATGTAACTCACCCAGGGAAGAGCAGACTGACACAACTCTGTCAATGTAAAACACCCATGGAAGAACAGACTGACCCCACTATGTCAATGTAACACGCCCTGTAAAGAGCAGACTGACCCCACTCTGTCAATGTAACACACACAGGGAAGAGCTGACTGACCCCACTCTGTCAATTTAACGCACCCAGGTTTGAGCACACTGACCCCACTCTGTCAACGTAACACACACAGGGAAGGGCAGACCAACCTAACTCTGTCAATGTAACACACCCTGCAAAGAGCAGACTGACCCCACTTTGTCCATGTAACACACCCAGGTTTGAGCACACTGACCCCACTCTGTCAATAAAACACCCCCAGGGAAGAGCAGACTCACCCCACTCTGTCGATGTAACACCCCCAGGGAAGAGCACACTGACCCAACTCTGTCAATATTACACACCCAGGGAAGAGCAGACTGACCCCATTCTAGCAAAGTAACACACGCAGGGAAGAGCAGACTGACCCCACTCTGTCACTGTAACACACCCACGGAAGAGCAGACTGACCTCACTCTGTCGATGTAACACCCCCAGGGAAGAGCAGACTGACCCCACTCTGTCAATATAACACACCCAGGGAAGAGCAGACTGGCCCAACTCTGTCAATAAAACACCCCCAGGGAAGAGCAGACTCACCCCACTCTGTCGATGTAACACCCCCAGGGAAGAGCAGACTGGCCCAACTCTGTCAATAAAACACCCCCAGGGAAGAGCAGGCTCACCCCACTCTGTCGATGTAACACCCCCAGGGAAGAGCAGACTGACCCCACTCTGTCACTGTAACACACCCACGGAAGAGCAGACTGACCTCACTCTGTCAATTTAACACCCCCAGGGAAGAGCAGACTGACCGCACTCTTTCAATGTAACAAACACATGGAAGAAGAGACTGACCCCACTCTGTCAATGTAACACACTCTGTAAAGAGCAGACTGACCCCACTCTGTCAATGTAAAACACACAGGGAAGGGCAGACCGACCCCACTCTGACAATGTAACACACCCAGGGAAGAGCAGACTGACCCTTCTCTGTGAATGCAACACATCCAGGGAAGGGCAGACTGACCCCATTCTGTTAATTTAACACCCCCAGGGAAGAGCAGACTGACCCCACTCTTTCAATGTAACACACACAGGGAAGTGCAGACTGACCCCACTCTGTTAATGTAACTCACCCAGGGAAGAGCAGACTGACACAACTCTGTCAATGTAACACACCGATGGAAGAACAGACTGACCCCACTATGTCAATGTAACACACCCTGTAAAGAGCAGACTGACCCCACTCTGTCAATGTAACACACACAGGGAAGAGCTGACTGACCCCACTCTGTCAATTTAACGCACCCAGGTTTGAGCACACTGCCCCCACTCTGTCAACGTAACAGACACAGGGAAGGGCAGACCAACCTAACTCTGTCAATGTAACACACCCTGTAAAGAGCAGACTGACCCCACTCTGTCAATGTAACACACCCAGGTTTGAGCACACTGACCTCACTCTGTCAATTTAACACCCCCAGGGAAGAGCAGACTGACCGCACTCTTTCAATGTAACACCCCCAGGGAAGAGCAGACTGACTCCACTCTGTCAATGTAAGACCCCCAGGGAAGAGCAGACTGACACCACTCTGTCAATATAATTCACACACAGGGAAGAGGAGACTGGCCCCACTCTGTCAATAAAACACCCCCAGGGAAGAGCAGACTCATCCCACTCTGTCGATGTAACACCCCCAGGGAAGAGCACACTGACCCAACTCTGTCAATATTACACACCCAGGGAAGAGCAGACTGACCCCATTCTAGCAAAGTAACACACGCAGGGAAGAGCAGACTGACCCCACTCTGTCACTGTAACACACCCACGGAAGAGCAGACTGACCTCACTCTGTCAATTTAACACCCCCAGGGAAGAGCAGACTGACCGCACTCTTTCAATGTAACACACCCAGGGAAGAGCAGACTGACTCCACTCTGTCAATGTAACACACCCAGGGAAGAGCAGACTGACCCCACTCTGTCAATGTAACAGACCCAGGGAAGAGCAGACTGACCCCAATCTGTCAGTGTAACACATCAAGGGAAGGCCAGACTGACGGCCTTTGTCAATGTAACACACCCAGGGAAGAGCAGACCGACCCCACTCTGTCAATGTAACACACCCAGTGAAGAGCAGACTGACCCCACTCTGTCAATGTAACCCACCCAGGAAAGAGCAGAATGACCCCACTCTGTCAATGTAACACTACCAGGAAAGAGCAGACTGACCCCACACTGTCAATGTAACACACCCAGGGAAGAGCAGACTGACCCCACTCTGTCAATGAAACTCACAAAGGGAAGAGCAGACTGACCCCACTCTGTTAATGTAACACACCCAGAAGAGCAAACTGATTCCACTCTGTCGATATAACACACCCAGGGAAGAGCAGACTGACCCCACTCTGTCAATGTAACCCACCCAGGGAAGAGCAGACTGACCCTTCTCTGTCAATGTATCACACCCAGGGAAGAGCAGACTGATCCCACTCTGTCAATGTAACACACCCAGGGAACAGCATACTGACCCTTCTCTGTCAATATAACACCCCCAGGGAAGAGCAGACTGACCCCATTCTGTCAATCTAACACACCCAGGGAAGTGCAGACTGACCCCACTCTGTCAATGTAACACACAGGCAGGAGCAGGCTGACCCCACTCTGTCAATGTAACACACCCAGGGAAGAGCAGACTGACCCCACTCTGTCAATGTAACACACCCTGTAAAGAGCAGACCGACCCCACTCTGTCAATGTAACACACCCAGGGAAGAGCTGACGGACCCCACTCTGTCAATTTAACGCACCCAGGTTTGAGCACACTGACCCCACTCTGTCAATGTAGCCCACCCAGGAAAGAGCAGACTGACCCCACTCTGTCAATGTAACACACACAGGGAAGAGCAGACTGACCCAACTCTGTCAATGTAACCCACTCAGTTAAGAGCAGACTGACCCAACTCTGTCAATGTAACCCACCCAGGAAAGAGCAGACTGACCCCACTCTGTCAATGGAACACACCCAGGGAAGAGCAGACGGACCCAACTCTGTCAATGTAACACACTTAGGGAAGAACAGACTGACCCCACTCTGTCAATGTAACACACTCTGTAAAGAGCAGACTGACCCCACTCTGTCAATGTAAAACACACAGGGAAGGGCAGACCGACCCCACTCTGACAATGTAACACACCCAGGGAAGAGCAGACTGACCCCATTCTGTTAATTTAACACCCCGATTAAAGAGCAGACTGACCCCACTCTTTCAATGTAACACCCACAGGGAAGTGCAGACTGAGCCCACTCTGTCAATGTAACACATCCAGGGAAGGGCAGACTGACCCTATTCTGTCAATCTAACACACACAGGGAAGAGCAGACTGACCCCACTCTGTCAATGTTACACACAGGGAATAGCAGACTGACCCCACTCTGTCAATGTAACACACCCAGGGAACAACAGACTGACACAACTCTGTCAATGTAACACACCCATGGTAGAACAGACTGACCCCACTATGTCAATGTAACACACCCTGTAAAGAGCAGACTGACCCCACTCTGTCAATGTAACACACACAGGGAAGAGCTGATTGAGCCCACTTTGTCGATTTAACGCACCCAGGTTTGAGCACACTGACCCCACTCTGTCAACGTAACACACACAGGGAAGGGCAGACCAACCTAACTCTGTCAATGTAACACACCCTGTAAAGAGCAGACTGACCCCACTCTGTCAATGTAACAGACCCAGGTTTGAGCACACTGACCCCACTCTGTCACTGTAACCCACCCAGGAAAGAGCAGACTGACCCCACTCTGTCAATGTAACACACACAGGGAAGAGCAGACTGATGCCACTCTGTCAATGTAACACACCCAGGGAAGAGCAGACTGACCCCACTCTGTCAATACAACACACCCAGGGAATAGCAGACTGGCCACACTCTTTTAATACAACACCTCCAGGCAAGAGCAGACTGACCCCGCTCTGTCGATGTAACACCCCCAGAGAAGAGCAGACTGACCCAACTCTGTCAATATAACACACCCCGGGAAGAGCAGACTGACCCCATTCTATCAAAGTAACACACCCAGGGAAGAGCAGACTGACCTCACTCTGTCAATTTAACACCCCCAGGGAAGAGCAGACTGACCCCACTCTTTCAATGTAACACACCCAGGGAAGAGCAGACTGACCCCACTCTGTCAATATAACACCCCCAGGGAAGAGCAGACTGACCCCACTCTTTCAATGTAACACCCCCAGGGAAGAGCAGACTGACCCCACTCTGTCAATGTAAGACCCCCAGGGAAGAGCAGACTGAGCACACTCTGTCAATGTAACAGACCCAGGGAAGAGCAGACCGACCCCACTCTGTCAATGTAACACACCCAGGGAAGCGCACACTGACCCCACTCTGTCAACGTAACCCAGCCAGGAAAGTGCAGACTGACCCCACTCTGTCAATGTAACACACCCAGGGAAGAGCAGACTGACCCCACTCTGTCAATGGAACACACCCAGGGAAGAGCAGACTGACCCCAATCTGTCAATGTAACTCAAAAAAGGAAGAGCAGACTGACCCCGCTCTGTCAATGTAACACACCCAGGGAAGAGCAGACTGACCCCACTCTGACAATGTAACACTACCAGGAAAGAGCAGAATGACCCCACTGTGTCAACGTAACACACCCAGGGAAGAGCAGACTGACCCCACTCTGTCAATGAAACTCACAAAAGGAAGAGCAGAATGACACCACTCTGTCAATGTAACACACCCAGGGAAGAGCAGACTGACCCCACTCTGTCAATGTAACACTCCCAGGGAATCGCAGAATGACCTCACTCTTTCAATGTAACACACCCAGGGAAGAGAAGACAGACCTCACTCTGCAAATGTAACCCACCCAGGGTTGAGCAGTCTGACCCAAGTCTGTTAATGTAACCCAACCAGGGAAGAGCAGAATGAAGTCACTCTGTCAATGTAACACACCAAGGCAAGAACAGACATACCCCACTCTGTCAAAGTAACACACCCAGGGAAGAGTAGACTGACCCCACTCTGTCAATGTAACACACCCAGGGAAGAGCAGACGGACCCCACTCTGTCAATGTAGCCCACCCAGGGAAGAGCACACTGACCCCACTCTGTCAATGTAGCCCACCCAGGGAAGGGCTGACTCACCCCACTCTGTCAATGTAACACACCCAGGGAAGATCAGACTGACCTCACTCTGTCAATGTAACACACCCAGGGAAGATCAGACTGACCTCACTCTGTCAATGTAACACACCCAGGAAAGAGCAGACTGACCCCACTTTGTCAATGTAACACACCCAGGGAAGAGCAGACTGACCCCACTCTGTCAATGTAACACACCCAGGGAAGAGCAGACGGACCCCCCTCTGTCAATGTAGCCCACCCAGGGAAGAGCACACTGACCCCACTCTGTCAATGTAGCCCACCCAGGGAAGGGCTGACTGACCCCACTCTGTCAATGTAACACACCCAGGGAAGATCAGACTGACCTCACTCTGTCAATGTAACACACCCAGGGAAGATCAGACTGACCTCACTCTGTCAATGTAACACACCCAGGGAAGAGCAGACTGACCCCACTTTGTCAATGTAACACACCCAGGGAAGAGCAGACTGACCCCACTCTGTCAATGTAACACACCCAGGGAAGAGCAGACTGACCCCACTCTGTCAATGTAACACACCCAGGGAAGAGCAGACTGACCCCACTCTGACAATCTAACTCACACAGGCTCGAGGAGATGATCCAAGAGATGAACTGATGGCCGGTTCAATCCAGAATTTAGGGTCTCGAACACAGCGTCAGAGAGTTTGGTGTGGCCGGGTGAATCCCTGGGTTAGAGACTGGAATAAAGTATCTGGGAGTGTGGGATAGGCCGGATTAATCCATGCATTACGGTGTGGAACACAGTGTCTGAGAGTGAGGGATTGGCCGGACTAATCCAGGGGTTAGGATCTGGAACAAAGTGCCTGAGAGTGTGGGATAGGCCGGAATAATCCAGGACTTAGGGTCTGGACCAAAGTGCTGGTAAGTGTGGGATAGGCCGGATTAATGCATGGGTTCGCGTATGGAACACAGTGGCTGAGAGTGTGGGATAGGCCGGAACAATCCAGGGGTTAGTGTCTGGAACACAGTGGCTGAGGGTGTGGGAGAGGCCGGAATAGTCCAGGGGTTAGTGTCTGGAACACAGTGGCTGAGGGTGTGGAGTAGGCCGGAATAGTCCAGGGGTTAGTGTCTGGAACACAGTGGCTGAGGGTGTGGGATAGGCCGGAACAATCCAGGGGTTAGTGTCTGGAACACAGTGGCTGAGGGTGTGGAGTCGGCCGGAATAGTCCAGGGGTTAGTGTCTAACACAGTGTCTGAGAGTGTGGGATGGGCCGGAATAATCCATAGGTTCGGGTCTGGAACACAGTGTCTGAGAGTGTGGGGTAGGCCGGAAGATTCCAGGGATTAGGGTCTGGAACAAAGAACCTGAGAGTGTGGGAGAGGCCGGATTAATCCAGGGGTTAGGGCCTGGAACACAGTGTCTGAGAGTGTAGGATAGGCCCGGTCTATCCAGGGGTTAGGATCTGGAACACAATTTCTGAGAGTGTGGGATCGGTCGGATTAATCCAGGTGTTGAGGTCTGGGACACAGCATTTGAGAGTGTGGGATAGACTGAATTAATGCAGGAGTTACGGTCTGGAACACTGTGTCTGAGAGTATAGGATCGGCCAGGTCAATCCAGGGGTTAGGGTCTGGAACACAGTGTCTGAGAGTGTGGGATAGGCTGGATTAATCCAGCAGTGTGGGTCTGGAATTCAGTGTCTGTGGGAGTAGGATAGGCCGGATTAATCCAGGGATTAGGGTCTGGTACAAAGTGCCGGAACGTGTGGGGAAGGCCGATTCAATCCCGGGTTTAGAGTCTGGAACAAATTATTTAGGAGTGTGGGATGGGCCGGATTAATCCAGGGGTTAGAGTCTGGAACACAGGGTGTCTGAGAGTGTGGGTACGCCGGATTAATCCAGGGATTAGGGTCTGGAACAAAGTGCATGAGAGTTTGGGGAGGCCGTAATAATCCAGGTGTTAGGGTCTGGAATGCAGTGCTTGAGAGAGTGGGATAGGTCGGATTAATCCAGGGGTTAGTGTCTGAAACACAGTGCCTGAGAGTGTGTATTGACTGGATTAATCCATGGGTTGGGGTCTGGAACACAGTGTATGAGCGTGAGGGATAGGCCGGATTAATCCAGGTGTGAAGGTCTGGGACACAACGTTTGAGAGTGTGGGATAGGCTGGATTAATGCAGGAGTTAGGGTCTGGAATTCAGTGTCTGAGAGTGTGGGGACACCGGGTCTATCCAGGGGTTAGGGTCTGGAACACAGTGTCTGAGAGAGTGGAATAGGCTGGATTAATCCAGGGGTTAGTGTCTGGAACACAGTGTCTGAGAGTGTAGGATAGGCCGGGTCAATCCAGGGGTTAGGGTCTGCAACACAGTGCGGGAGTAGGATAGGCAGGATTAATCCAGGGGTTACGGTCTGGAACACAGTGTCTGAGAGCGTGGGATAGGCCGGATTAATCCAGCGGTTTGGGTCTGGAATACAGTGCGGGAGTAGGATAGGCAGGATTAATCCAGGGGTTAGGGTCTGGTACAGAGTTCCGGAAAGTGTGGAGAAGGCCGATTCAATCCCGGGGTTAGAGTCTGGAACAAAGTACCTGGGAGTGTGGGATAGGCCGGATTAATCCAGGGGTGAGGGTCTGGAACACAGTGTCTGAGAGTGTGGGGTAGGACGGAATAATCCAGGGGTTAGGGTCTGGAACAAAGTGTCTGAGAGTGTGGGGTCGGCTGGAATATTCCAGGGTTTTGGTCTGGAACACAGTGTCTGAGAGTGTGGGATAGGCTGGAATATTCCAGGGTTTTGGTCTGGAACACAGTGTCTGAGAGAGTGGGATAGGCCGTATTAATCCAGGGGCTAGGCTCTGGAACAAAGAGCCTGAGAATGTGGGGGTGGCCGGAATAGTCCAGGATTTAGGGTCTGGAACAGTGTCTGAGAGGGTGGGATAGACCAGGTCAATCCAGGGGTTCGGGTCTGGAACAGTGTCTGAGAGTGTGGGATAGACCGGATTAATCCAGGGGTTAGGGTCTGCATCACAGTGCATCAGAGTGTGGAATGGGCTGGATTAATCCTGGGTTTAGGGTCTCGAACACAGTGCCTGAGAGTCTGGGGGAGGCCGGAGAATCCAGGGATTAGATCTGAAACACAGTGTCTAAAAGTGTGTTGGAGGCCGGGTCAATCCAGGGGTTAGGGTCTGGAACAGTGTCTGACAGTGTGTGATAGGCCGGGTCAATCCAGGGGTTAGGTCCTAGAACACAGTGTCTGAGAGTGTGGGATAGACCAGATTAATCCAGGGGTTAGGGTCTGGAATACAATGTCTGAGAGTGTGATGGAGGCCGGGTCAATCCAGGGGTTAGGGTCTGGAACAGTGTCTGAGAGTGCGTGATAGGCCAGATTAATCCAGGGGTTAGGTCCTAGAACACAGTGTCTGAGAGAGTGGGATAGGCCAGATTAATCCAGGGGTTAGGGTCTGGAATACAATGTCTGAGAGTGTGGGATGGGCGCGGTCAATCCAGGGTTTACATTCTGGAACAAAATGTCTGAGAGTGTGTGATTGGTCGGATTAATCAAGGGGTTTAGAGTCTGGAACACAGTGCCTGAGAGAGTGGGATAGGCCGGATTAATCCAAGGGTTAGGTTCTGGAAAACAGTGTCTGAGAGAGTGGGATAGGTCGGATTAATACAGGAAATAGGGTCTGGAACACTGTGCCTGAGAGTGTGGGATAGGCCAGATTAATCCGGGATTAGGGTCGGGAACACAGTGCCTGAGAATGTGGGCTAGGCCGGATTAATCCAGGGGTTTGTGTCTGGATTATAGTACTTGTGAGAGTGGCGTAGGTCGGAATAATCCAGGGATTAGTGTCTGGAACACGGGTCTGAGGGTGTGGGATAGGCCAGATTTATCCAAGGGCTAGGCTCTGGAATACAGTATCTGAGAGTGTGGAATAGGCGGGATTAATCCATGGGTTAGGGTCTGGAACACAGTGTCAGAGAGTTTGGGGAGGCCGGGTCAATCCATGGGTTAGGGTCGGGAATACAATGTCTGAGTTTATGGGATAGACTGGATTAATCCATGCGTTAGGGTCTGGAACACAGTGTGTGAGTGTGGGATAGGCCGGAATATTCCAGGATTTAGGGTCTGGAAAGCAGTGCTTGAGAGAGTAGGATAAATCGGATTAATCCAGGGTTTGTTGTCTGGAATACACTTTTAGAGAGTGTGGGTTAGGCTAAATTAATCCAGGGGTTAGGGTCAGTACACAGTGCCCGAGGGTGTGGGATAGGCAGGGTCAATCCAGTGGTTAGGGTCTGGAACACAGTGCCTGAGAGAGTGGGATAGGCTGGATTAATCCAGGGGTTAGGGACTGGAACAGAGTGTCTGACATTGTTGGATAGGCCAGATTAATCCAGAGTTTAGTGTCTGCAACAAAGTGCCTGAGAGAGTAGGATAGGCAGGATTAATACAGGGAATAGAGTCTGGAACACAGTGCCTGAGAGAGTGGGATAGGCCGGACTAATCCATGAGTTAGGGACTGGAACACAGTTCCTGAGAGAGTGGGATAGGTCGGACTAATCCAGCAGTTAGTGTCTGGAACACAGTTCCTGAGAGAGTGGGATAGGTCGGATTAATCCAGGTGTTAGGATCTGGAACATAGTGCTTGAGAATGTGGATTTGGTCGGATTAATCCAGGGGTTAGGGTCTGGAACACAGTGTCTGAGAGTGTGGGATAGGCCGGATTAATCCAGGGGCTAGGGTCTGGAACACAGTGTCTGAGAGTGTAGGATCGGCCCATTCTATCAACGAGTTACGTTCTGGAACACAATGTCTGAGAGTGTGGGATTGTTCGGATTAATCCAGGGATTAGGGTCTAGAACACAGTGTCCGAGAATGTTTGGGATAGGCCGGATTAATCCAGGACGTAGGTTCTGGAATGCGGTGTCTGCGAGTGTGGGTGTGCTGGATTAATCCAATGGTTAGGTTTGAGAAGACAGTGCCTGAGAGAGTGGGATAGGTTGGATTAATCCAGGGTTTAGTGTCTGGAATACAGTGTCAGAGAATGTGGGGTTGGCCGGGTTAATCCAGTGGTTAGGGTCTGGAATACAGTGTCTGAGAGAGTGGGATAGGTTGGATTAATCCAGAGTTTAGTGTCTGGAATACAGTGTCAGAGAATGTGGGGTTGGCCGGGTTAATCCAGTGGTTAGGGTCTGGAATACAGTGTCTGAGAGAGTGGGATAGGCCGGATTAATCCAGGGGTTAGGGTCTGGAACTATGAGAAACAAAGCTCACACACTTCAATAATTGCAGTCCGAGACAAAATCTGAATCAGTAGTGTCCTTTATTTTACTCTTGCAAGAGGGTGTGATGTCCAGTGTCTACAAGGCAAGGGACATACACACCCCAAATTCAATTCATACACAATATTTATATAATTTGGTTTCTTTTGTTTTTCATTGCTCCTCCCCTGTTTACATCGTCCACTTCCCTAAGACCGACCCCCATTACCCCTGTTTATCTCTTGCCTTATCCGGCCTTGTCTGTGACAAAATGCTTATTTCTGGCCTCACAAGGCCATTTGACCTCATCCTGCTGTAGGTCATTGTTAGGCATATTCTTTCTTCACCATTATCTACTCCCTCCATCTGTACCTTCCCCTGATCCCTATGACCCTTTTAATTGGGGTTTGTTCCTGTGTCTCTGTAAAAGTGGGAAACAGATGTTTATATCTCCTGTTTGTACAGGCGTACCTAGCTGAACTTCCTCCCCTCACAGCATCTTATCTATTCGCCTGTAATATCTACCATTGTTTTGCAGTCACGTTTCATTCTTGCATACAATTTTAGCTAATACAAAAACAATTATGTATTTCCTCCACATCGTTTCCATTCTTGTTGACTCAGCTCTTGGCTAAAACAATTACACACTCGTGTGAGTTTTTTTTGCCTTGTACAAGTAAATGGAATTGCAGAAGTAACACTAGTTTTCCCACATCCCACAATTTCCCCATTTTCTTTAATTACCATTTGTTACCTTCTGCAATTTTTCTTTTAAGCATCGCCCCCGAAATTCACAAGCATCATTCCGGAGATTTCATCCATCTTGGTCTCACTCATCCCCTCATTATTTAGTCGATAAAGTTCCCCTGCCTGATTCCCTTTTAGGGGCATCTGTTTCATTAAGGCTGTCTCAATCAGTCTTTGGGTGAGTCCTCGTATACAGGGTATGATACAACAGCCAGTGGCTACCAACACCCCGGCTACTACTGTCAGGGAAGGAAGGATAGAAACCACCACCCCCCTTCCATTTTCCAAACCAGGATTCAAGCCATCCCGTGAGAGATGTGTCTACTCCCGAATTCTCAGCCTGTTCATCTGCTAAGGGAGTCAATCCCCTTAAGGCCCGAGTGATTGAACCATCAGGTGCAGTGTTATTAGGAATAAAGGTGCACCAGCTTCCTCCTAACATCACACACACACCCCCTTTTCCCGCTAGAATCATCTCAAGGGCCATTCTATTTTCCCATGCCATCCCACTTGTCACATCAAGCTGGTCTGATATTCCTTTAACCACATCTCTTGTATAATTTATAAATCACTGTTGATTATAGAAAATGTAATTTATCCAATCTATATTTTTATTAATTGTTACCCACCAGAAGAGAGCTGACTCAAAGCCTGCTGCAATCTGGTTACGAGCCTTGAATTCATCAGGTACCCCCCCGCCCCAGGGACTCCTACAGAATCGAGATAAATCCTGTCATTGAAAGAAGTGTCTAACAGTGATCTCTTACCCCTTCTCTTTTTCCCTACTAGCTTTTCCTTCTCAAATGCCAGGGTAAATGGAATTGCCAACTGTACAATTCCACATATCCCTCTCCAATCCAGAGGGAGGGTGGGTCTCTCTATTTTGCCTCCACAGTCCCACCACAGATCCACTCGGGGAACCTTCAGTGCTGAGTAGTTCCCTCCCTTCTCCATTTCAGTAACATCCTTAATCTCTGTACATAATTTCAGCTCCCCCCAAGTCTCCAGACCGATTTGTACCTCGTCTACACACACACCACGTGTGATTTCTGACTGTGGCTGGAAACGTGGGGGGGTGGGGGTTTTGAGTCTTTCTTCTCCAAGGGAGGGAACATCAGAGATAGGGAGGTACAGTTCTGATCATTCCATGCAGTCTCATCCTGATACAGGGCTATCATACATTCCATGCCCTTCCTGTCTCCCTTCCACCCGAGCGGAAAGGGAACCACCTGGGTCACTGTCCGACCAGAGGCACATACATAACAATTGGTCTTGTTCAGACTTTTTACAGGATACTTTACCCATTCAACCCCGTACCCAGTTTCTATTTCGATGGTCTGTTTTAAGTCCTTTTCCTGTGTAATTTTTACTACTTTAGGGTCATTGGGAGGGGTGACGCAGTAGTTCTGCCCGTTTTCCCTGTCCTACGCTAATTCAAAAACAACAGCCCAAGAAATCCTTCCCATTTGCTTTCATTTCTATCCCAAATGTTTCATTTAATTGTATCTCATAGGTGCCCCCCCTACCCCCCACCCCCAGAATTGCTCTGTGCCATGTGTTTTTTTTTATCATTAAGTATGTTGGGTTACACTTTTTATCAGGACAATCGAGAGCTGGTCGGACGGGGGCCCGGTGTACTGTGACGAGACCATTATACCAAGTACCATCCCCAAGGCCATCCCCATAGGATTAAGATGTATCTCAGAGCTGTGGGACTGTGTCTGATTATCTACATCCCCACAATTTAAGCTGCATACATCAGCGTCTATTACTTGTGGATTATCAGACTCAGGGACTGTTAATAATACATATGAAAATGGTGTTTGACAAAATCCCAATACGAAGAGAGCTAGCATCATAACTCTAAGCATCTCCAGCATTCTAAACATGATGGGGAAGCACAAAACGACTTAATATACAATCTTACAGAAATAATCCCGCGCTCGTGTCACCACTGTATAATCAGTTACTCAAAGTCTCTTTAGTCTGAGTTTCAGTGGGTCTTGCGTTGATCCGACTGTCCAGACTTCTTCCTCAACTGCAGCTTCCACTGGCCCTTTGATCCGAGTGTAGTGAGTCCAGCCTTTCCCCCACCATCCTTATTAACGTTTCGGTCGTCAAAAGAGCCTGGTACGGCCCTTCCCAGTCCGGCTGTAATTTAGTCTCTGTCCATGATTTTACTGAGACCCAATCTCCCGGCCGGATGGGATGAACGGTGAATTCAAGGGGTGGAGTCTGTGCCAATAAACTCTGTTCCCTGAGGAAAGACAAAGAGGAGGACAAACCCAGTATATACTTCTTTAAGAACAAGTCTTTAGTTTCGGGAAGTGGCAATTCCCCATTTGTTCCCAGATAAGGTAATCCAAATAAGATTTCATAGGGGGATAGTCCCAAATCTTTCCTTGGGGCTGTTCGTACTCACAAGAGAGCTATAGGTAAACATTTGATCCAAGGGAGTCTGGTTTCTATTATCAGTTTAGCGAGCTGTCGTTTGAGTGTTTGGTTCATTCTCTCAACCCTTCCTGATGATGGCGGGTGCCATTGAGTATGGAACTCCCAGGAAATTCCCAACCCTTTCATTACCCCCTGTGACACTTTAGAGGTAAAATAAGTTCCTTGGTCGGAATCTATATGGTTCACTAGCCCATATCGGGGAATTATGTTCTCTAATATTGTTTTAGACACCCCACTCGCAGTGGCAGTAGCTCGGGAGTATGCTTCAACCCAACCAGATCGATGATCTACTATAACCAACATATACTTTAGTCTCCCTACTCTGGGGAGTTCAGTATAATCTACTTGTATACTCTGGAAGGATCTCAATCCTGGGTCTCTTCCTCCTGGGGTCTGTTTTCTCAAGACTTTCTGATTTACCTTTCTGCATATTATACATCCCTCACATATTTGTTTAACAATTGTATATATTCCTTTACATCCATATTCCCTAAGAACTAAATCACACATTGCTTGTACTCCCCAATGCCTGCCTTGATGTAGGACAGCCATAATCTCTCCCATCATCATTTTGTTTAACATTTCCCTTCCATCAGGTAACCTCCAATGCCCATCTGCTGTTTTTACAGCCCCTAAATCTCTCAATTATTTTCCTCTCTTTCAGTAAATATAGGAGCTTCCCTAGGACCTGGGACAGTAGGTATTAGGGAATGAATCACCACTTCTTGTGGGTTCAGGGCTGCTTCCTTAGCCACTTCATCGGCTAATCTATTTCCCCTAACGTCAGGTTCATTTCCTTTCTGATGACCATTTACATGCACTACTGCTATTTCTCGGGGGAGTAATAGGGACTCCAAGACTCGTTTAATCAACTCCTCGTGTACTAATTCTTTCCCCCGGGTATTGATCGGTCCTCTTTCCTGCCATATCTTTCCGAACGTGCCAACACCAAATACATATTTAGAGTCAGTGTATACTGTTCCCTCTTTATTTTCTAACGCCCTAAGGGCTCTTTCCAATGCATAGAGTTCGCAGGTCTGAGCTGACCACCCATTTGGCAACCTTCCTGCCTCCACCACACTACCTTCCATCCCGTCTACGACTGCATACCCATTATGTCTTTTCCCTTCAGTCACCCGGGATGATCTGTCTATAAATTGTGGGGCTCCTGCATGAAGTGGAACATCTCTCAGGTCCATGCGGACCTTAGTTTGGTATTCTATAATGTCAAGGCAGTCGTGCCCTGGATTCTAAGGAGATTCTCCTTCCCCTTTCCAAAGAAAGGCAGCTGGATTTAAACAGTTGTCCGTGACCAACACTAGATCATCCTTTTCTATTAATATTGCCTCATATTTCAGAATCCGCGAGTCTGCCAACCATCGCCCAGCTTTTTGGTTTAGGATCGTTCTCACTTGGTGTGGGGTGCTTATTATTTTAGGGTTCCCCCAAATGTAAGCTTCCTGCTTTCCTCCACCAACAGTGCAGAGGCAGCCACAGCCTGCACACACTCAGGTCACCCCCGGGATACTGGATCCAATAGCTTCGAAAGATATGCTCCTGGCTGTTTCATTCCTCCCCACCTCTGGGTTAATACTCCCAAAGCCGCTCCCTTATCTACGGTAACAAAGAGGTGGAAAGGTTTATCTAGAGAAGGTAAGGCTGACTCGGGGGCATGGATCAGATCTCTTTTGAGTTCCTCAACTCGTTCTTTTTCCCGATCATCCCAACTTAGACATTTTGGTTCCCCCTCTAATAGTTTGAGATATAATTTCTTAGTCTTCTGTCCACAGGAATCAATCCACAATCTGCAATATCCCGTTAGACCCAAAAATGTACGTAACTCCCGTTAAGTCCTGGGCAGTGGCATTCCCACTATTCCCTCTATCTGTTCCGGGCTTATCTTTCGCTTTCCCTCACTAACTAAATGTCCCAAGTATTTCACTTCTCACTCCACATATTGTAGTTTGTTCTTAGATACCCTCAGTCCCTGCTGACCCAGGAAATTCAATAATTTGTTAGTGGCTTCTACTACTCTTTCTCTTCTTTTTCCTGTGACTAAGAGGTCGTCTACATCCTGCAACAGGGTAGTCCCCTTGGGGCTGCTAAATTTCTCTAATATTTGTTCTAACAGCTATCTAAATAAACTCAGGGAGACCGTAAACTCCTGGGGGTGCACAGCCCACCGGTATTGCTGTTTCCGTCCTGTCTTGGGATCTTCCCACTCAAAGGTAAACAAATTCCTCCTTTCCTCCGCCAAGAGACAAGCCCAAAAGGCATCCTTTAAATCTATCACACTAAACCATTTGTGACTATTATCTTTCCACAATAATAGCATCCTGCCTGTGGAGACCTCCATCTCTGTCCATGTCGCTCGAACCCTCCATCAAATGCTCCCCCTTGTCCTCTCCCTCTCCCCCTTGTCCTCTCCCTCTCCCTCTTGTCCTCTCCCTCTCCCTCTCGCCCTTGTCCTCTCCCTCTCCCTCTCCCCCTTGTCCTCTCCCTCTCCCTCTCCCCCTTGTCCTCTCCCTCTCGCCCTTGTCCTCTCCCTCTCCCCCTTGTCCTCTCCCTCTCCCTCTCCCCCTTGTCCTCTCCCTCTCCCCCTTGTCCTCTCCCTCTCCCCCTTGTCCTCTCCCTCTCCCTCTCCCCCTTGTCCTCTCCCTCTCCCTCTCCCCCTTGTCCTCTCCCTCTCCCTCTTGCCCTCTCCCTCTCCCTCTTGTCCTCTCCCTCTCCCTCTTGTCCTCTCCCTCTCCCTCTTGTCCTCTCCCTCTCCGCCTTGTCCTCTCCCTCTCCCCCTTGTCCTCTCCCTCTCCCTCTCCCCCTTGTCCTCTCCCTCTCCCTCTCCCTCTTGTCCTCTCCCTCTCCATCTTGTCCTCTCCCTCTCCCTCTCCCTCTCCCCCTTGTCCTTTCCCTCTCCCTCTTGTCCTCTCCCTCTCCCCCTTGTCCTCTCCCTCTCCCTCTCCCCCTTGTCCTCTCCCTCTCCCCCTTGTCCTCTCCCTCTCCCCCTTGTCCTCTCCCTCTCCCCCTTGTCCTCTCCCTCTCCCTCTCCCCCTTGTCCTCTCCCTCTCCCTCTCCCCTTTGTCCTCTCCCTCTCCCTCTTGCCCTCTCCCTCTCCCTCTTGTCCTCTCCCTCTCCCTCTTGTCCTCTCCCTCTCCCCCTTGTCCTCTCCCTCTCCCCCTTGTCCTCTCCCTCTCCCCCTTGTCCTCTCCCTCTCCCCCTTGTCCTCTCCCTCTCCCCCTTGTCCTCTCCCTCTCCCCCTTGTCCTCTCCCTCTCCCTCTCCCCCTTGTCCTCTCCCTCTCCCTCTCCCCTTGTCCTCTCCCTCTCCCTCTCCCCCTTGTCCTCCCCCTCTCCCTCTCCCCCTTGTCCTCTCCCTCTCCCCCTTGTCCTCTCCCTCTCCCTCTTGTCCTCTCCCTCTCCCTCTTGTCCTCTCCCTCTCCCTCTTGTCCTCTCCCTCTCCCTCTTGTCCTCTCCCTCTCCCCCTTGTCCTCTCCCTCTCCCTCTCCCCCTTGTCCTCTCCCTCTCCCTCTCCCCCTTGTCCTCTCCCTCTCCCTCTTGTCCTCTCCCTCTCCCCCTTGTCCTCTCCCTCTTCCCCTTGTCCTCTCCCTCTCCCCCTTGTCCTCTCCCTCTCCCCCTTGTCCTCTCCCTCTCCCCCTTGTCCTCCCACTCTCCCCCTTGTACTCTCCCTCTCCCTCTCCCCCTTGTCCTCTCCCTCTCCCTCTCCCTCTTGTCCTCTCCCTCTCCCTCTTGCCCTCTCCCTCTCCCTCTTGTCCTCTCCCTCTCCCTCTTGCCCTCTCCCTCTCCCTCTTGCCCTCTCCCTCTCCCTCTTGCCCTCTCCCTCTCCCTCTTGCCCTCTCCCTCTCCCTCTTGCCCTCTCCCTCTCCCCCTTGTCCTCTCCCTCTCCCCCTTGTCCTCTCCCTCTCCCCCTTGTCCTCTCCCTCTCCCTCTCCCCCTTGTCCTCTCCCTCTCCCTCTCCGTCTTGTCCTCTCCCTCTCCCTCTTGCCCTCTCCCTCTCCCTCTTGTCCTCTCCCTCTCCCCCTTGTCCTCTCCCTCTCACTCTCCCCCTTGTCCTCTCCCTCTCCCTCTCCCCCTTGTCCTCTCCCTCTCCCCCTTGTCCTCTCCCTCTCCCTCTCCCCCTTGTCCTCTCCCTCTCCCTCTCCCCCTTGTCCTCTCCCTCTCCCTCTCCCCCTTGTCCTCTCCCTCTCCCCCTTGCCCTCTCCCTCTCCCTCTTGCCCTCTCCCTCTCCCTCTTGTCCTCTCCCTCTCCCCCTTGTCCTCTCCCTCTCCCCCTTGTCCTCTCCCTCTCCCCCTTGTCCTCTCCCTCTCCCCCTTGTCCTCTCCCTCTCCCCCTTGTCCTCTCCCTCTCCCCCTAGTCCTCTCCCTCTCCCCCTTGTCCTCTCCCTCTCCCCCTTGTCCTCTCCCTCTCCCCCTTGTCCTCTCCCTCTCCCCCTTGTCCTCTCCCTCTCCCTCTCCCCCTTGTCCTCTCCCTCTCCCTCTCCCCCTTGTCCACTCCCTCTCCCTCTCCCCCTTGTCCTCTCCCTCTCCCTCTTGTCCTCTCCCTCTCCCTCTTGTCCTCTCCCTCTCCCTCTTGTCCTCTCCCTCTCCCCCTTGTCCTCTCCATCTCCCCCTTGTCCTCTCCCTCTCCCCCTTGTCCTCTCCCTCTCCCCCTTGTCCTCTCCCTCTCCCTCTCCCCCTTGTCCTCTCCCTCTCCCTCTCCCCCTTGTCCTCTCCCTCTCCCTCTTGCCCTCTCCCTCTCCCTCTTGCCCTCTCCCTCTCCCCCTTGTCCTCTCCCTCTCCCCCTTGTCCTCTCCCTCTCCCCCTTGTCCTCTCCCTCTCCCCCTTGTCCTCTCCCTCTCCCCCTTGTCCTCTCCCTCTCCGCCTTGTCCTCTCCCTCTCCCTCTCCCTCTCCCCCTTGTCCTCTCCCTCTCCCTCTCCCCCTTGTCCTCTCCCTCTCCCTCTTGCCCGCTCCCTCTCCCTCTTGTCCTCTCCCTCTCCCTCTTGTCCTCTCCCTCTCCCCCTTGTCCTCTCCCTCTCCCCCTTGTCCTCTCCCTCTCCCCCTTGTCCTCTCCCTCTCCCCCTTGTCCTCTCCCTCTCCCTCTCCCCCTTGTCCTCTCCCTCTCTCTCTCCCCCTTGTCCTCTCCCTCTCCCTCTCCCCCTTGTCCTCTCCCTCTCCCTCTTGCCCTCTCCCTCTCCCTCTTGCCCTCTCCCTCTTCCTCTTGCCCTCTCCCTCTCCCTCTTGTCCTCTCCCTCTCCCCCTTGTCCTCTCCCTCTCGCCCTTGTCCTCTCCCTCTCCCCCTTGTCCTATCCCTCTCCCCCTTGTCCTCGTCCTCTCCCTCTCCCTCTTGTCCTCTCCCTCTCCCTCTTGTCCTCTCCCTCTCCCTCTTGTCCTCTCCCTCTCCCTCTTGTACTCTCCCTCTCCCTCTTGTCCTCTCCCTCTCCCCCTTGTCCTCTCCCTCTCCCCCTTGTCCTCTCCCTCTCCCCCTTGTCCTCTCCCTCTCCCTCTCCCCCTTGTCCTCTCCCTCTCCCTCTCCCCCTTGTCCTCTCCCTCTCCCTCTCCCCCTTGTCCTCTCCCCCTCCCCCTTGTCCTCTCCCTCTCCCCCTTGTCCTTTCCCTCTTCCTCTCCCCCTTGTCCTCTCCCCCTTGTCCTCTCCCTCTCCCTCTCCCTCTCACCCTTGTCCTCTCCCTCTCCCCCTCTCCCTCTCCCCCTTGTCCTCTCCCTCTCCCTCTCCCTCTCCCCCTTGTCCTTGTCCTCTCCCTCTCCCTCTCCCCCTTGTCCTCTCCCTCTCCCTCTCTCCCTTGTCCTCTCCCTCTCCCTCTCCCCCTTGTCCTCTCCCTCTCCCCCTTGTCCTCTCCCCCTTGTCCTCTCCCTCTCCCTCTCCCCCTTGTCCTCTCCCTCTCCCTCTCCCCCTCTCCCTCTCCCCCTTGTCCTCTCCCTCTCCCCCTTGTCCTCTCCCTCTCCCTCTCCCCCTTGTCCTTGTCCTCTCCCTCTCCCTCTCCCCCTTGTCCTCTCCCTCTCCCTCTCCCCCTTGTCCTCTCCCTCTCCCCCTTGTCCTCTCCCTCTCCCTCTCCCCCTTGTCCTCTCCCTCTCCCCCTTGTCCTCTCCCTCTTGTCCTCTCCCTCTCCCTCTCCCCCTTGTCCTCTCCCTCTCCCTCTCCCCCTTGTCCTCTCCCTCTCCCCCTTGTCCTCTCCCTCTCCCCCTTGTCCTTTCCCTCTCCCTCTCCCCCTTGTCCTCTCCCCCTTGTCCTCTCCCTCTCCCTCTCCCTCTCCCCCTTGTCCTCTCCCTCTCCCCCTCTTCCTCTCCCCCTTGTCCTCTCCCTCTCCCTCTCCCTCTCCCCCTTGTCCTTGTCCTCCCCCTCTCCCTCTCCCCCTTGTCCTCTCCCTCTCCCCCTTGTCCTCTCCCCCTCCCTCTTGTCCTCTCCCTCTCCCCCTTGTCCTCTCCCTCTCCCCCTTGTCCTCTCCCTCTCCCCCTTGTCCTCTCCCTCTCCCCCTTGTCCTCTCCCTCTCCCCCTTGTCCTCTCCCTCTCCCCCTTGTCCTCCCACTCTCCCCCTTGTCCTCTCCCTCTCCCTCTCCCCCTTGTCCTCTCCCTCTCCCTCTCCCTCTTGTCCTCTCCCTCTCCCTCTTGCCCTCTCCCTCTCCCTCTTGTCCTCTCCCTCTCCCTCTTGCCCTCTCCCTCTCCCTCTTGCCCTCTCCCTCTCCCTCTTGCCCTCTCCCTCTCCCTCTTGCCCTCTCCCTCTCCCCCTTGTCCTCTCCCTCTCCCCCTTGTCCTCTCCCTCTCCCCCTTGTCCTCTCCCTCTCCCTCTCCCCCTTGTCCTCTCCCTCTCCCTCTCCGTCTTGTCCTCTCCCTCTCCCTCTTGCCCTCTCCCTCTCCCTCTTGTCCTCTCCCTCTCCCCCTTGTCCTCTCCCTCTCACTCTCCCCCTTGTCCTCTCCCTCTCCCTCTCCCCCTTGTCCTCTCCCTCTCCCCCATGTCCTCTCCCTCTCCCTCTCCCCCTTGTCCTCTCCCTCTCCCTCTCCCCCTTGTCCTCTCCCTCTCCCTCTCCCCCTTGTCCTCTCCCTCTCCCCCTTGCCCTCTCCCTCTCCCTCTTGCCCTCTCCCTCTCCCTCTTGTCCTCTCCCTCTCCCCCTTGTCCTCTCCCTCTCCCCCTTGTCCTCTCCCTCTCCCCCTTGTCCTCTCCCTCTCCCCCTTGTCCTCTCCCTCTCCCCCTAGTCCTCTCCCTCTCCCCCTTGTCCTCTCCCTCTCCCCCTTGTCCTCTCCCTCTCCCCCTTGTCCTCTCCCTCTCGCCCTTGTCCTCTCCCTCTCCCTCTCCCCCTTGTCCTCTCCCTCTCCCTCTCCCCCTTGTCCACTCCCTCTCCCTCTCCCCCTTGTCCTCTCCCTCTCCCTCTTGTCCTCTCCCTCTCCCTCTTGTCCTCTCCCTCTCCCTCTTGTCCTCTCCCTCTCCCCCTTGTCCTCTCCATCTCCCCCTTGTCCTCTCCCTCTCCCCCTTGTCCTCTCCCTCTCCCCCTTGTCCTCTCCCTCTCCCCCTCCCCCTTGTCCTCTCCCTCTCCCTCTCCCCCTTGTCCTCTCCCTCTCCCTCTTGCCCTCTCCCTCTCCCTCTTGCCCTCTCCCTCTCCCCCTTGTCCTCTCCCTCTCCCCCTTGTCCTCTCCCTCTCCCCCTTGTCCTCTCCCTCTCCCCCTTGTCCTCTCCCTCTCCCCCTTGTCCTCTCCCTCTCCGCCTTGTCCTCTCCCTCTCCCTCTCCCTCTCCCCCTTGTCCTCTCCCTCTCCCTCTCCCCCTTGTCCTCTCCCTCTCCCTCTTGCCCGCTCCCTCTCCCTCTTGTCCTCTCCCTCTCCCTCTTGTCCTCTCCCTCTCCCCCTTGTCCTCTCCCTCTCCCCCTTGTCCTCGCCCTCTCCCCCTTGTCCTCTCCCTCTCCCTCTCCCCCTTGTCCTCTCCTTCTCTCTCTCCCCCTTGTCCTCTCCCTCTCCCTCTCCCCCTTGTCCTCTCCCTCTCCCTCTTGCCCTCTCCCTCTCCCTCTTGCCCTCTCCCTCTCCCTCTTGTCCTCTCCCTCTCCCCCTTGTCCTCTCCCTCTCCCCCTTGTCCTCTCCCTCTCCCCCTTGTCCTCTCCCTCTCCCCCTTGTCCTCGTCCTCTCCCTCTCCCTCTTGTCCTCTCCCTCTCCCTCTTGTCCTCTCCCTCTCCCTCTTGTCCTCTCCCTCTCCCTCTTGTCCTCTCCCTCTCCCCCTTGTCCTCTCCCCCTCCCCCTTGTCCTCTCCCTCTCCCCCTTGTCCTCTCCCTCTCCCTCTCCCCCTTGTCCTCTCCCTCTCCCTCTCCCCCTTGTCCTCTCCCTCTCCCTCTCCCCATTGTCCTCTCCCCCTCCCCCTTGTCCTCTCCCTCTCCCCCTTGTCCTTTCCCTCTCCCTCTCCCCCTTGTCCTCTCCCCCTTGTCCTCTCCCTCTCCCTCTCCCTCTCACCCTTGTCCTCTCCCTCTCCCCCTCTCCCTCTCCCCCTTGTCCTCTCCCTCTCCCTCTCCCTCTCCCCCTTGTCCTTGTCCTCTCCCTCTCCCTCTCCCCCTTGTCCTCTCCCTCTCCCTCTCTCCCTTGTCCTCTCCCTCTCCCTCTCCCCCTTGTCCTCTCCCTCTCCCCCTTGTCCTCTCCCCCTTGTCCTCTCCCTCTCCCCCTTGTCCTCTCCCTCTCCCTCTCCCCCTCTCCCTCTCCCCCTTGTCCTCTCCCTCTCCCCCTTGTCCTCTCCCTCTCCCTCTCCCCCTTGTCCTTGTCCTCTCCCTCTCCCTCTCCCCCTTGTCCTCTCCCTCTCCCTCTCCCCCTTGTCCTCTCCCTCTCCCCCTTGTCCTCTCCCTCTCCCTCTCCCCCTTGTCCTCTCCCTCTCCCCCTTGTCCTCTCCCTCTCCCTCTCCCCCTTGTCCTCTCCCTCTCCCTCTCCCCCTTGTCCTCTCCCTCTCCCCCTTGTCCTCTCCCTCTCCCCCTTGTCCTTTCCCTCTCCCTCTCCCCCTTGTCCTCTCCCCCTTGTCCTCTCCCTCTCCCTCTCCCTCTCCCCCTTGTCCTCTCCCTCTCCCCCTCTTCCTCTCCCCCTTGTCCTCTCCCTCTCCCTCTCCCTCTCCCCCTTGTCCTTGTCCTCTCCCTCTCCCTCTCCCCCTTGTCCTCTCCCTCTCCCTCTCTCCCTTGTCCTCTCCCTCTCCCTCTCCCCCTTGTCCTCTCCCTCTCCCCCTTGTCCTCTCCCCCTTGTCCTCTCCCTCTCCCTCTCCCCCTCTCCCTCTCCCCCTTGTCCTCTCCCTCTCCCCCTTGTCCTCTCCCTCTCCCTCTCCCCCTTGTCCTTGTCCTCTCCCTCTCCCTCTCCCCCTTGTCCTCTCCCTCTCCCTCTCCCCCTTGTCCTCTCCCTCTCCCCCTTGTCCTCTCCCTCTCCCTCTCCCCCTTGTCCTCTCCCTCTCCCTCTCCCCCTTGTCCTCTCCCTCTCCCCCTTGTCCTCTCCCTCTTCCTCTCCCCCTTGTCCTCTCCCCCTTGTCCTCTCCCACTCCCTCTCCCTCTCCCCCTTGTCCTCTCCCTCTCCCCCTTGTCCTCTCCCTCTCCCTCTCCCTCTCCCCCTTGTCCTTGTCCTCTCCCTCTCCCTCTCCCCCTTGTCCTCTCCCTCTCCCTCTCCCCCTTGTCCTCTCCCTCTCCCCCTTGTCCTCTCCCTCTCCCCCTTGTCCTCACCCCCTTGTCCTCTCCCTCTCCCTCTCCCTCTCCCCCTTGTCCTCTCCCTCTCCCCCTTGTCCTCTCCCTCTCCCTCTCCCCCTTGTCCTTGTCCTCTCCCTCTCCCTCTCCCCCTTGTCCTCTCCCTCTCCCCCTTGTCCTCTCCCTCTCCCTCTCCCCCTTGTCCTCTCCCTCTCCCCCTTGTCCTCTCCCTCTCCCTCTCCCCCTTGTCCTCTCCCTCTCCCTCTCCCCCTTGTCCTCTCCCTCTCCCTCTCCCCCTTGTCCTCTCCCTCTCCCCCTTGTCCTCTCCCTCTCCCCCTTGTCCTCTCCCTCTCCCTATCCCTCTCCCCCTTGTCCTCTCCCTCTCCCTCTCCCTCTCCCCCTTGTCCTCTCCCTCTCCCCCTTGTCCTCCCCCTTGTCCTCTCCCTCTCCCCCTTGTCCTCTCCCTCTCCCTCTCCCACTTGTCCTCTCCCTCTCCCCCTTGTCCTCTCCCTCTCCCTCTCCCCCTTGTCCTCTCCCCCTTGTCCTCTCCCTCTCCCTCTCCCTCTCCCCCTTGTCCTCCCCCTTGTCCTCTCCCTCTCCCCCTTGTCCTCTCCCTCTCCCTCTCCCTCTCCACCTTGTCCTTGTCCTCTCCCTCTCCCTCTCCCCCTTGTCCTCTCCCTCTCCCTCTCCCCCTTGTCCTCTCCCTCTCCCTCTCCCCCTTGTCCTCTCCCTCTCCCCCTTGTCCTCTCCCCCTTGTCCTCTCCCTCTCCCTCTCCCCCTTGTCCTCTCCCTCTCCCTCTCCCCCTTGTCCTCTCCCTCTCCCCCTTGTCCTCTCCCTCTCCCTCTCCCCCTTGTCCTTGTCCTTGTCCTCTCCCTCTCCCTCTCCCCCTTGTCCTCTCCCTCTCCCTCTCCCCCTTGTCCTCTCCCTCTCCCTCTCCCCCTTGTCCTCTCCCTCTCCCCCTTGTCCTCTCCCTCTCCCTCTCCCCCTTGTCCTCTCCCTCTCCCTCTCCCCCTTGTCCTCTCCCTCTCCCTCTCCCCCTTGTCCTCTCCCTCTCCCTCTCCCCCTTGTCCTCTCCCTCTCCCTCTCCCCCTTGTCCTCTCCCTCTCCCCCTTGTCCTCTCCCTCTCCCTCTCCCCCTTGTCCTCTCCCTCTCCCCCTTGTCCTCCCCCTTGTCCTCTCCCTCTCCCCCTTGTCCTCTCCCTCTCCCCCTTGTCCTCTCCCCCTTGTCCTCTCCCTCTCCCTCTCCCCCTTGTCCTCTCCCTCTCCCTCTCCCTCTCCCCCTTGTCCTCTCCCTCTCCCCCTTGTCCTCTCCCTCTCCCTCTCCCCCTTGTCCTTGTCCTCTCCATCTCCCTCTCCCCCTTGTCCTCTCCCTCTCCCCCTTGTCCTCTCCCTCTCCCTCTCCCCCTTGTCCTCTCCCTCTCCCCCTTGTCCTCTCCCTCTCCCTCTCCCCCTTGTCCTCTCCCTCTCCCTCTCCCCCTTGTCCTCTCCCCCTTGCCCTCTCCCCCTTGTCCTCTCCCTCTCCCTCTCCCTCTCCCTCTCCCCCTTGTCCTCTCCCTCTCCCCCTCTCCCTCTCCCCCTTGTCCTCTCCCTCTCCCTCTCCCTCTCCCCCTTGTCCTTGTCCTCTCCCTCTCCCCCTTGTCCTCTCCCTCTCCCTCTCCCTCTCCCCCTTGTCCTTGTCCTCTCCCTCTCCCTCTCCCCCTTGTCCTCTCCCTCTCCCTCTCCCACTTGTCCTCTCCCCCTTGTCCTCTCCCTCTCCCTCTCCCTCTCCCCCTTGTCCTCTCCCTCTCCCTCTCCCCCTTGTCCTCTCCCTCTCCCTCTCCCCCTTGTCCTTGTCCTCTCCCTCTCCCTCTCCCCCTTGTCCTCTCCCTCTCCCCCTTATCCTCTCCCTCTCCCTCTCCCCCTTGTCCTCTCCCTCACCCCCTTGTCCTCTCCCTCTCCCTCTCCCTCTCCCCCTTGTCCTCTCCCTCTCCCTCTCCCCCTTGTCCTCTCCCTCTCCCTCTCCCCCTTGTCCTCTCCCTCTCCCCCTTGTCCTCTCCCTCTCCCCCTTGTCCTCTCCCTCTCCCTCTCCCCCTTGTCCTCTCCCTCTCCCCCTTGTCCTCTCCCTCTCCCTCTCCCCCTTGTCCTCTCCCTCTCCCTCTCCCCCTTGTCCTCTCCCTCTCCCCCTTGTCCTCTCCCTCTCCCCCTTGTCCTCTCCCTCTCCCTCTCCCCCTTGTCCTCTCCCTCTCCCTCTCCCCCTTGTCCTCTCCCTCTCCCCCTTGTCCTCTCCCTCTCCCTATCCCTCTCCCCCTTGTCCTCTCCCTCTACCTCTCCCCCTTGTCCTCTCCCTCTCCCCCTGGTCCTCCCCCTTGTCCTCTCCCTCTCCCCCTTGTCCTCTCCCTCTCCCTCTCCCCCTTGTCCTCTCCCTCTCCCTCTCCCTCTCCCCCTTGTCCTCTCCCTCTCCCTCTCCCTCTCCCCCTTGTCCTCCCCCTTGTCCTCTCCCTCTCCCCCTTGTCCTCTCCCTCTCCCCCTCCCTCTCCCTCTCCCTCTCCCTCTCCCCCTTGTCCTCTCCCTCTCCCTCTCCCCCTTGTCCTCTGCCTCTCCCTCTCCCCCTTGTCCTCTCCCTCTCCCTCTCCCCCTTGTCCTCTCCCTCTCCCTCTCCCCCTTGTCCTCTCCCTCTCCCCCTTGTCCTCTCCCCCTTGTCCTCTCCCTGTCCCTCTCCCTCTCCCCCTTGTCCTCTCCCTCTCCCTCTCCCCCTCCCCCTTGTCCTCTCCCTCTCCCCCTTGTCCTCACCCTCTCCCTCTCCCCCTTGTCCTTGTCCTCTCCCTCTCCCTCTGCCCCTTGTCCTCTCCCTCTCCCCCTTGTCCTCTCCCTCTCCCTCTCCCCCTTGTCCTCTCCCTCTCCCTCTCCCCCTTGTCCTCTCCCTCTCCCTCTCCCCCTTGTCCTCCCCCTCTCCCTCTCCCCCTTGTCCTCTCCCTCTCCCCCTTGTCCTCTCCCTCTCCCTCTCCCTCTCCCCCTTGTCCTCTCCCTCTCCCTCTCCCCCTTGTCCTCTCCCTCTCCCTCTCCCTCTCCCCCTTGTCCTCTCCCTCTCCCTCTCCCCCTTGTCCTCTCCCTCTCCCTCTCCCCCTTGTCCTCTCCCTCTCCCTCTCCCCCTCTCCCTCTCCCCCTTGTCCTCTCCCTCTCCCTCTCCCCCTTGTCCTCTCCCTCTCCCTCTGCCCCTTGTCCTCTCCCTCTCCCTCTCCCTCTCTGTCCTACATGCTGCCACCCACCCTCCAGTTGCTCACTATTGGTCCCATTCTTTTCTGAACTACCTCACCAACCGTAGCTCCCATCATTTTCACCTTCTGTTTCTGTCTCTCATCCTCTCTCTTTACAAACACTTTCTGTGCCTCTCTTCATAATTCATCTCATGCTTTTTCACTCTACCCTTCCATCTTCTGTATCTTTCTCTGTATGTCTGGCCATGCCTTTGTCACAAAATGTACTTTCAAAAGACCCTGTGCCACTGGGTCCTCAGGGTTCATTCCAGAATATTTCCGCATTGAGTCTCATAATCTTTTCAAGAAAGCTGAGGGAGTCTCATCTTTCTCCTGTCTAACTTCAAAGGCTTTAGTCAAATTCTGCGACTTTGGAACTGCCTCTCTTATTCCTTTTAGAATCAGGTCTTTCAATTCCCTCATTGTTTCTCTATGATCCGGGTTTTGGTTTTCCCACTGGGGGTCTCTGAGGGGAAACTTCACCTCTCCCTGTCCAGCATCCCCATCCCCAGTGGGATATTCCCTGTCCCATATTTTAATGGATGCTCCTCGAATAAGTCCCCTTTCTTTCCCAGTAAATAGGATATTCAAAATAGACATTAACTCAGTCCATGTGTACAGACTGGGCCCCAAGAATTGATCAATTTGTTCAGACAACCCTACCGGATCCTCAACCAGGACCTTCATCTCCTTTTTAAATGTTCTGACCTCCCCACTGGTGAGGGGGGCACTTACAAACCCAATCTCTTTGTCCCCTACTGGTACCTCCCGAAGGGGATAACTCTTTACGTTCTTCCCCTTTTTTTGTTTTCCTCCCCTAGGCTTTCGTTTAGATACTCCGGAGGTCTCCTCAACATCTACTTTATCTTCCTTTTCTTTCGATGAGGATTGAGGGTCTGGGACAAAAACATCCCCATCCACCGCCCCTTCTTCCTCCTCTTGTGGGTCATCCGTTCCCTGTCCCCGTCTATCTGTCTCTCCTCCTCCTCCTCCATTTCTACCTAATCTGATTTTATGGTACGGGGGGGGGAGCGGGGGGAAGCAGCCAAGAGGATCCCAGAGACTGGGTGGGGCAGAGGGGGAATCCTTTGTCTTTACTACCATCATTCCCAAACTGCCCTTCCAACAAGACGCATAGTCCGCCTCCTCTTGACTAAAAGGTTGTTTTTCATTCACATACAAATCTAAATACTGATATGCCCAATCCTCGTCCGAACTGTACTTTGGTCAGAAGACAGCCGGACGAAGGATTGGTTCTTTGGTCCATAATAAACAACAATATTTCATCATTTTCTTTTTATCTTTTTCCCTTGTACAAGTCTTACTTGTCCATTCCCGCAACATCCTCCCCAACGGACTTTCTGGAGGAATGTTAGCAGGGACTTTTTCTTCCTTTACTTTGTCACAGTTTGACTTACTCTGCCTACCCTCCATTTCTCAGGACCCTCGCCAGTCCCTCAGCGATTAAATACCCCTTTTCTCAGCCACCAAGGCAATACTTAAAAGTCAGGTTTCTTACCTTGGTCTGTGCACAGAGTTGCCTTGCCCCTTTCTGCTGTATTTTCTATTGACCTCCGTTCACTGTCTGATTCAGATGTCTCTCTTGTGGGATTCATACCAGTCACCCAAGGGAGCGGACCAAACTGGGACACGAGACCGCTCCTCAATCGGGAACGGGACATGTCTTCCCAGTGTCCAGGGCCAGCCACTCCCCCCAGCAATGGAAGAATATCCCGGATGAACCCCCAGTTTTGAGAAACAAAGCTCATGCACTTCAATAATTTCAGTCAGAGACAAGATCTGAAGCAATCAGTATTGTTTATGATACACTTGCAAGCGTGGTGCCTGCCGTAAGGCACCCAGAGTTTAGCAAGTCCATATCTTATATAGGATTCACTCCTCCCAACCCGGTGCCCATTACTGTTGTTTATCTCTTGCCGTATCCAGCCTTGTACATAACAAAGTAGAAGTCTTGCTTGGCTATTTCACCACATCCTGCTGCGGCCCATTGTTAGGTATATCCTCCTTCACTGCCATCTGTTTCCCTTGTAACATTCCCTCCCATTCCTCATCCATATTGAGCTCTATGACCCTATAATTGGGGTTTGTTTTTGTTTTTACAGAAGTGGGAAACAGATGCTTCGAACTACTGTTTGTACAGGCATATCTGGCTTAACCTCCACCCTCACAGCACCTTATCTATTTGTCTATAACATCTACCATTGTTTACAGGCATGTTTCATTCTTGTATGCACATCTGAGATAATACAAAAACAATTATATATTTCCTTCACATAGTTTTCATTCTTGTGAACTCAGCTCTTGGTTGAAACAATTCTCCACTGGTGTGAGTGTATTTACCTTGCTCAAGTAATTATGATTGCAGAAGTAACAATACTTTACCTAAATCCCACTGTATACTCCTTGATTGACGGTCTCACTAGAGTCCACAAGACAGTGGAAAAGTTACACATTGCTGAGGCATGTTAGCGCAGGATTTTAAAAAAAAATTGAACAGCAGACACTATTGTGCTATGCTTGGTGTGAGTTCAAACCATTATTGATATTCCCCTGAAAGCTGGTTTTAAATTATAGAATATTGCTGCATCAATGCAGGCCAAAATCCATCTTGTCCAGAATGTGTAATATTTTTAAAAAATAGATAATATGAAACAAGAAAAATGATTTTGGTGATGTGAAGAGATTTGTGTGTGGAACAAAAGTGTGTGCATTTGAAAAAGGAGCAGGTGACAACTTGTGTTGACAGGTGCTGAAACAAAGTGACAATTCACTGCATTCCCTCGAACCTTAATAACTTTGGGAAAGTTTATTGTCCTGACATTGTATCCCAATTCTTGGGAGAAGCTGCGATGAACCATGCATCGTTGAATGAGACTGAACAAAGATCACATAGTTATAACTGAGGACTGAATTTTAAATGTTGTGAGCAGAAAATAATTGCACCAGTATATTAACTGCACCAAGTCTGGTGAATTAATCAGTCTGGATTCGGCTTCCTCTGTCTGTCTCCCCAATAACTACTGCAGTCCTTCTGCTGAAAGAAGCAAGACCTTGCAGTTTGATTGTTTGCTGACTACACATTGGAGGATTGAGGTTAGACTTGGCAAGGGTCCAAATTAAAGCTACTATCTGTAATCAGAGACAGTGGGATTGCATTTGAAACAAAAATGTGGACTTTCTTTAGTGTCACAAAACTCGTCCATTTTTATCTGAAAGCTGTTCCTTGGCTCAAGGAGACTCTGTCCTTGATTTTTTGTTGGGGGTGGAGGGGGGGGGGGGGGGGTGCAGGTTCCGATCAGTCTGGTGTGGTACAGAGATAAAAAGGATTTGAAGAGGTCTTTTGTTTACATGTAAACAGATGAGCCTTCAGGCCAAAGTGATCGTGCTTGACAACTCACCGACATAATCAAAGGGCAGTGGTCAGCTCTTTAGCTGAGCTAAGCTGAACAGGTTTGCAAAGTTCAACAGGGAGTTGTGTAGAAACTCTCTTTTCTGCCCTCCAACTTCAACTTGAAGCATTGATACTGGTGTTTAACATTGGAACTGATGTACTCGGAACAGCATAATTACGTCGAGCTGGATAGGTGGGGTTCTGTAGGGGTTCTTTGTTCTTTGTGTAATTTTGTGAGTAATGATTGTGCCTGTTTAAAATCTAGTCAGCAACCGAGCTATTTTATTCCAGGTAATTTTCACTGTACACTTATCGAAACAAACTGCAATGTTATGCTCTAGGCTGCCTGCTTAAGAATGTTGTGAGTGGTCTAATAGTCCACATTAGTCATTTCAATGTTAATGTAGTTGTAGTTCCTTATGTTTTAAACAACTTTATAATAGTCTGAGCTTAACAGTTCCAGTAAAAAATATCAAAAGGTATCAATATTTATTGGATTATGTTAGTTACTGGAAGTATTTATTTAAAGTCACAATTATTTCCTTAGCTTTTAAGATGATGTATATTCCCATTTAAAGGAAGATGATACTTTGCTGTGAAGTGAAGGCTGAATCTGCTGTGATCATTTTGAGTCTGGCCATTTGCAGAGAAACACCTTTAAATTTAATCTCAAAGGAGCACTTTATTGTTTGAGGGCTTGGACTTCGGAGTAACCTAATTAAGATGTCACTGAGCAACTTCCCACTTGGTATATCGAGCAAAACATGAGGGAAATTCAACAGACCAGTTGACGAGAGATGGGCATATAGGTGACAGTCTTTAACCATTGTAACAATAAATTCAGAACCTGGTCAATCTCAGATTACTATGTATGATGTTATGTCATAAATAGATTAGATTCCCGACAGTGTGGAAACAATCCACACCGACCCTCCGGAGAGTAACCCACCCAGGCCAATTTCCCTCTGACTAATGTACCGAACACTACGGGCAATTGAGCATGACCAATCCACCTGACCTACACATCTTTGGACTGTGGGAGGAAACCGGAGCACCCGGAGGAAACCCACGCAGACACAGGGTGAATGTGCAAACACCACACAGACAGTCTCCTGACTGAGCCAGCACACCGCCCAAGTGTTTTAACAAAAACAGAAACAGTAAAACACTTCCTGAGAATTGATGCTGTCTTCCATCCTGTTTAACTAATAAATGGTATTGTTGTTGGAGTGAGGTCAATGGAAAATAAAGACCATGAAACCATAGGAAGGGTTAAAGCATGAAGACCACTGGGAATCTGTGGTCTGTGGAATGCAGGGGCAGGATGGGATAACCATAGTGGAACATTCTGACACCCATTAGCAGAGTAAGGTTAAGGCTGAAGGGTCACTATGGCCAGATGAGATAACACTAGGAATAAAGCAAGTTTCTCTGGTAAGTGTTATTATGACAGGATTGGGACCGGAAATATTTGGGACATGACATTAAAATATCTAACTAATAGTTAGTCGAGTCAGCTTGAGACAGGAGACTATTGTAATAGATGGAATAGCTAAATATCTATCATGACAGGTTAGTCTGCAATGGAAGATCACTGCAGCAGAGTTCGCAATAAATATCTAATCATGACATTAGAATAACATCAAGTAGAATGTACAACTAAAGAGGTAATGGGAACTAACATCACTGGTTTATTGTGGAGCTGGAGTGAGATACTTTGATTAAGATAGTTGGTCATGCTGACAAGCTCACAGAAACATGATCAAAAATGATATAAAAATCCACGGACCCTGAGGTTCGGGGGCATTCGAGAATCTGCTTTCTCAGTGTCACAGTTTTTTGTTTGCAAATAAAAGACTTATTTCTTGAAGAACTCTCTGCGTCTCCTGGTGGTTCTCTATAGTTTCTCCACAACACTACCTGACCCAGTAATGCAGGGCCCTGGTCTCTGTCTCCGTTTCTCTCTCTCAGTCTCTCACATATGCACGCACGAACGCGCACACAGTTACTGAGGGACAGTGAATGACAGAATAATAGAAGCATTTTCAAATATTAAAGCTCCATTAAACAATCCTGGGATGGGTTGATGGGGACAGTGTAGGGGGAGCTTTACTCTGTATCTAACCCTGTTCCGACCCTACCCTGGGAAGGGTTGATGGTGATACAGAAAAGGGAGCTTTACTGTGTATCTAACCCCATCCTGTCCCTGCCCTGGGAGGGGTTGATAGGGAAAGTGCAGGAGGATCGTTATTTTGGAACATAGGAACAGGAGGAGGCCATTCAGCCCCTCGAACCTGTTCCATCATTCAATGGGATCATGACAAATCTGTGGCCTAACTCCACATTCCTTCCTTTGGCCCATATCCCTCAATATCTTCACTGAATAAACATGTATCTCTCTCTGATTTAACCTGAACGACTGATCCAGCATCCACTGCTGTTTGTGGAAGAGAGTCCCAAACCTCTCCCACCCTGTGTGTGTTAAAGTGCTTCCTACCATCTCTCCTGAACACTCTGGGCCCTCATTCTCAGACTCTGTTCCCTCTTGGTCTAGAATCTCCAACCTGTGGGAATCGTTGATCTTGATTGATCCTGTCTCATTCTGTTTATTCCTTGAAGGCTTTGATCAGATCACCCCTTAGCTTTCTCAATTCTGGAGGAAAACGGCCTCATTTGTCCAGTCTCCCCTCAGAATGTAATCCCTGAGCTCCAGGATCATTCTTGTAAACCTCCCTCTCTGTACTCCAACCTGATACCCACACACTTGCTGACACTGAACTCCATCTAACACAGCTTTGCCCATTCACCCAATCTATCGATATCCCTTTGTAATGTTAAGGTACCATCTGCACTGTCTACAATGCTGCCTAACATTGTACCTAACCCCATGCTGTCCCGATCCTGTGTGTGTTTGATAGGAACAGTGCAGAGGGATCTATACTCTGTATCTAACCCCATGCTGCACATGTGCTGGGATTATTCGATGCAGACAGTGTGGACGGAGATTTACTCTGTATCTAGCCCCATGTTGTCCCTATCCTGGGAATGAATATACCATTGGGTCAGAGACAGGAGACATGATAGAGATGAATGAGACTTTCAGACTGGAGGGAGCTCCAGGCACATACAAGTTGGGAAATGTTTTCAGTAAAAGGCAATTGATCCCAGGTCACTGCTGAGTGTAAGAATCTGATGCCTTTCCCTCACTATCCTCCTCCAATCCCTGGGAAGATCTGCTCCCACACCATGTTCCATCCTAACTGCTGACTGTGTTCGATACATTAATACATTGGGGATGGACGGGGGTGATTTTAAACCTGGGATCTTGCTGTGTAACTTGCCTTCAAAATGCTCTCACATTCCCTTTCAAGTAATCTTTTCCTTCTTTTATCCCGATGAACTTTTGTTGGGAAAGCTGCAACGTGAAGATCCAAAATGTTCAGGCCGAGGGAAGCCTTGGCCAAGCTCCAGAGGGAGACGTGGTTCTGAGGCCTGAGGCCTGGTCGACAGGCTGCACCCCGTGGGGGCCGACATGGATTGTGTGTTTATTTACCCCAAGGTTTAATCTCCTCTGGGGTTCCTGGGCTTTAGGGGCCTCTGCTTAACTGGCTACTGTCAGATTGCGGCCCTGTCATTTTTAAACAGGTTTGAAGCCTGGTGTTAAAGTATGTCATTTACATAAATGATTTGGATGCGAGCATAAGAGGTACAGTTAGTGCAGATGACACCAAAATTGGAGGTGTAGTGAACAGTGAACAGGGTTACCTCAGATTACAACAGGATCTGGACCAGATGGGCCAATGGGCTGAGAAGTGGCAGATGGAGATTAATTCAGATAAATGTGAGGCGCTACATTTTGGGAAAGCAAATCTTAGCAGGACTTATACACTTAATGGTAAGGTCCTAGGGAGTGTTGGTGAACAAAGAGACCTTGGAGTCCAGGTGCATACCTCCTTGAAAGTGAAGTCGCAGGTAGGTAGAATAGTGAAGAAGGTGTTTGGTATGCTTTCCTTTATTGGTCAGAGTATTGAGTACAGGAGTTGGGAGGTCATGTTGCAGCTGTACAGGACATTGGTTAGGCCACTGTTGGAATATTGCGTGCAGTTCTGGTCTCCTTCCAATCGGAAAGATGTTGTGAAACTTGAAAGGGTTGAAAGATTTACAAGGATGTTGCCAGAGTTGGAAGATTTGAGCTACAGGGAGAGGCTGAACAGGCTGGGGCTGTTTTCCCTGGAGCATCGGAGGCTGAGGGATGACCTTATAGAGGTTTACAAAATTATGAGGAGCATGGATAGGATAAATAGACATAGTATTTTCCCTGGGGTCGGGGAGTCCAAAACTAGAGGGCATAGGTTTAGGGTGAGAGGGGAAAGATATAAAAGAGACCTAAGGGGCAACAATTTCACGCAGAGGGTGGTACGTGTATGGAATGAGCTGCCAGAGGATGTGGTGGAGGCTGGTACAATTGCAACATTTAAGAGGCATTTGGATGGGTATATGAATAGGAAGGGTTTGGAGGGATATGGGCCGGGTGATGGCAGGTGGGACTAGATTGGGTTGGGATATCTGGTCGGTATGGACGGGTTGGACCGAAGGGTCTGTTTCCGTTCTGTACATCTCTTTGACTCTATGTCCATCCCCAGGATCTGAGAGGGGGAATTAAAACCCAAATGATGTGACACTCTCTAAAGACTTGTCATAATGTCAGAGTAATATTGGTTACAGAGAGGGTAGGGTGAGAAAATACAACAGTGAGAGAAAGAGAGTGAGAGAGAGATTTGAAAAATTGAGAGAGCAGGGGAAACAGAAGGGGAGAGAGAGGGAGAGGTGTTTTGAGATTGTGAAATTCTGCAATGTTTGATTCTGGGGTGACAGGAAATAATTAAACTGAAGCAGCATCACAGAGGGGGAAATGATCAGAGTAATTAGCTGCTGCTGCATTGTTGCATGTGGGATCTTGCTGTGCACCAGCTGCCCCAATGCCGTCATTGCAAGCAGTGAGTGTTTTAATCAGGTAACCTGGTATCTCAAAGTTTCTCCAAAGCTTTGGAATGAAAACTCAGCTCATCACCCGATATGTTTGTGTTTGGATGTCGCTGGGAAATTGTCTATGTCACAGAGAGAGGGGGAAACCTGGGATCTTGCTGTGCTATCGCTCTGTAATAATTTTCCTCCTTTGCCTTTCAATGAATGCTGTCTCTTTCCTCCCATGGGATGTTGCTGGCCCCTTGAAGATTCAAAGAGAGAAACTTTGGGATCAGGAGACCTTTGAACAAGAGCTTTCTCCAGAGGGGACACGGGCCTGAGGCCTGAGGCCTGGTCGATAGGCTGCACCCCGTGGGGGCCCACGTGAGTTGTGTGTTAATTTACCCCGAGGTTTAATCTCCTCTGGGGGACCCTGGGTTTTAGGGGCCTCTGGGTAACTGGCTCCTGTCAGATTGCAGCCCTGTCATTTTTAAACAGATTTGAAGCCTGGAGTTAAAGTAACTGGGGCCCTGGGATTTGACACAAACACATCAATCCCCAGTGAGTATCTGACAGACAGGACTCCCCAAGGAGGGAAGTAAAACCTTAAATGAGAAACTTTCTCCAAAGACTTCTTCTAATATCAGAATAATGCTACATGTGGATCTTGCTGTGTCTCAAACTACCTGCAGGGTGGCCTACGTTGCAACCAGGGTGACCAAATGTGATAATCGCACAGAAAAGACACAGGTTCGCCAATTCCCCAGGTATCTGGGAGGGGATCTCTCTCTCTCTCTCTCGGTCTTTCTTTGGTTGATTTTTCAAACAAATAAAACCGTCCCACACACAGAAATCCACAGCCTCCTGTCGGATGTAAAGTGGGATTTGAGCACATTCTGGAGCACAAAGGGGACTACCCTGTGGGATTGCACTGTGCATCAATAGCCCACCCTGTGACTTGTCGTCATTTTAATGGGGAGGGGTGTGGAGGACAGGATGTGGGATTCCAAGCAGGGAGAGACAGACAGAGAGAGACTCATGATCAGAAACTGGATTTGGAAAGTGATGGTATTATTGGGATCTTGCTGTGTGAAAATTACATGGGGGGCATTTTGCTTGTGGAGTGGTTGATATGGGGAGGGGTTGTTGCTGGGGGATGGCACTAGTTCTCGCAGGGGGTAAAGATGAGGAAATACCCCAGGTATGCCACACCCAGCTTCCTGTTGGATCTTGCTGTGCGCCCCTCACACATCACAGGAGTCTGTCCAAAGGGCCCGGGCTCCGTTTGCTGATGGTCTGATAGTGGGTGGGATGTATCATCCCTCCTTTCCCCAGCCCAGACCACCCCCCGCCCCACCTCTCCTCCCCCTCCCTCCACAATGTGATAGTGAGGGGGCTAATGTCTACAGGACAGGGCGGGGAGATGGGAACACACTTTAAATGGGAGGGAGGGAGGGAGGGGAGGGCATTTCAATCAGAACGGAGGGGAATGGAGAGAGAGAGAGAGAGAGAGAGAGAGAGAGAGAGAGAGAGAGAGAGAGAGAGAGAGAGAGAGAGAGAGAGAGAGAGAGAGAGAGAAAACAATCCATTCTCGAGAACAGGAGGAAGCTGAGCGGAGAGATGGAGAGGGGGATAGGGACAGGGAGAGAGAGGTGGGGGAGAAGAGAGAGAATGAGAGAGGGAAACAGATGGGAAGGAGTGAAGGAGAAAGAGAGACAGTGTGAGGGAAGGAGGGAGAGAGGGAGAGAAGCAGCTGGAGGGGGCAGGTTAAACACGGAGGGAGGGACAAGATCCAGGCTCTGAGACCAACTCCCTTCCATCGAGTCTGAGAATATAAACCCTTGGGGTGGGGTTGGGGGTCTCAGTCAGAAAGCATTGACCCCCTGGGTCCCAGTGAAATCTGTTCCCATTCTCTGGGTTTAAAACCAGGGGGAAGTGCTGATAAAATCGGGAGCTTTGGGAAGTCACTCAGTGATGGGATTTTGTTTGTTTTTCTTGTTTTTTGATTCAAAAGATCTTGGCTCTGATTTAATCAACTTCCATCTCCCTCTCTCCCTCCCTCACACTGCCAACCCTGGGATTTTCTCTCTCTCTGTGTCTGTCTCCATTTCTCTGTCCCTAATCTTGTTTGTGTTCTCTCCCCACCTCGGTCTCTGTCCCTCTCTCTATCTGTCTGTATGCCCCCAGCCCTCCCTCCCTGTCCTCCTGTCCCTAAGGGAGATTTGGACTCAGTATCATGTGGTATTGCAAATATCATTAACACAGTGGGATCTTGCTGTTCCCTGGGACTCCTGTTGTTGTCCAAACTGTGGGTGTGTGTGGGGGGAAATAAAGCCCCTTTCGCAGGGTGGAGTGGGGCAGGGGGAAGCCTGGGGACTGGGATCTTGCTGTGCATGAAGACACACACAGTCGAATGGCCGGTAAGTCTCTGCACATACTCCCTGTGCCCCCCCCCCCCAGCCCAGGGCCTGGGACACAGTGAGGGGTGGGGGTGGTGAGGGAGGGTGGGGGAATTGTACACAATGGAGACACAGAGGGGGCTTTTATACAGAGATAGGGGAGTATGGGCAGAGGGGACAGTGGGGTGGGTAGGGAGTAAATGAAGGTACACGGGGGAGAGGGGCAATTAGATTGGGGAAGGAGGGGAAAATAGGGGGGGCTGGAAAATTCCAGGGGGGTGGAAAATTGTGGGTGGGGTCACAAATTAACCGAAGATGGGGGGCTGTGGGGTTACAGAGGAAGGGGATGGTAAATGTAGGGGGAACAGAATATTGGGGGGCAATATTTGGTGGGGGTGTGGATTGGAAAGGGAAATAAATGGGGATGGGCTGGAAATCCCCCCCCGAAGTGGGGGAGAGACTGAACATGGGGGTATTGGGAATTGTGGTCAGGAATATAATTGGTGGGGGGAGGGGGGGGGCGGCACAATAGAGTGAAAATGTGATGGGGGGGAGGTTTATGTAAAGTCCCTGTCTAAGGGAGTGAGGGGCAGTGAAGCAGTCCCTCAAAAGGTCACTGAGTGTCTGCACGTACTCACTGTGTCCCCCCAACATAAAGGGGTGGGTGGGGGAGGGAGTGCTGCCAAATTAGGAACAGACATAACATCCAGGGGTGGGGACAAAACTTTGGGAGGGCAAATAATTAAGGGGAATCCTTATGGAAAACTAGGGAGCAGGGGGTGTCAGGTAAAACCCCTTTGAGTGAGATTGGGGCATGGAGGGGGGTGGGGGGGAGGAAGAAGTGATGAAATTGCTGGAGAGTGGGATCTTGCTGTGCCCATCCACGGTCAGTTAAAAGGCCAGTGAGTGTCTGCACATGCTCACTGTGTGGGGAGGCGGTGGGCTATCAGTGAGGAGCGGTCTCTGCCAGAACGGGGACTCAGTCAGGGGCCATTCAGGGGCAAATCCCAGGGGGGCAGGACACTGGGCAGTTAATAGAAGGGGGGATAGACACGATGGGCTGAATATCCTCCTCCTGGACTGTGAGGTGTCAGGGATTCTGGTCTCAGTCAGTCCCCACAGGCTCCTGTACCCCCTGGACGGGTATTGGGGGAGGACAATGAGGAGGGTATATAGGACACAGAGGGGCTTTTATATACGTAGGGGGACGTTCAGAGGGCAGGAACAAGGAGGGAGGAGGCCAGAGAAAGACGGATGGATGATAAAACAGAATGGAAAGGGAGTGGAACAACGGAGAGAGGGACCGATAGGAGAGGGAGGAAGGGGGAGGGAGGGAGTGGGGAGGGAGGTAGAGGAAGTGGGGAGGGGGTGGGGAGAGAGGTAGAGGGAGTGGGGAGGGGGTGGGGAGGGAGGTAGAGGGAGTGGGGAGGGGGTCGGGAGAGAGGTAGAGGGAGGGGGTGGGGATAGAGGTAGAGGGAGTGGGGAGGGGGTGGGGAGGGAGGTAGAGGGAGTGGGGAGGGGGTGGGGAGAGAGGTAGAGGGAGGGGGTGGGGAGAGAGGTAGAGGGAGTGGGGAGGGGGTGGGGAGGGAGATAGAGGGAATGGGGAGGGAGGTAGCGGGAATGGGAGGATGGGGAGGGAGAGCGAGAGTGAGGGAAGACCAAGGAGGGAGAGAGGACGAAGGTGGGGTGGGAGGGGGAGGAAGGATGGGGTGGGAGGGGGAGGGAGGATGGGGTGGGAGGGGGAGGGAGGATGGGGTGGGAGGGGGAGGGAGGGTGAGGGGGAGGGAGGACGAAGGGGTGGAACAGGCCAGGGTGGGGGGAAATGAGGTCGAAGGGGGTGAGGACAGGTAGAGGGTCCCACCTGGTTGGACAATGGGAGGAATGAATCCAGTTGGTGGGAGGGAGCAGGGGAAGGAGGTTACTTGAAATTGGAGGACTCCGTGTTGAATCCTCTGGGCTGGAGGTTTCCCAGGAGGGGGATGAGATGTTGTTCCTCCAATTTGTGGTGTGGTTTGTTGTGGTAATGCAGGAGGTCGAGGATGGTCATGTTGGGGGGGAAGTGAACTGGGCGGTGACTGGGGGGTCTGGTCAGCCCCTCTGGGCCCGGTGTGATGCTCAGTGAACCGTTCCCTAAGTTTCCATTGGGTCTTCCTGATGGAGAGAAGCCCACACCGGGAGCACCTGATGCTGGAAACACGGTTGGAGGAGAGGCAGGTGAACCTCTGTCTCCCCTGGAAGAAGGGGTTGGGGGCCCGGGATGGAGCTGAGGGGGCTGGGGGTGCAACAGCAGGGTTTGTATCTTTTCCAGTGACAGGGGAAGGTACCTGGGGGTTTGGGGAGTGAGAGTGATACAAACCCAAGGAGTGTCAAAGGGAACGGTCCTTGTGGAAGGCAGAGAGGGGTGGGGGAGGGGAAGAGGGTCTTGGTGGGAAAGCAAATTCCTGATCCCAAAACAAAGGTCCCATTGATTCCGAGCTCTGGTCCTGGATTATAACACTGACCAGGGCAGGGGGGTGACCATGGGAGTGTTTTGACATTGGGACAGGGGCGAGGGAGATGCTCACTGCAGAATCCTCCCCATTCACCTGGTTCTGGCTGTTATCTCAGTGTTCGGGTTATTCCAGTTATATTCAGGGAGAACCCTCAGGATTTGATGGGAATGGGTCGGGATGGGTGGGGACAGAGGGGGACAGGTGGAAACTGGTGGGGACAGGTGGGGACAGATGATTCTGATGGGGACAGGTGGGGACCAATGGGGACAGAGGGGACCGATGATTCAGTTGGCTACTGGTGGTGAGATGATGACTAATGGTGACAGAGGCGGACTGGTGGGGACTGGTGGGGACGAGTGTGGAAAGAGGGGTTCTGGCGGGGATGGACGGTACTGGGTGGGGACTGAATTGAACAGATGAGGTCTGCTGGGGACTGATGGGGACGGGTGGGGACAGAAGGGGGCAGGTGAGGGGTGGGGGGGTTCGATGGGGGCGGGGGAGACGGTGGGAGGAGGGGTGATGATGGGGGGGACAATTAGGGGAAGGGGGAACAATGGAGGCTGAGGAATGATGGGGAGCGAGGGGATGATTGGGAGGGGCAGATAATGGGGGGGCGACGGGGGGTGGAAGGCGATGGGGGGGAAGGTGACGGGGGTGGAGGAAGGAGACGGGGGTGGGACGGCTACAGGGGTGGGAAGGCGACGGGGGGGGCGAAGGAGACGGGGGGAAGACGACGAGGCGAGTGGGAAGGCGAAGGGGGGTAAGACGAGGGGGGAGGGAAAGTGATGGGGAGGGAGAGGGGGGAAAGACGGGGGGGAGGAGACAGCGGGGGGGCAGGAGACGACGGGGGGGAAAAAGAGACGGGGGGGGAAGGAGACGGGGGGGGAAAAGAGACGGGGGAGAAAGGAGACGGGGGAGAAAGGAGACGGGGGAGAAAGGAGACGGGGGAGAAAGGAGACGGGGGGGGGAAAGGAGACGGGGGGGGAAGGAGACGGGGGGGGAAGGAGACGGGGGGGGAAAGGAGACGGGGGGGGAAGGAGACGGGGGGGGAAGGAGACGGGGGGGGAAGGAGACGGGGGGGGGAAGGAGACGGGGGGGAAGGAGACGGGGGGGGAAGGAGACAGGGGGGGGAAGGAGACGGGGGGGGAAGGAGACGGGGGGGGAAGGAGACGGGGGGGGAAGGAGACGGGGGGAAGGAGACGGGGGGGAAAGGAGACGGGGGGGAAGGAGACGGGGGGGGGGAAGGAGACGGGGGGGGGAAAGGAGACGGGGGGGGAAAGGAGACGGGGGGCAGGAGACGGGGGGGGGGAAAGGAGACGGGGGGGGAAAGGAGACGGGGGGGAAAGGAGACGGGGGGGAAAGGAGACGGGGGGGAAAGGAGACGGGGGGGAAGGAGACGGGGGGGAAGGAGACGGGGGGGAAGGAGACGGGGGAAAGGAGACGGGGGGGGAAGGAGACGGGGGGGAAGGAGACGGGGGGAAAGGAGACGGGGGGGGAAAGGAGACGGGTGGGGAAAGGAGACGGGTGGGGAAAGGAGACGGGGGGGGAAAGGAGACGGGGGGGGGAAAGGAGACGGGGGGGGGAAAGGAGACGGGGGGGGAAAGGAGACGGGGGGGGGAAAGGAGACGGGGGGGGGAAAGGAGACGGGGGGGAGAGGAGACGGGGGGGGAAGGAGACGGGGGGGAAAGGAGACGGGGGGAAGGAGACGGGGGGGAAAGGAGACGGGGGGGAAGGAGACGGGGGGGAAAGGAGACGGGGGGGAAGGAGACGGGGTGGAGAAAGGAAACGGGGCGGGAAAGGAAACGGGGGGGGAAGGAGACGGGGGGGGGAGACGGGGGGGAAAGGAGACGGGGGTGGAGAAAGGAGACGGGGGGGGGAAAGGAAACGGGGGGGGAAGGAGACGGGGGGGGGAAGGAGACAGGGGGGGAAAGGAGACGGGGGGGAAAGGAGACGGGGGGGGAAAGGAGACGGGGGGGGGAAAGGAGACGGGGGGGGAAAGGAAACGGGGGGGAAAGGAAACGGGGGGGGGGGAAAGGAGACGGGGGTAAAGGAGACGGGGGGGAAAGGAGACGGGGGGGGAAAGGAGACGGGGGGGGGAAAGGAGACGGGGGGGGAAGGAGACGGGGGGGAAAGGAGACGGGGGGGGGAAAGGAGACGGGGGGGGAAAGGAGACGGGGGGGGAAGGAGACGGGGGGGGGAAGGAGACGGGGGGGGGAAGGAGACGGGGGGGGAAAGGAGACGGGGGGGGAAGGAACGGGGGGGGAAAGGAGACGGGGGGGAAAGGAGACGGGGGGGGGAAAGGAGACGGGGGGGAAAGGAGACGGGGGGGGGAAAGGAGACGGGGGGGGGGAAAGGAGACGGGGGGGGGGAAAGGAGACGGGGGGAAAGGAGACGGGGGGAAGGAGACGGGGGGGAAAGGAGACGGGGGGGAAAGGAGACGGGGGGGGAAAGGAGACGGGGGGGGGAAGGAGACGGGGGGGAAGGAGACGGGGGGCAGGAGACGGGGGGGCAGGAGACGGGGGGAGAGATTAGGGCGGGATGGGGTGGTTTGGAATGACTGAACAAACTACAGGAAGAGGCAGGTTTGGGAGGGAAGGTTTAGAGTGACTGGAAGAGGTGACAGTGATAGAGAGGTTTAGAGTTTTTGGAGGAGGTGACAGTGATAGAGAGGTTTAGAGTTTTTGGAGGAGGTGACAGTGATAGGGAGGGTTGGAGTGTTTGGAGGAGGTGACAGTGATAGGGAGGGATGGAGTGTTTGGAGGTGGTGACAGCGAAAGGGAGGGTTGGAGTATTTGGAGGAGGTGACAGTGATAGGGAGTGTTGGAGTGTTTGGAGGTGGTGACAGTGATAGGGAGGGATGGAGTGTTTGGAGGTGGTGACAGCGAAAGGGAGGGTTGGAGTATTTGGAGGAGGTGACAGTGATAGGGAGTGTTGGAGTGTTTGGAGGTGGTCACAGCGAAAGGGAGGGTTGGAGTATTTGGAGGAGGTGACAGTGATAGGGAAGATTGGCCTTTTTGGAGGAAGTGACAGTGATAGAGAGGGAGAGAGTGATTTGAGGAGGTGACAGCGATACGGAGGGTTGGAGTATATTGAGGAGGTTACAGTGAGAGGGAGGGTTGATGTTACTGGAGAGGCTGACAGTAATAGGGAGGGTTGGAGTGGTTGGAGGAGGTGACAGTGATAGGGAGGTTTGGAGTGTTTGGAGGAGGTGACAGTGATAGGGAGGGTTGGAGTGTTTGGAGGAGGTGACAGTGATAGGGAGGGTTGGTATATATGGAGGAGGTGACAGTGAGAGGCAGGGGTGATGTTACTGGAGGAGTGGAGAGTGATAGAGAGGGTTGGAGTAGGTGACAGTTGTAGGGAGGGTTGTAGTGTTTGGAGGAGGTGACAGTGATAGGGAGGTTTGGATTGTTTGGAGGAGGTGACAGTGATAGGGAGGGTTGGAGTGTTTGGAGGAGGTAACAGTGATAGGGAAGTTGGAGTGTTTGGAGGAGGTGACAGTGATAGGGAGGGTTGGAGTGTTTGGAGGAGGTGACAGTGATAGGGAGGGTTGGAGTGTCTGGAGGAGGTGACAGTGAAAGGGAGGGTTGGCATGTTTGAGGAGGTGACAGTGATAGTGGGGTTGCAGTGTCCGGAGGAGGTGACAGTGATAAGGAAGGTTGGAGTTGTTGGAGGAGGTGACAGTTATAGGGAGTGATGGAGTGATTGCAGGAGGTGACAGTGATAGGGAGGTTTGGAGTCTCTGGAGGAGGTGACAGTGGTTGGGAGGGTTGGACTGTTTGGAGGTGCCAACAGTGATAGGGAAGGTTACAGTGTCTGGAGGATGTGACAGTGATCGGGAGGGTTGGAGTGATTCGAGGAGGTGACAGCGATACGGAGGGTTGGAGTATATTGAGGAGGTTACAGTGAGAGGGTGGGTTGATGCTACTGGAGGAGGTGACAGTGATAGGGAGGGTTGGAGGAGGTGACAGTGATCGTGGGGTTTGAGTGTCCGGAGGAGGTGACAGTGATAGGGAGGGTTGGAGCGTTTGGAGGAGGTGCCAGTGATAGGGAGGGATGGAGTGATTCAAGGAGGTGACAGAGATATGGAGTGTTGGAGTATATGGAGAAGGTTACAGTGAGAGGGAGGGTTGATATTACTGGAGGAGTGGACAGTGATAGGGAGGGTTGGAGTGTTTGGAGGAGGTGACAGTGATAGGGAGGGTTGGAATATATGGAGGAGGTGACAGTGAGAGGCAGGGTTGATGTTACTGGAGGAGTGGAGAGTGATAGAGAGGGTTGGAGTAGGTGACAGTTGTAGGGAGGGTTGTAGTGTTTGGCGGAGGTGACAGTGATAGGGAGTGTTGGAGTGTTTGGAGGAGGTGACAGTGATAGGGAGGGTTGGAGTGTTTGGAGGAGGTGACAGTGATAGGGAGGGTTGGAGTGTTTGGAGGAGGTGACAGTGATAGGGAGGGTTGGAGTGTCTGGAGGAGGTGACAGTGATAGGGAGGGTTGGCGTGTGTGGAGGAGGTGACAGTGATAGAATCGGTTCGAGTGTTGGGAGAAGGAGACAGTGATCGGGAGCTTTGGAGTGTCTGGAAGAGGTGACAGTGATAGGGAGTGATGGAGTGTGTAGAGGAGGTGACAGTGATAGGGAGGGTTGGAGTTGTTGGAGGAGGTGACAGTGATAGGGAGGGTTGGAGTGACTGGAGGAGGTGACAGTGATAGGGAGGGTTGGAGTGTCCGGAGGAGGTGACAGTGATAGGGAGGGATGGAGTATTTTGAGGAGATTACAGTGAGAGGGTGGGTTGATGCTACTGGAGGAGGTGACAGTGATAGGGAGGGTTGGAGGGTTTGGCGGAGGTGACAGTGATAGGGAGGGTTGGTATATATGGAGGAGGTGACAGTGAGAGGCAGGGTTGATGTTACTGGAGGAGTGGAGAGTGATAGAGAGGGTTGGAGTAGGTGACAGTTGTAGGGAGGGTTGTAGTGTTTGGAGGAAGTGACAGTGATAGGGAGGGTTGGATTGTTTGGAGGAGGTGACAGTGATAGGGAGGGTTGGAGTGTTTGGAGGAGGTAACAGTGATAGGGAAGTTGGAGTGTTTGGAGGAGGTGACAGTGATAGGGAGGGTTGGAGTGTTTGGAGGAGGTGACAGTGATAGGGAGGGTTGGAGTGTCTGGAGGAGGTGACAGTGAAAGGGAGGGTTGGCATGTTTGAGGAGGTGACAGTGATAGTGGGGTTGGAGTGTCCGGAGGAGGTGACAGTGATAAGGAAGGTTGGAGTTGTTGGAGGAGGTGACAGTTATAGGGAGTGATGGAGTGATTGCAGGAGGTGACAGTGATAGGGAGGGTTGGAGTCTCTGGAGGAGGTGACAGTGGTTGGGAGGGTTGGACTGTTTGGAGGTGCCAACAGTGATAGGGAAGGTTACAGTGTCTGGAGGATGTGACAGTGATCGGGAGGGTTGGAGTGATTCGAGGAGGTGACAGCGATACGGAGGGTTGGAGTATATTGAGGAGGTTACAGTGAGAGGGTGGGTTGATGCTACTGGAGGAGGTGATAGTGATAGGGAGGGTTGGAGGAGGTGACAGTGATCGTGGGGTTTGAGTGTCCGGAGGAGGTGACAGTGATAGGGAGGGTTGGAGCGTTTGGAGGAGGTGCCAGTGATAGGGAGGGATGGAGTGATTCAAGGAGGTGACAGAGATATGGAGTGTTGGAGTATATGGAGAAGGTTACAGTGAGAGGGAGGGTTGATATTACTGGAGGAGTGGACAGTGATAGGGAGGGTTGGAGTGTTTGGAGGAGGTGACAGTGATAGGGAGGGTTGGAGTGGTTGGAGTAGGTGACAGTGATAGGGAGGGTTGGAATATATGGAGGAGTTGACAGTGAGAGGCAGGGTTGATGTTACTGGAGGAGTGGAGAGTGATAGAGAGGGTTGGAGTAGGTGACAGTTGTAGGGAGGGTTGTAGTGTTTGGAGGAGGTGACAGTGATAGGGAGGGTTGGAGTGTTTGGAGGAGGTAACAGTGATAGGGAAGTTGGAGTGTCTGGAGGAGGTGACAGTGATAGGGAGGGTTGGAGTGTTTGGAGTAGGTGACAGTGATAGGGAGGGTTGGAGTGTTTGGAGGAGGTGACAGTGATAGGGAGGGTTGGAGTGTCTGGAGGAGGTGACAGTGATAGGGAGGGTTGGCATGTTTGAGGAGGTGACAGTGATAGTGGGGTTGGAGTGTCCGGAGGAGGTGACAGTGATAAGGAAGGTTGGAGTTGTTGGAGGAGGTGACAGTTATAGGGAGTGATGGAGTGATTGCAGGAGGTGACAGTGATAGGGAGGGTTGGAGTCTCTGGAGGAGGTGACAGTGGTTGGGAGGGTTGGACTGTTTGGAGGTGCCAACAGTGATAATGAAGGTTACAGTGTCTGGAGGATGTGACAGTGATCGGGAGGGTTGGAGTGATTCGAGGAGGTGACAGCGATACGGAGGGTTGGAGTATATTGAGGAGGTTACAGTGAGAGGGTGGGTTGATGCTACTGGAGGAGCTGACAGTGATAGGGAGGGTTGGAGGAGGTGACAGTGATCGTGGGGTTTGAGTGTCCGGAGGAGGTGACAGTGATAGGGAGGGTTGGAGCGTTTGGAGGAGGTGCCAGTGATAGGAAGGGATGGAGTGATTCAAGGAGGTGACAGAGATATGGAGTGTTGGAGTATATGGAGAAGGTTACAGTGAGAGGGAGGGTTGATATTACTGGAGGAGTGGACAGTGATAGGGAGGGTTGGAGTGTTTGGAGGAGGTGACAGTGATAGGGAGGGTTGGAGTGGTTGGAGTAGGTGACAGTGATAGGGAGGGTTGGAATATATGGAGGAGGTGACAGTGAGAGGCAGGGTTGATGTTACTGGAGGATTGGACAGTGATAGAGAGGGTTGGAGTAGGTGACAGTTGTAGGGAGGGTTGTAGTGTTTGGAGGAGGTGACAGTGATAGGGAGGGTTGGAGTGTTTGGAGGAGGTAACAGTAATAGGGAAGATGGAGTGTCTGGAGGAGGTGACAGTGATAGGGAGGGTTGGAGTGTTTGGAGTAGGTGACAGTGATAGGGAGGGTTGGAGTGTTTGGAGGAGGTGACAGTGATAGGGAGGGTTGGAGTGTTTGCTGGAGGTGACAGTGATAGGGAGGGTTGGAGTGTTTGGAGGAGGTGACAGTGATAGGGAGGGTTGGAGTGTTTGGAGGAGGTGACAGTGATAGGGAGGGTTGGAGTGTGTGGAGGAGGTGACAGTGATAGGGAGGGTTGGAGTGTTTGGAGGAGGTGACAGTAATAGGGAGGGTTGGAGTGTTTGGTGGAGGTGACAGTCATGGGGGGATGGAGTATCTGGAGGAGGTGCCAGTGATAGGGAGGGATGGAGTGTTTGGAGGAGGTGACAGTGGTAGGGAGTGTTGGAGTGGTTGGAGGAGGTGACAGTGATAGGGAGGGTTGTAGTGTCTGGAGGAGGTGACAGTGATAGGGAGGGTTGGCGTGTTTGGTGGAGGTGACAGTGATAGGGAGGGATGGAGTGTCCGGAGGAGGTGACAGTGATAGGGAGGGATGGAGTATATTGAGGAGATTACAGTGAGAGGGAGGGTTGATGCTACTGGAGGAGGTGACAGTGATAGGGAGTGTTGGAGTGTTTGGTGGAGGTGACAGTCATGGGGGGATGGAGTATCTGGAGGAGGTGACAGTGATAGGGAGGGATGGAGTATATTGAGGAGATTACAGTGAGAGGGTGGGTTGATGCTACTGGAGGAGGTGACAGTGATAGGGAGGGTTGGAGTGTTTGGTGGAGGTGACAGTGATAGGGAGGGATGGAGTGATTCGAGGAGGTAACAGTGATAGGGAAGTTGGAGTGTTTGGAGGAGGTGACAGTGATAGGGAGTGTTGGAGTATATGGAGGAGGTTACAGTGAGAGGCAGGGTTGATATTACTGGAGGAGTGGACAGTGATAGGGAGGGTTGGAGTGTTTGGAGGAGGTGACAGTGATAGGGAGGGTTGGAGTGGTTGGAGTAGGAGACAGTGATAGGGAGGGTTGGAATATATGGAGGAGGTGACAGTGAGAGGCAGGGTTGATGTTACTGGAGGAGTGGAGAGTGATAGAGAGGGTTGGAGTAGGTGACAGTTGTAGGGAGGGTTGTAGTGTTTGGAGGAGGTGACAGTGATAGGGAGGGTTGGAGTGTTTGGAGGAGGTGACAGTGATAGGGAGGGTTGGAGTGTTTGGAGGAGGTAACAGTGATAGGGAAGTTGGAGTGTTTGGAGGAGGTGACAGTGATAGGGAGTGTTGGAGTGTTTGGAGTAGGTGACAGTGAGAGAGAGGGTTGGAGTGTTTGGAGGAGGTGACATTGATAGGGAGGGTTGGAGTGTTTGGAGGAGGTGACAGTGATAGGGAGGGTTGTAGTGTTTGGAGGAGGTGACAGTGATAGGGAGGGTTGTAGTGTTTGGAGGAGGTGACAGTGATAGGGAGGGTTGGAGTGTTTGGAGGAGGTGACATTGATAGGGAGGGTTGGAGTGTTTGGAGGAGGTGACAGTGATAGGGAGGGTTGTAGTGTTTGGAGGAGGTGACAGTGATAGGGAGGGTTGGAGTGTCTGGAGGAGGTGACAGTGATAGTGGGGTTGGAGTATATTGAGGAGATTACAGTGAGAGGGTGGGTTGATGCTACTGGAGGAGGTGACAGTGATAGCGAGGGTTGGAGTGTTTGGTGGAGGTGACAGTCATGGGGGGATGGAGTATCTGGAGGAGGTGCCAGTGATAGGGAGGGATGGAGTGTTTGGAGGAGGTGCCAGTGATAGGGAGGGTTGGAGTGTGTGGAGGAGGTGACAGTGATAGGGAGGGTTGGAGTGTTTGGTGGAGGTGACAGTGATAGGGAGGGTTGGAGTGTTTGGAGGAGGTGACAGTGATAGGGAGGGTTGGAGTGTTTGGAGGAGGTGACAGTGATAGGGAGGGTTGGAGTGGTTGGAGGAGGTGACAGTGGTAGGGAGGGTTGGGTTGTTTGGAGGAGGTGACAGTGATAGGGAGGGTTGTAGTGACTGGAGGAAGTGACAGTGGTAGGGAGTGTTGGAGTGTTTGGTGGAGGTGACAGTGATAGGGAGGGTTGGAGTGTTTGGAGGAGGTGACAGTGATAGGGAGGGTTGGAGTGTTTGGAGGAGGTGACAGTGATAGGGAGGGTTGGAGTGGTTGGAGGAGGTGACAGTGGTAGGGAGGGTTGGGTTGTTTGGAGGAGGTGACAGTGATAGGGAGGGTTGTAGTGACTGGAGGAAGTGACAGTGGTAGGGAGTGTTGGAGTGGTTGGAGGAGGTGACAGTGATAGGGAGGGTTGGAGTGTTTGGTGGAGGTGACAGTGATAGGGAGGGATGGAGTGTTTGGAGGAGGTGACAGTGGTAGGGAGGGTTGGAGTGTTTGGAGGAGGTGACAGTGATAGGGAGGGATGGAGTGTTTGGAGGAGGTGACAGTGATAGGGAGGGTTGGAGTGTTTGGTGGAGGTGACAATGATAGGGAGGGTTGGAGTGTTTGGAGGAGGTTACAGTGATAGGGAGGGATGGAGTATATCGAGGAGATTACAGTGAGAGGGTGGGTTGATGCTACTGGAGGAGGTGACAGTGATAGGGAGGGTTGGAGTGTTTGGTGGAGGTGACAGTCATGGGGGGATGGAGTATCTGGAGGAGGTGCCAGTGATAGGGAGGGATGGAGTGATTCGAGGAGGTGACAGTGATAAGGAGGGTTGGAGTATATGGAGGAGGTTACAGTGAGAGGGAGGGTTGATGTTACTGGAGGAGGTGACAGTGATAGGGAGGGATGGAGTGATTCGAGGAGGTGACAGTGATAGGGAGGGATGGAGTGTTTGGAGGAGGTGACAGTGATAGGGAGGGTTGGAGTGTTTGGGGGAGGTGACAGTGATAGGGAGGGTTGGACTGTTTGGAGGAGGTGACAGTGATAGTGGGGTTTGAGTGTCTGGAGGAGGTGATAGTGGCAGGGAGGGTTGGCGTGGTTGGAGGAGGTGACAGTGATAGGGAGGGATGGAGTGATTCGAGGAGGTGACAGTGATAGGGAGGGTTGGAGTGTTTGGAGGAGGTTACAGTGAGAGGCAGGGTTGATATTACTGGAGGAGTGGACAGTGATAGGGAGGGTTGGAGTGGTTGGAGTAGTTGACAGTGGTAGGGAGGGTTGGAGTGTTTGGAGGTGGTGACAGCAATAGAGAAGGTTAGAGTGTCTGGGGGAGGTGACAGTGATAGGGAGGGATAGAGAGATTCGAGGAGGTGACAGCGATACAAAGGGTTGGAGTATATTGAGGATGTTACAGTGAGAGGGAGGGTTGAAGTTACTCGAGGAAATGACAGTAATAGGGAGGGTTGAAGTGGTTGGAGGAGGTGACAGTGATTGGGAGGGTTGGCGTGTTTGGAGGAGGTGACATTAATAGTGGGGTTTGAGGGTCCAGAGGAGGTGACAGTGATAGGGAGGGTTAGAGTGGTTGGAGGAGGTGACAGTGATAGGGAGGGATGGAGTGTTTGGAGGAGGTGATAGTGATAGGGAGGAAAGGAGTGACTGGAGGAGGTGACAGTGGTAGGGAGGGTTGGAGTGTTTTTAGGAAGTGACAGTGATAGGGAAGGTTGGAGCATCTGGAGGAGGTGACAGTGATAGGGAAGGTTACGGTGTCTGGAGAAGGTGACAGTGATAGGGAGGGTTGGAGTGTTTGGAGGAGGTGACAGTAATATTGGGGTTTGAGGGTCCGGAGGAGGTGACAGTGTTAGGGAGGGTTGGAGGAGGTGACAGTGATAGGGAGGGTTGAAGTGGTTGGAGGAGGTGACAGTGATAGGGAGGGTTGAAGTGGTTGGAGGAGGTGACAGTGATAGGGAGTGATGGAGTGTTTGGAGGAGGTGACAGTGATAGGGAGGGTTGGAGTGTTTGGAGGAGGTGACAGTGATAGGGAGGGTTGGCCTGTTTGGAGGAAGTGACAGTGATAGGGAGGTTTTGGAGTGGTTGGAGTAGGTGACAGTGAAAGGGACGGTTGGCGTATTTGGAGGAGGTGACAGTGATAGAAAGGGTTCGAGTGTTTGGAGGAGGTGACAGTGATAGGGAGGGTTGCAGTGTCTGGAGGAGGTGACACTGAAAGTGAGGGTTGGAGTGTTTGGAGGAGGTGACAGTGATAGGGAGGGTAGGAGTGTTTGGAGGGGGCGACAGTGATAGGGAGGGTTGGACTGTTTGGAGGAGGTGACAGTGATTGAAAGGGTTAGAGTGTCTGGAGGAGGTGACAGTGATAGGGAGGGTTGGACTGTTTGGAGGAGTTGACAGTAATAGGGAGGGTTGGAGTGTTTGGAGGAGGTGACAGTGATAGGGAGGGTTGGAGTGTCTGGAGGAGGTGACAGTGATAGTGGGGTTGGAGTATATTGAGGAGATTACAGTGAGAGGGTGGGTTGATGCTACTGGAGGAGGTGACAGTGATAGCGAGGGTTGGAGTGTTTGGTGGAGGTGACAGTCATGGGGGGATGGAGTATCTGGAGGAGGTGCCAGTGATAAGGAGGGATGGAGTGTTTGGAGGAGGTGCCAGTGATAGGGAGGGATGGAGTGTTTGGAGGAGGTGACAGTGATAGGGAGGGTTGGAGTGTTTGGAGGAGGTGACAGTGATAGGGAGGGTTGGAGTGTGTGGAGGAGGTGACAGTGATAGGGAGGGTTGGCGTGTTTGGAGGAGATGACAGTGATAGTGGGGTTTGAGGGTCCGGAGGAGGTGACAGTGATAGGGAGGGTTGGAGTGGTTGGAGGAGGTGACAGTGGTAGGGAGGGTTCGGTTGTTTGGAGGAGGTGACAGTGATAGGGAGGGTTGTAGTGACTGGAGGAAGTGACAGTGGTAGGGAGTGTTGGAGTGGTTGGAGGAGGTGACAGTGATAGGGAGGGTTGTAGTGACTGGAGGAGGTGACAGTGATAGGGAGGGTTGGAGTGTTTGGTGGAGGTGACAGTGATAGGGAGGGATGGAGTGTCCGGAGGAGGTGACAGTGATAGGGAGGGATGGAGTATATTGAGGAGATTACAGTGAGAGGGTGGGTTGATGCTACTGAAGGAGGTGACAGTGATAGGGAGGGTTGGAGTGTTTGGTGGAGGTGACAGTCATGGGGGGATGGAGTATCTGGAGGAGGTGCCAGTGATAGGGAGGGATGGAGTGATTCGAGGAGGTGACAGTGATAGGGAGGGATGGAGTGATTCGAGGAGGTGACAGTGATAAGGAGGGTTGGAGTATATGGAGGAGGTTACAGTGATAGGGAGGGTTGGAGTATATGGAGGAGGTTACAGTGAGAGGGAGGGTTGATGTTACTGGAGGAGGTGACAGTGATCGGGAGAGTTGGAGTGGTTGGAGTAGGTGACAGTTGTAGGGAGTTTTGTCGTGTTTGGAGGAGGTGACAGTGATAGGGAGGGTTGTAGTATTTGGAGGAGGTGCCAGTGATAGGGAGGGTTGGCGTGGTTGGAGGAGGTGACAGTGATAGGGAGGGATGGAGTGATTCGAGGAGGTGACAGTGATAGGGAGGGTTGGAGTGTTTGGAGGAGGTTACAGTGAGAGGCAGGGTTGAAGTTACTCGAGGAATTGACAGTAATAGGGAGGGTTGAAGTGGTTGGAGGAGGTGACAGTGATTGGGAGGGTTGGCGTGTTTGGAGGAGGTGACATTAATAGTGGGGTTTGAGGGTCCAGAGGAGGTGACAGTGATAGGGAGGGTTGGAGTGGTTGGAGTAGTTGACAGTGGTAGGGAGGGTTGGAGTGTTTGGAGGTGGTGACAGCAATAGAGAAGGTTAGAGTGTCTGGGGGAGGTGACAGTGATAGGGAGGGATAGAGTGATTCGAGGAGGTGACAGCGATACAGAGGGTTGGAGTATATTGAGGATGTTACAGTGAGAGGGAGGGTTGAAGTTACTCGAGGAATTGACAGTAATAGGGAGGGTTGAAGTGGTTGGAGGAGGTGACAGTGATTGGGAGGGTTGGCGTGTTTGGAGGAGGTGACATTAATAGTGGGGTTTGAGGGTCCAGAGGAGGTGACAGTGATAGGGAGGGTTGGAGTGGTTGGAGGAGGTGACAGTGATGGGAGGGATGGAGTGTTGGAGGAGGTGACAGTGAAAGGGACGGTTGGCGTATTTGGAGGAGGTGACAGTGATAGAAAGGGTTCGAGTGTTTGGAGGAGGTGACAGTGATAGGGAGGGTTGCAGTGTCTGGAGGAGGTGACACTGAAAGTGAGGGTTGGAGTGTTTGGAGGAGGTGACAGTGATAGGGAGGGTAGGAGTGTTTGGAGGGGGCGACAGTGATAGGGAGGGTTGGACTGTTTGGAGGAGGTGACAGTGATTGAAAGGGTTAGAGTGTCTGGAGGAGGTGACAGTGATAGGGAGGGTTGGACTGTTTGGAGGAGGTGACAGTAATAGGGAGGGTTGGAGTGTCTGAGGGAGGTGACAGTGATAGGGAGGGTTGTAGTATTTGGAGGAGGTGACAGTGATAGAAACGGTTCGAGTGTTTCGAGAAGGTGACAGTGATAAGGATGGTTGGAGTGTTTGGAGAAGGAGACAGTGATCGGGAGGATTGGAGTGTGTGGAAGAGGTGACAGTGATAGGGAGGGTTGGAGTGTTTGGAGAAGGAGACAGTGATCGGGAGGGTTGGAGTGTGTGGAAGAGGTGACAGTGATAGGGAGGGTTGGAGTTGTTGGAGGAGGTGACAGTTATAGGGAGTGATGGAGTGATTGCAGGAGGTGACAGTGATAGGGAGGGTTGGAGTCTCTGGAGGAGGTGACAGTGGTAGGGAGGATTGCAGTGTCTGGAGGATGTGACAGTGATCGGGAGGGTTGGAGTGATTCGAGGAGGTGACAGCGATACGGAGGGTTGGAGTATATTGAGGAGGTTACAGTGAGAGGGTGGGTTGATGCTACTGGAGGAGGTGACAGTGATAGGGAGGGTTGGAGGAGGTGACAGTGATCGTGGGGTTTGAGTGTCCGGAGGAGGTGACAGTGATGGGGAGGGTTGGAGCGTTTGGAGGAGGTGCCAGTGATAGGGAGGGATGGAGTGATTCAAGGAGGTGACAGAGATATGGAGTGTTGGAGTATATGGAGAAGGTTACAGTGAGAGGCAGGGTTGATATTACTGGAGGAGTGGACAGTGATAGGGAGGGTTGGAGTGTGTGGAGGAGGTGACAGTGATAGGGAGGGTTGGAATATATGGAGGAGGTTACAGTGAGAGGCAGGGTTGATGTTACTGGAGGAGTGGAGAGTGATAGAGAGGGTTGGAGTAGGTGACAGTTGTAGGGAGGGTTGTAGTGTTTGGAGGAGGTGACAGTGATAGGGAGGGTTGGAGTGTTTGGAGGAGGTGACAGTGATAGGGAGGGTTGGAGTGTTTGGAGGAGGTGACAGTGGTAGGGAGGGTTGGAGTGTTTGGAGGAGGTGACAGTGATAGGGAGGGTTGGAGTGTTTGGAGGAGGTGACAGTGATACGGAGGGTTGGAGTGTTTGGAGGAGGTGACAGTGGTAGGGAGGGTTGGAGTGTTTGGAGGAGGTGACAGTGATAGGGAGGGTTGGAGTGGTTGGAGGAGGTGACAGTGATAGGGAGGGTTGGAGTGTTTGGAGGAGGTGACAGTGATAGGGAGGGTTGGAGTGTGTGGAGGAGGTGACAGTGATAGGGAGGGTTGGGTTGTTTGGAGGAGGTGACAGTGATAGGGAGGGTTGTAGTGACTGGAGGAAGTGACAGTGGTAGGGAGTGTTGGAGTAGGTGACAGTGATAGTGGGGTTTGACTGTCCGGAGGAGGTGACAGTGATAGGGAGGGTTGGAGTGTCCGGAGGAGGTGACAGTGATAGGGAGGGTTGAGTATATTGAGGAGATTACAGTGAGAGGGTGGGTTGATGCTACTGGAGGAGGTGACAGTGATAGGGAGGGTTGGAGTGTTTGGTGGAGGTGACAGTGATAGGGAGGGTTGGAGTGTTTGGTGGAGGTGACAGTCATGGGGGGATGGAGTATCTGGAGGAGGTGCCAGTGATAGGGAGGGATGGAGTGATTCGAGGAGGTGACAGTGATAGGGAGGGATGGAGTGATTCGAGGAGGTGACAGTGATAAGGAGGGTTGGAGTATATGGAGGAGGTTACAGTGATAGGGAGGGTTGGAGTATATGGAGGAGGTTACAGTGAGAGGGAGGGTTGATGTTACTGGAGGAGGTGACAGTGATCGGGAGAGTTGGAGTGGTTGGAGTAGGTGACAGTTGTAGGGAGTTTTGTCGTGTTTGGAGGAGGTGACAGTGATAGGGAGGGTTGTAGTATTTGGAGGAGGTGCCAGTGATAGGGAGGGTTGGCGTGGTTGGAGGAGGTGACAGTGATAGGGAGGGATGGAGTGATTCGAGGAGGTGACAGTGATAGGGAGGGTTGGAGTGTTTGGAGGAGGTTACAGTGAGAGGCAGGGTTGAAGTTACTCGAGGAATTGACAGTAATAGGGAGGGTTGAAGTGGTTGGAGGAGGTGACAGTGATTGGGAGGGTTGGCGTGTTTGGAGGAGGTGACATTAATAGTGGGGTTTGAGGGTCCAGAGGAGGTGACAGTGATAGGGAGGGTTGGAGTGGTTGGAGTAGTTGACAGTGGTAGGGAGGGTTGGAGTGTTTGGAGGTGGTGACAGCAATAGAGAAGGTTAGAGTGTCTGGGGGAGGTGACAGTGATAGGGAGGGATAGAGTGATTCGAGGAGGTGACAGCGATACAGAGGGTTGGAGTATATTGAGGATGTTACAGTGAGAGGGAGGGTTGAAGTTACTCGAGGAATTGACAGTAATAGGGAGGGTTGAAGTGGTTGGAGGAGGTGACAGTGATTGGGAGGGTTGGCGTGTTTGGAGGAGGTGACATTAATAGTGGGGTTTGAGGGTCCAGAGGAGGTGACAGTGATAGGGAGGGTTGGAGTGGTTGGAGGAGGTGACAGTGATGGGAGGGATGGAGTGTTGGAGGAGGTGACAGTGAAAGGGACGGTTGGCGTATTTGGAGGAGGTGACAGTGATAGAAAGGGTTCGAGTGTTTGGAGGAGGTGACAGTGATAGGGAGGGTTGCAGTGTCTGGAGGAGGTGACACTGAAAGTGAGGGTTGGAGTGTTTGGAGGAGGTGACAGTGATAGGGAGGGTAGGAGTGTTTGGAGGGGGCGACAGTGATAGGGAGGGTTGGACTGTTTGGAGGAGGTGACAGTGATTGAAAGGGTTAGAGTGTCTGGAGGAGGTGACAGTGATAGGGAGGGTTGGACTGTTTGGAGGAGGTGACAGTAATAGGGAGGGTTGGAGTGTCTGAGGGAGGTGACAGTGATAGGGAGGGTTGTAGTATTTGGAGGAGGTGACAGTGATAGAAACGGTTCGAGTGTTTCGAGAAGGTGACAGTGATAAGGATGGTTGGAGTGTTTGGAGAAGGAGACAGTGATCGGGAGGATTGGAGTGTGTGGAAGAGGTGACAGTGATAGGGAGGGTTGGAGTGTTTGGAGAAGGAGACAGTGATCGGGAGGGTTGGAGTGTGTGGAAGAGGTGACAGTGATAGGGAGGGTTGGAGTTGTTGGAGGAGGTGACAGTTATAGGGAGTGATGGAGTGATTGCAGGAGGTGACAGTGATAGGGAGGGTTGGAGTCTCTGGAGGAGGTGACAGTGGTAGGGAGGATTGCAGTGTCTGGAGGATGTGACAGTGATCGGGAGGGTTGGAGTGATTCGAGGAGGTGACAGCGATACGGAGGGTTGGAGTATATTGAGGAGGTTACAGTGAGAGGGTGGGTTGATGCTACTGGAGGAGGTGACAGTGATAGGGAGGGTTGGAGGAGGTGACAGTGATCGTGGGGTTTGAGTGTCCGGAGGAGGTGACAGTGATGGGGAGGGTTGGAGCGTTTGGAGGAGGTGCCAGTGATAGGGAGGGATGGAGTGATTCAAGGAGGTGACAGAGATATGGAGTGTTGGAGTATATGGAGAAGGTTACAGTGAGAGGCAGGGTTGATATTACTGGAGGAGTGGACAGTGATAGGGAGGGTTGGAGTGTGTGGAGGAGGTGACAGTGATAGGGAGGGTTGGAATATATGGAGGAGGTTACAGTGAGAGGCAGGGTTGATGTTACTGGAGGAGTGGAGAGTGATAGAGAGGGTTGGAGTAGGTGACAGTTGTAGGGAGGGTTGTAGTGTTTGGAGGAGGTGACAGTGATAGGGAGGGTTGGAGTGTTTGGAGGAGGTGACAGTGATAGGGAGGGTTGGAGTGTTTGGAGGAGGTGACAGTGGTAGGGAGGGTTGGAGTGTTTGGAGGAGGTGACAGTGATAGGGAGGGTTGGAGTGTTTGGAGGAGGTGACAGTGATACGGAGGGTTGGAGTGTTTGGAGGAGGTGACAGTGGTAGGGAGGGTTGGAGTGTTTGGAGGAGGTGACAGTGATAGGGAGGGTTGGAGTGGTTGGAGGAGGTGACAGTGATAGGGAGGGTTGGAGTGTTTGGAGGAGGTGACAGTGATAGGGAGGGTTGGAGTGTGTGGAGGAGGTGACAGTGATAGGGAGGGTTGGGTTGTTTGGAGGAGGTGACAGTGATAGGGAGGGTTGTAGTGACTGGAGGAAGTGACAGTGGTAGGGAGTGTTGGAGTAGGTGACAGTGATAGTGGGGTTTGACTGTCCGGAGGAGGTGACAGTGATAGGGAGGGTTGGAGTGTCCGGAGGAGGTGACAGTGATAGGGAGGGTTGAGTATATTGAGGAGATTACAGTGAGAGGGTGGGTTGATGCTACTGGAGGAGGTGACAGTGATAGGGAGGGTTGGAGTGTTTGGTGGAGGTGACAGTGATAGGGAGGGTTGGAGTGTTTGGTGGAGGTGACAGTCATGGGGGGATGGAGTATCTGGAGGAGGTGCCAGTGATAGGGAGGGATGGAGTGATTCGAGGAGGTGACAGTGATAAGGAGGGTTGGAGTATATGGAGGAGGTTACAGTGAGAGGGAGGGTTGATGTTACTGGAGGAGTGGACAGTGATCGGGAGAGTTGGAGTGGTTGGAGTAGGTGACAGTTGTAGGGAGTTTTGTCGTGTTTGGAGGAGGTGACAGTGATAGGGAGGGTTGTAGTATTTGGAGGAGGTGACAGTGATAGGGAGGGTTGGACTGTTTGGAGGAGGTGACAGTGATAGGGAGGGTTGGAGTGTTTGGAGGAAGTGACAGTGATAGTGGGGTTTGAGTGTCCGGAGGAGGTGACAGTGGTAGGGAGGGTTGGAGTGTTTGGATGTAGTGACAGTGATAGGGAAGGTTGGAGTGTCTGGGGGGGGGTGACAGTGATAGGGAGGGTTGGAGTGTTTGGAGGAGGTGATAGTGGCAGGGAGGGTTGGCGTGGTTGGAGGAGGTGACAGTGATAGGGAGGGTTGGAGTGTTTGGAGGAAGTGACAGTGATAGTGGGTTTTGAGTGTCCGGAGGAGGTGACAGTGGTAGGGAGGGTTGGAGTGTTTGGATGTACTGACAGTGATAGGTAAGGTTGGAGTGTCTAGGGGAGGTGACAGTGATAGGGAGGGTTGGAGTGTCTGGAGGAGGTGACAGTCATAGGGAGGGTTGGAATGTCTGGAGGAGGTGACAGTGATAGGGATGGAGTGTTTGGTGGAGGTGACAGTGATTGGGAGGGTTGGAGTATATGGAGGAGGTGACAGTGATAGGGACGGGTGGAGTGTCTGGAGGAGGTCACAGTTATAGGGACGGTTGGCATGTTTGAGGAGGTGGCAGTGATAGGGAGGGTTGGCGTGTTTTGAGGATGTGACAGTGATAGGGAGGGATGGAGTGTTTGGAGGAGGTGACAGCGATAGGGAGGGTTGGAGTGTTTGGAGGAGGTGACAGTGATAGGGAGGGATGGAGTGTTTGGAGGAGGTGACAGTGCTCGGGATGGTTGGAGTGTTTGTAGGAGGTGCCAGTGATAGGGAGGGTTGGAGTGTTTGGAGGAGGTGACAGTGATAGGGAGGGATGGAGTGTTTGGAGGAGGTGACAGTGGTCGGGATGGTTGGAGTGTTTGGAGGAGGTGACAGTGATAGGGAGGGTTGGAGTGTTTGGTGGAGGTGACAGTGATAGGGAGGGTTGGAGTGGCTGGAGGAGTTTAACTGATTGGGACGGCTGTGATGTTCCCCCATGGTGATATACATAGGTAGGGCTGTTCAGACAGTAGAATATGAAAGCCTGTGGAGGAGGCTGGGTGGTACGAGCAGGGAAGGGAATAGTGTGTGTGAGAGGGAGCATAAAGTGAGTCTGAGTGATGTTTGTGAGGGAGGCCACACATACGAGTGGAATAAATTAACAGCACATACCTCAGGGACCTGCAGTGATGAAACCCTCATTTGAACATGACTGGAAGAATAACAGTAAACTGTCACAGAAAGTCAAAACACTCATTATTAAAGGTAGTGCAGGTTGGACAATTGCAAAGAGATTGTCATGAAGGACAGGGATGAAACAGAATAATGCATGGGTATGCATTCAGATCCACAGTAAGTGGATCATACCAGGGCCTATCCAATGAACCACAGCAAAACAAGTTAACTCTTGAATTATAGATGAATGTTCAAAAACATTCACCTCTGAATCAATGTCATTGTACTTCAATGTCAACTCTCTGGCTGAAGCTTTTAGCTGAGAAGTTAGCACAGGACTGGCATCAAACACTTCGTTTTCATGAATTCCACTTCTCTGTAAAATGAGATGACAAAAGAAACCTGTTGAGAGACATTCAGAATAAACAAGCCCTTGGCTTGAGTGTTAAATATCCACCTATTGAAGGAGTTTCCAAAATCTACCACCATCAGTTGAGGACGGGAATTGATCAAATGATTTGAGAGAATTAGTATTTTAATGACAAGGTTATGTTGTAGAGATGACTTGGGAGATTTGATCGATGCTTCAAATTTTAAGATATTTATCTAACCGCTAATTGTGTTCTTCCAAAGATTATTTGGATAGCAGAAGATTGGAATACAGGAAAGAGAAACTTATTAATGAACAGAATTAATCTTCTGTGTTAATCTCCTCAATGGCGGAGTACCTACCCAGCATTCCCGGCGGTGGCGAATACCCTCTATACTCACTACAGGCGAGGGCGGCGCAGCCGCAGTGCCGGGTCTGTCTCCGTGGGAAACGGGAAGAGCCGCGCTTTTCCAGACGGCAAGGCTGCAGGAGCTGGACAGAGGGATTCGGACCGAGAATAAACCCTTCCAGAGAGAAGCGAGCACCTTGAAAAATAACGTGTGGTTAAATGTTTTGCAATTTCGATGGTGAAAATCCGCCATCTTGGCCGGGACCGTGGACGCATGCGCACACGGATATGTGACGTCACGGGGCGGGGCCTGAGGGTGATTCATGCAGATGCTGAAAATCTGAGACTGGAGTCACAGAAATGTCCAACATGGAAACAGACCCTTCGGTCCAACCCGTCCATACCGACCTGATATCCCAACCCAATCTAGTCCCACCTACCAGCACCCGGCCCATATCCCTCCAAACCTTCTTATTCATATACCCATCCAAATGTCTTTTAAATGTTGTAATTGTACCAGCCTCCACCACTTCCTCTGGCAGCTTATTCCATACACATACCACCCTCTGTGTGAAAATATTGCCCCTTAGGTCTCTTTTATATCTTTCCCCTCTCACCCTAAACCTATGCCCCTCTAGTTCTGGATACCCCCACCCCAGGGGAAAATCTTTGTCTGTTTATCCTATCCATGCCCCTAATGATTTTGTAAACCTCTGTCAGGTCATCCCTCAACCTCCGCCACTCCAGGGAAAACAGCCCCAGCCTGTTCAGCTTCTCCCTCTTGCTCAAATCCTCCAATCCTGGCAACAGCCTTGTAAATCTTTTGTGAACGCTTTCAAGTTTCATAACATCTTTCCAATAGGAAGGAGACCAGAATTGAACACAATATTCCAACAGTGGCCTAACTGATGTCATATACAGCCACAACATAACCTCCCAACTCCTGTAATCAATACTCTGACCAATAAAGGAAAGCATACCAAACGCCTTCTTCACTCTCCTATTAATCTGCGACTCCACTTTCAAGGAGCTATGAACCTGCACTCCAAGGTCTCTTTGTTCATCAACACTCCCTTGGACCTTACCATTAAGTATATAAGTCCTGCTAAGATTTGCTTTCTCAAAATCCAGAACCTTGCATTTATCCGAATTAAACTCCATCTGCCATTTCTCAGCCCATTGGCCCATCTGGTCAAGATCCTGTTGTAATCTGAGGTAACCTTCTTCTCTGTCCTCTACACCTCTAATTTTGGTGTCATCTGCAAACTTACTAACTGTGCCTCACATCCAAATCAAATCAGAAAGTGCTGGAGGAAGTCAGTGGGTCTGGCAGGAGATGTGGACAGAGAAACAGAGTGAACCATTTCAGTTCTGTGTGCATCTTCTTCAGAACCCATTGCCCGGGTGGTGCAGTGTCCTGGGCATTAGCTTTATAACAGCTTCATCCTCAGGTGATCTCTGAAACAAACAGCAGTCTACTTGAACCCCTGGAGTTTTCTGCAGGTGACATTTTTAACCAACCTGTTCAGACGTGTCATGTCCCACTTGTGAAGGAGGTGGGCCTTGAGAATCCAGGCCTTGTTAGTTCGAGGGGAGTCCCTCAGGGTGGAGTCTCAGGGTCAACCATCTTCAGTTGCTTCGTCAATCACTTTCCCTTCAGAAGTGGGGATGTTGGTTAACGATTGGACAATATTCAACATCATTTTCAACTGCTCCGATACTGATGTAGCACATATCCATATGTTCAGGTTGTAAGTTTGCTCGCTGAGCTGGTAGGTTTGTTCTCATTGAGAACAATCTTACAACCTGAACCTCAACCTGAGCTAAACATTTTCTCAAACACAACACATCCATATGTAGCAAGACCTGGTCAGCATCTAGAATCTGCACAAATGGTAAGTAACAGCTGTATCACATCCGTGCCTGGCAAAGCCCATCTTCAACAAGAGAATATCTGAGTATCCCTTGTTGACATTCCACAGCAATATAATTGTTGAATCCTCCATGAACAGCATTCCGGGGGTGTAATATTGATGAGAAACTGAACAGGAGTAGCCATGCAATTGATACAAGATCAGGGCAGAGGCAAAACAATCTTACAGCGCTCAACTCACCTCCTGCCTGCCCACCTTACAAGACATAAGTCAGGTGTGATATGGAATCCTCTCCACTTGCCTGGTTGAATGCTGCTTCAACAACACAAGAAGCTCATCAACAGGTGGGACAAAACAGCACTCTTGATTGCCAACAACCTTCCCCATTCCCTTTCTTCCCCATTGATATACAGTCACAGCAAATCTCTTGTGTAATATTCTTCTGGATAGGGGGCTGTGCTGTCCATCAGTTGGCGAGGTACATCCCACAACATGTTTGCACCTCAGGACACACATTGTCTCATGTATGCTGTAACAACAACCTGATTTATTCAGGAAGGTTCCTTTTTGCTTTTGATGGGGATTTTTGCATCTTTTGATGTGACTGGATCATTTGTTTGGGTGCGGTATAGAATAGAGGAACAATGTCTTTTTGAAATTGGATTTGTTTGTTCTGAGATTTTACCCTGTATGGACTGTGATAATGTTTGAAGATAATTTCACAGAGAAAAAGACTGAAAGAATTGAAGATGAGTGAGTCAAATCAAACATGAAATAAAGATCCAACAGAGTCACTTAATTCATTTGGACATAAAAGGAATGTGTTTATCTGGTATGTCTGTCAGCAAAGATTTCACAAAAACATTGTGAGTGGTAAAGAGACACACACACACACACACAAGAGTGTGAGTGTTCCACTGAACTGACTGCAGAAATTATTTAACATTATCGAGTTAACATTCTTTAAAAATCCACAGACAGAGAAGCCATAAATATGTTGTGTTTATGGAAAAGGATTCAACAGATCATCCAACTTGGAGATATCTGAAGAGATCAGCACCATGGAAATGTCTGGATTGTGAGAAGGATTGCAAATCCCAGACCAGCTGGAGACTCATCGACACAGACATTCTGGGGAGAGACTGTTCACCTGCTCTATGTGTTGGGAGGGATTTACTCTGTCATCCAGCTTCATGTAACACCAGTGGGTTCACACTGACAAGAGAACTTTCCCCTGATTGTGGGAAAAAAAGAAACTTTAAGATGTGTAAAGGTCTTAAATTTAATGGTCATAATTTAACATCAACCCGTTCCCATGGGGGAGAAGGTATTCAGCTGTTCCACGTGTGGGAAGGTATTCACTTGGGGATCCAGCCTCATGTCAGACAAACGTCTTCATCATCGGGAGAGAAGCGTTGTCTGCTCTGTTTGGGAATGAATAAACTTCCCAATTCAGCCTAATGTCAACTGTTGAGTTGACTCTGGAGAGAGACTAATCATCTGCTCTGTGTGTGAGAAGGGATTTATTAAATCAGCAATGCCTCAAATACACAAGTGTGGCCATACTAGAGAGAGAGAGAGAGAGTGAGAGAGACTGTCCGCCTGCACTGAGTGTAGGAAGGGACTCACTTAGTCATCTGGACTCAGTGAGCACCAACACATTCCCACCTTTTCCCTCCTCCTTGTGTGGGAAGGGGTTCTCTCGGTTCTCCAATCTCAGCAGCTATGGCTTTGTTCACATCAATGAGAGAACATGTCAATGCGCTGACTGTGAGAAGAGCTTTATGAGTAGTAATGATTTGATGAAACACCAACAAACACATTGTGGGAAGAAGCCGTTCACCTGCACTGTGTGTAGCAAGGGATTCAATTATTCATCCCCACACGTGACACTCCAGTTTAGCTGAGTTGGTTGTATTGTTGGTTTACAGAGCAGTGTGATGTGAACAGCGTGGGTTCGGTTCCCATTGCCAGTTTAAGATTACCATGAAGGACACTCGTTCTCAAATTCTTCCCTTGCCTGAGGTCTGAGGGCCCTCTGGTCAAATCACCATGAGTTGCTTCTCTCTGTAATGAAGAGATCAGCCCCTATGGTCTGGGAAGACTATGGTGACACACGCACACACATTCCAGTGGGGTAACATGTGATCGTATTCTGCTGTTATTGTATCCAGAATTGGACTGTGTTCATTCTGTCGGCAGTGGTTCACTTCATTGGATGTGAATTGTCTTTTTAATTGAACTGGTGTTTAATTATTCAGGTAGCAATCACATCAAAAACACAGTTTTTACCCACTGATTTCTCTCCCGTGAGATGAGACCGATAGATGTCCATTTCCTTCCCTGTTCTTGGGTCCTTTATTCATTACTAAGGCTTGATTTGTATTTATAAATGTATTTTCACACATTCAGGATTTCTGAATGTGCTTCATAGCAACTGAAGTCCTTGTGAGGTGGAGTCACAAGGCCCAGGTCTCCCACTTAGAATTTAATGGCACCTGCATGAATTCTCCAATTATTGTTGCCCTACATCAATTCCTTCCATTTAGTTATTCCCTGATACACATCTTCCACGTACGGATGCCCTGCTGATTTTTTTTCATTTCCCGATGCTTGCAACATTTCTTCTTTTTATTGAATCCCTGTCCCCTATTCCCCAATTTCGACAGGCTCTACTCCAATTTTCCAATATATTGGCACTCCCACCAATTTTCTAATGTAACGGCAATGTGCACCAATCTCCCATTTATTGTTTCCCACCAAATCTCCCATTTTCTCATATCCCTGTACTAATCCTTCCATTTACTGATGCCCGAGCCTGATAATACCATTTAAGGGTGCACTACTCTAATTCTCCCATTTACTGTCGCCATGCACCAATTCTCTAATTTAGCTCCACTGTGCAGCAGGTCTCTCATTTACTGAGGTCCCACACCAATTCTCCAATCCCGTGTTGCTGAGCACCATTTCCCCCAATTACTGACGTCCTGGACAAGTTCTCCATTCAGTGTTGCCTTACACCAATCCTCATACTGACTGATGCCCTCGCCCAATTTAGGGGTGCGCTACTCTAAATCTCCCAAGAGGTAATGTCCTGCCCCAATTCTCCCATTTAGTGCAACACAGCACGACTCACCCATTCAGTGCTGAACTGCACTAATTAACCATTATCTGAAGCCCAGTTGCAAATTCTCACATTTCCATAATCACTTTCCCAGTTTTTTTTCATTTAGTAGTTTCTTGCAATGATTCTCCAATTTCGTGGAGACCTGCCAGAATTCTTAAATTTAGGCGTGGACAAGTTGGACTGAGGAATCTGTTTCCGTGCTGTACATCTCTAAGGCTGTAATTAGTGCTCTACTTCCCTGCACCAATTCTCCCATTTACCAATCCTGCACTAATTCGGGAATTTCACCAACTCACCCATTGAGGTTATCCTGTCCCAGTCCTCCCATTTAGAATTTAATAGCATCTGCATGAATTCTCCAATTATTGTTATCCTGTATCAATTCCTTACATTTAATTGTTCCCTGAAACACTTCTTCCACGTACGGGTGCCCTGCTGAATTGTTTTCATTCAGTAATGCACTGAACTGAATCTCCAATTTCCCGATGCTTGCACCATTTCTTCTTTTTATTGATTCTCTGGCCCCTATTCCCCAATTTAGACAAACTGTGCTCCACTTTTCTAATATATTGACACTCCCACCAATTTTCTAATGTAATGGCACTGTGCACGGAATATCCCATTTATTGATTCCCACCAAATCTCCCATTTACTCATACCCCTGTACTAATCCTTCCATTGACTGATGGCCTAGCTGATTCTACCATTTAAGGGTGCGCTACTCTAATTCTCCCATTTCCTGTTGCCATGCACCCATTCTCTAATTGAGCTCCACTGTGCACCAGGTCTTCCATTCAGTATTTCCCTGCAAAAATTCTCCCATTTAGTAGTCTGCTGCCAGAATTCTCTAATCTTGCGATTCTTGCATGAAATCTCCAAATTACCGATCCTACACATATCTTCCCTTTAGTGGTGAACTGCACCAACTCCCCCATTTCGTGGTGCACTGTATTGAATCTCGACCACTAATCCTTTGCAACATTTGTCCTATTTACTGATTCACTGCCCGTGTTCTCCCAGTTGCTCCAATTCTCGAAGTTATCAGCACCCTGCACCAGGTCTCTCTTTTACTGATGCCCCACACCAATTCTCCAATTCAGTGTTGCTGAGCACCACTTTCCTAAATTACTGAAGTCTGGAACAAGTTCTCCTCACAGTGTTGCCTTACACCAAACCTCATACTGACTGATGTCCTTGAACAATTTAGGGTGTCCAACTCTCAATCTCCCATCAAGTATTGTCCTGCCCGAATTCTCCCATTTAGTGTTACACTGCACCAATTCTCCCATTAACTGATGCCCTGTTACATTTCTCACATTTCGATAAGCCCTTCCCCAATTCTCCCAGTAAGTACTTCCTTGCAATGATTCTCCAATTTATTTGAGCGCTGCCAGAATTCTTTAATTGTGGCATGGACAAGTTGGACCGAAGGATCTGTTTCTGTGTTGTAAATCTCTATGATTGTATGACTCTATTTATGGCTATTTCCCCCATTTCCGTATCCTGCACACATCCTGGAACTGCACCAATTCTCCCACTTCGAATTTAAATGGCACCTGCATGAATTCTCCAATTAATGATGCCCTGCATTTTTTTTTCATTTCGTGATGCACTGATCTGAATCTCCAGTTAACTGATACTTGCAACACTTCTTTTTTCTAAAGGTCGAAGACAGAGGGTGGTGGGGGAGGGTTGCTTTTCAGACTGGAGGCCTGTGACCAGTGGTGTGTCACAAGGATCGGTGCTGGGTCCACTGTTGTTTTGTCATTTATATAAATGATTTGGATGTGACCATAGGACGAATGGTTAGTAAGTTTGCAGATGACAGTAAAATTGGAGGTGTCGAGGACAATGAAGATGATTATCTCAGATTACAACAGGATCTCGATCAGATGGGCCACTGGGCTGAGGAGTGGCAGATGGAGATTAATTTAGATAAGTCTGAAGTGCTGCATTTTGGAGAAGCAAAAGAGAGCAGGACTTACACACTGAATGACAAGGTATGAGGGATGTTGTGAAACAAATAGACCTGGAGTGCTTTTTCATAGACTATTGAAGGTGGACTAACATTTCGATAGGATCTTTGAAGGTTGCCACTCAGGTGGATAGAGTTTGTAAGAAGGCCTATGGAGTATTATCGTTCATTAGCAGAGGGATTGAATTCAAGAGTCGTGAGGTGATGTTGCAGCTGTACAGGACTTTGGTTAGGCCACATTTGGAGTACTGTGTGCAGTTCTGGTCGCCTCACTTTAGGAAAGATGTGGAAGCTTTGGAGAGGGTGCAGAGAAGATTTACCAGGATGTTGCCTGGAATGGAGAGTAGGTCGTACGAGGATAGGTTGAGAGTTCTCGGCCTTTTCTCGTTGGAACGGCGAAGGATGAGGGGTGACTTGATAGAGGTTTATAAGATGATCAGAGGAATAGATAGAGTAGACAGTCAGAAACTTTTTCCCCGGGTACAACAGAGTGTTACAAGGGGACATAAATTTAAGGTGAAGGGTGGAAGGTATAGGGGAGATGTCAGGGGTGGGTTCTTCACCCAGAGAGTGGTGGGGGCATGGAATGCGCTGCCCGTGGGAGTGGTAGAGTCAGATTCATTGGCGACCTTTAAGCGGCATTTGGATAGGTACATGGATGGGTGCTTAATCTAGGATAGAAGTTCGGCACAACATCATGGGCCGAAGGGCCTGTTCTGTGCTGTATTGTTCTATGTTCTATGTTCTATGGTGAAGAAGGCGTTTGGCATTTTTGTCTTTATTGCTCAGTTAATTGTGTAAAGGGGTTGGGAGGTCATGTTGTGGTATTGGTTCGACAACCTTTGGTATATAATGTGCAATTCTGGACTCCATCCTGTAAGAGGGATGTTGTGAAACTTTAAAGTGTTGAGAAAAGTTTTACAAGGATGTTGCCAAGGTTGGAGGGTGTGTGCTGGAGGGTAAGACTGTATAGGTTGGGGCTATTATCCCTGGAGTGTCAGTGGCTGAGGGGCAACCTTATAGAGGTTCACAAAATCATGAAGGACCCTCAATAGGGTAAAAAGTCAAGGTGATTTCCCTGTGGTGTGGGAGTCCAGAAGCAGATGGTACATGTTAACGTTGAGAGGGGAAACATAAAAGGGACCTAAGGGGAACATTTTTCACACAGAGGGCACTGTGTGCATGAGCTGCCAGAGGAAGTAGTGGAGGCTGGTACAATTACAACATTTAAAAGGTATCTGGGTGGGTGTAGGAATTAAAAAGGGTTCAGAGGAACATGGGCCAAATTCTGACAAATAGGATGAGATTGACATCGGATATCAGTTCAGCATGGATGTGTTGGACTGAATGATTTGTTTCCGAGTTTATATTGCTCTGAGTGGGTTGAGCTCCTGATTGTAGATTTATGAAGCAGAAAATAAAGTATGGTACAGAGTTAGACCGAGAAATCCTGCTGATCCCATCAGCTTTATCCTGTTTCCTTAATCCTCCTCCTTCAATCAATGCATTTTTCCGATCCTCATTCAGAATTCCTGGAGCTCTGTAACTGACCTGGAACAATGTGTTGAAAGTCCTATTGCAGTCCACACGAGGTACCTTTCCCAGTGCCCTGCTCCCATGGCCTGCAATGCTGCAGACTGAGCAGACAACCCGAAGTACAATGATGAGCTCCTTCTGGCCCACGGCCCTCCTTCTCACTGAATGAAGACAATCACCAGAAACAGAATCCAGCTCTTGTTGGATCCTTGAATACCTGACTCTGTCTCACTGAGTGAAGATTGGACTCAGAAACAGAAATGAAATCAACTTCCTATCTGCATTGTGTCACTCTTTAAGATCTCTGTGTGTCTGAGTTCAGGTCATTTGATTGGAGACTGTGGATAGTGGGTCCCCAGTGAAATGGAAAGAATGGTGGAGGAGCTCAGTGAGGGACATCTCTCAAAGTGAGAGTCAGAAAGATGCTATTCCACATTGGAAGGGTTTAAGGGGAATTGATGGCTCAGAAAAATGTTATACGGATGTTTGTAAAACTTAGGAACTCTGATTGTTTTGAGGCTGGAGTTTATTTTATCCTTTTATAGATTTGACACATTAACCCTCCCTCCCCACCACTACAGAAGCTGTTGGAACTGTTCAGTGTTTCTAGCAGCTTCTGTAATTATTTCAGGTTCCTGACGGGAGCAGTCCCTCCCTTTTCGAACAAAACAAACCCATCCTTGTGCTGTACCCAATATTTCCATAAGAAATGGGAAGCAGCAGAGGGGAAAGCTTCCGAGATGCCGAGCAATGCTGCCCGTTTCCACACTGCAATTCACAGGAACCATCACCAGGAAAAGGAAGGAGCAATCTGACAGATCCGGTTATATCCCGGGGGCTTTCCTTTAGAAACTGATTTAAAAGCCGCAAGATTGCGATGGCCGGGAATCGAACCCGGGTCAACTGCTTGGAAGGCAGCTCTGCTCCCCACTATCCCACCATCACCCTGCTCCCAGCTCCCTCCCCATTCCCAAACACACTTAACAAGGCCGTGATCATAACCAACTGGATTGGGACTGAAATCCAAACAAGAAATTGCTGGGGAATCTCAGCAGGTCTGACAGAGCCTGAGAGTGAAGCGCTGTCTCCTCATCTCAGTCCCAAATAACCTGCCCCTAACCCTGAGAGGGTGGTAATCAAACCCGAATGAACTGCGGATGCTGTAACATTAACGCTGATTTCTCTGCACAGATGCTGCCTGACCTGCTGAGCTTTTCCAGTAACCCCTGAGACTGTGTTATTGTGTTTCAGATTCCCAGACCCACAGGATTAATTTCTCAGCATCTCCCCTCTCAAGCCTCTTCACAATCTGAGACATTCCAATGAAACCACCTTTTAATTTTCTAGAATATCGACCCAATTTATTCAGATATTCAGCCCTGGAGCACACGGGTCCCAAATACTGAGCTTTATTTTGTGATTCATTCATGTGTTTGGGTCATTGCCGCTGGGTCCCCACCGATTGCTCAGATATAATTGCTCTGGTGAAGGTGACGGTGAGTTATTGCCTTGAACTGCTGCCATTTATTTGGGTCAGATAAACCCACAATGATGTAACGGAGGGAGTTCCAGGATTTCCAACCAATGGCACTTGTGGGACTGAGATGTTTTTCCAAGCCAGGGTGGGGGGGTGGCTTGATGTGGAATTGTCACCTGGTGGTGTTCCCGTGTATCTGCTGTGTTCAGCATTCCACATGATAGTGCCGTGGGTCTGGAAGCTGCTCTGGAAGGAACCTTGGGGAATTTCTCCAGTACATCTTGTCTCAGCTGAACTATCCCAGTCAGGCACATGAGCCCTAATCCTGTAATCCAGCTCTGAGAATGTAATAGCAGGTGGGACCCACCCTGTCCCCCTAATGTGGCCATGTTTGGGAAACCTCGGAGAGTCCAATCTCATTCATTCCATCTCAGCGTTTTTCCCCGTTTAAGATTGCTTTCAAAGTGCAACAGTGAGATGGCAGGGGTTCGAGCCCGGGTTAACTGCTGGGAAGGAGACATGTCCAACCCTTTCCCAGTAATTGGCAAGGTATTCCCGAGGCCGTGATCAGGACCAATTGGATTGGGACTGAAATCCAAACAGAAACTGCTGGGGGAGCTCAGCAGGTCTGACAGCATCAGCATCAGATCCCTTCAGTTCTGAAGGACAATCCCTGGACTCTAGAGGTTCACTCGGATTTCTCCCAGAAATGAGGCCACTCCCACTAATTCCCACCAGTAATTTCTGTGTTATCTGTCAGCTCTCCAGGATCTGCAGTTCATTGTATTAAATACAGTAGATGTTGACCCAACGAAGGGGATATTGGGTCAGGTGAGGGTCTACCTCATTCATTGGGGCAGATGCCAAGGAGCATCTTAAACCGGAGAGGGATCAGGGGGGAATTGGAGCCGTTTAGAGAGAGAGTACAGAAGGTAAGACAGCTCAGCTCAAAGCACGGCACTTAATGCTGCCCCGATTAAAATATTGAAGATGGCAGAGGGGCAGATGAGCTGAGACAGGGTGGGAGCTGGGAGATATTGATGATGTGGAAGGACAGTGTGTGTATCTGATCACATTCTGTCAGTCTGACTAATAGCAGTCATTCCTGACACTGGATTCACTGAGGGGTGAAGGGTCAGTGAACAGAGTGGACTGTCCCTGTTATTCTGTTCCTGACTCTCCAGCTCCCACTCTGTTAGTGACCTCTCAGTCTCCCGGGAAATGGGCTGTTTCCCAATTGTGCCGGATTCCTGGCCTTTATCCTTGGCCGAGCTGAGAGTTGATGGTCTGAGGAATATCATTCCCAAATGACTCCTGTCCAAGATAATCCCGATTAATGTGTCTGTGTATCCTCCAGTAATCTGTAAACATCATTGCTCAGGGCTGGAGGGACATGGATTGATGACATTGAGGATGTTATGAACCAGACCAAACTCCTCTGCCTTAAGGAAATGGTCTCGACCCCTTTTCCTGATTTCCTGAAGGGAAGTGTAAGGCGTTACAATGTGATTGGTCAAACTGCCAGGCTTGGATCAAAACACACTTTACTCCACACTATCGTTGGGACACAAACATAAGGAAGAAAGATTGGACAAACCGAACTCGATTGGAAAACTTAACTAAATGAACATTATTTAACTATAAACAGTAACTGTTCGGATACAGTAACATTCCATAAACCACATAATTCTGGTCTTTCTGCTGTTGGGAGAATGGTGTGAAACTTGTAAAGATTCAGAAAAGATTTACAAGGATGTTTGCAGAGTCAGGATTTCTGATTGTTTTGTGGCTGGAGTTTATTTTATCCTTGTGTAGATTTGCCACATTAACCCTCCCTCCCCACCACTACAGAAGCTGTTGGAAGTGTTCAGTGTTTCCTGCGGCTTCTGTAATTATTTCAGGTTCCTGACGGGAGCAGTCTCTCACTTTTCGAACAAAACAAACCCATCTTTGTGCTGCAACCAATATTTCAATAAGAAATGGGAAGCAGCAGAGGGGAAAGCTTCCGAGATGCCGAGCAATGCTGCCTGGTTCCACACTGCAATTCACAGGAACCACCGCCAGGAAAAGCAAGGAGCAATCTGACAGATCCGGTTTACCACAGAATGAAAGATTTATTTCCTCGTTTCATTCCAGTGCTTTTCCTTTTAAAGACTATTTACCAATCGTGACACTGCAATGGCCGGGAATTGAACCTAGATCAATTGCTTGGAAGGCACCTCTGCTCCCCACTATCCCACCATCCCCCTGCTCCCAGCTCCCTCCCCATTCCCAAACACACTTAACAAGGCCGTGATCATCACCAACTGGATTGGGGCTGAAATCCAAACAGACACATCCTCTGTATCTAACCCAGTGATGGAGCTATCCTGATTGAGTTTGATGTGAACAGGATGGGGGAAGTGGGAGATTTAATCAGTACCTAACGCCGAGCTCAAAATGGCCTGGGAATTTGAAATGCTGCAGTGTAGAGGGAGATTTACTCTGTATCTGACCCCATTCTCTACCTGCCCTGGGGATTTAAATGGAGACAGTTTAATGGGAGCTTTATTTTGTCTGGAACCCTGTGCTCCCTCTGCCCTGGGAGTGTTTGCTGGGATCACTGTCTAACCTCTGTGATATGGATCCTATGAAGATTGATGGGAGACAGTGTAAATGGAATTGTCAGGATCCAATTCCTTCACGTGGATGAGAGAAGGTGGGAAAAAATGATACCAGTGGGACTGAAGGGTCAGTAGCAGAATGAAGACACCATTGGCTCAGAGAGAGTAGACAGGAGAGAGGGTCATGAGGGTTTCAGACTGGAGGGAGCAACAGGCACATACAAGTTGGGAACTGTTTTCAGTAAAAGGCAATTGATCCCAGGTCACTGCAGAGTGTAAGAATCTGATGCCTTTCCCTCACTATCCCCCTCCAATCCCTGGGAAGATCTGCTCCCACACCATGTTCCATCCCAACTGCTGACTGTGTTACATACATTAATACATTGGAGCTGGGCAGAGGTGCTTTTAACCCTGGGATCTTGCTGTGTAACTTGCCTCCAAAATGCTCTTGCTCCCCCTTTCAACTAATCTTTTCCCTCTTTTATCCCGAGGAACCTTTGTTTGGAAAGCTGCAACGTGAAGATCCAAAATGTTCGAGTCCAGGAAAGAACAACCTCCAGAGGGGGAGCACTGGCCTGAGGCCTGAGGCCTGGTCGACAGGCTGCACCCCGTGGGGGCCCACAGTGAGTTGTGTGTTTATTTACCCCGAGGTTTAATCTCCTCTGGGGGACCCTGGGTTTTAGGGGCCTCTGGGTAACTGGCTCCTGTCAGATTGTGGCCCTGTCATTTTTAAAACAGGTTTGAAGCCTGGGGTTAAAGTTTGTCAATCCCCAGGATCTGAGAGGTAGGACTCTCTCAGGGTGGAATTAAAACCCAAATGCTGTGACCCTCTCTAAAGACTCCCTCTCTCACCCTTCTCTCTCACCCCCCTCTCTCTCACACCCCCTCTCTCAACCCCCCACACTCTCTCATTCCCTCAGTCTCTCACCCCCTCTCTCTCAACCCCTTGCTCTCTAAACCCCCCCACTCTCACCCCCCTCTCTCTCACTCCCCCTCTCTCTCACCACCCCCCTCTCTCTCACCCCCACTCCCTCACCCCCTCTGTCTCACCCATCTCTCTCCCCCCTCCCGCTCTCTCCACTCTCTCGCTCCCCCCTCTCTCGCCCTCCCCTCTCTCTCACCCTCCCCTCTCTCTCGCCCTCCCCACTCTCTCTCCCTCCCCTCTCTCGCCCTCCCCTCTTTCGCCCTCCCCTCTCACTCGCCCACCCCTCACTGGCTCTCCCCTCTCTCTCCCTGCCCCCTCTCTCTCTCCCTCCCCTCACTGGCCCTCCCATCTCTCTCCGTCCCCCTCACTCTCCTTCCCCTCTCTTGCCCTCCCCTCCCTCTCACTCTCCCTCCCCTCTCAATCTCCCTCCCCTCTTACTCTCCCTCCCCCTCCACCCACCCAGCCTCCACTCTCTCTCCCACCCGCTCTCTCCCACGCTCTCTCCCCTCTTCTCTCTACCCCCTCCCCCTCTCACCTGTCTCACGCCCTCCACTCCCCCTCCTCTCTCTCCTCCCTCCTCTCTCTTCCTTCCTCTCTGACCCTCCTCTCTCCCCTCCTCTCTTTCCTCCTCTCTCCCCCTCCTCTCTCCCCTACTCTTTCTCCTCATTGCTCTCCTTCTCTATCTCTCCCTTATCCTCTCTCCCCTCCTCTCTCTTCGCACCTCTCTCTTCCCTCCTCTCGCCTCCTCTCTCTCCCACTCTCTCTCTCTCTTGCTCTCTCTCTCTCTCACTCTCTCTCCCCTCTCTCTCTGCACTCTCTCCCCTCTCTCTCCTTCCCCTCTTTCTCTCCCCGAACTTTCTCTCCCCCCACACTCTCTCTCTGCCCACTCTCTGTGCCTCATCTCTCTGTCCTCTCCCTACCGTCCCCCCGTCCCCCTCTGTCCCCCACTCTCTGCATCCCCCATTCTCTGTCCCCCTCTCTCTGACCCCTTCTCTCTTCCCCACTCTGTACCCCTCTCTCTGCCCCCGACTCTCTGTCCCCCTCTATCTCCCCCACTCTCTGTGCCCCTGCTCTGTAGTCCTCTCTCTGTCCCCCCTCTCTCTCTGTCCCCCTCTCGCTCTGTCCCCCTCTCTCTGTCCCCCTCTCTCTGTCCCCCTCTCTCTGTCCCCCTCTCTCTGTGCCCCTCTCTCTCCCACCCGCCTCACTATCCCCCCTCTTTGTCCTCCTCTCTCTCTGTTCCCCTCTCTCTCAGTCCGGCTCTCTCTGTTCCCCCTATCTCTGTCGCCCTCTCTCTCCCACCGCCTCTCTCAGACCCCCTCTCTCTCCCACCACATCTCTCTCTGTCCCCCTCTCTCTGTCTCCCCCTCTCTCTGTCCACCCTGTCTCTGTCCCACCTCTCTCTGTCCACTCTCTCTGTCCCCCTCTCTCTGTCCCCTCCACCTCTACCCCGCTCTCTGCCCCCCTCTCAGTCGCCCTCTCTCTGCACCGTCTCTCTCTGCCCCCAGTCTGACCCCCTCTCTCTCTCTGTCCCTCACTCTCTCCATCTCCCCACTCTTTGTCCCCCACTCTCTGTCCCCCTCGCTCTGACCCCCTCTATCTCCCCCACTCTCTGTGCCCCTCTCTCTATCGCCCTCTCTCTGCCTCCTCCCCTTCCACCCGCCTCTCTCTGTCCCCCCCTTTCTCTCTCCCCCCTCTGTGTCCCCCCTCTGTCCCCCCTCTGTCCCCCCTCTCTGCCCCCTCAATCTCCCCCTCCCTCTAACCCCCTCTACCTCGCCCTCTTTTTGTCCCCCTCTATCTCCCCCACTCTCAGTACCCCACTATCTGTCCCCCTCCCTCTGACCATCTCTACCTCCCCCTCTTTTTCCCCCTCTTTTTGTCCCCCTCTATCTCCCCGACTCTCAGTACCCCCCTCTCTCTGTCCCACTCTCTGTCCCCCTCTCCGTGCCCCCCTCTCTGTGCCCCCCTCTCCGTGCACCCCTCTCCGTGCCCCCCTCTCCGTGCACCCCTCTCCGTGCCCCCCTCTCTGTCCCCCTCTCTCTTCCACCCGCCTCGCTATCCCCCCTCTTTGTCCTCCCCCCCCCCCCCCCGTCCCCCTCTCTCTCAGTTCGGCTCTCTCATACCCCTTCTCTCACCCACCGCAACTCTCTCTGTCCCCCTCTCTCTGTCCCCCTCTCTCTGTCCCCCCTCTCTCTGTCCACCCTCTCTCTGTCTCCTCTCTCTGTCCCCCTCTCTCTGTCCCCCTCTCTCTGTCCCCCCTCTCCCTGTCCCCCCTCTCTCTGTCCCCCCTCTCTGTCCCCCTCTCTCTGTCCCCTCTTTCTCTCCCCTGCTCTCTGCCACCCCCTCTGTCGCCCTGTCTCTGCTCCGTCACTCTCTGCCCCTCTCTCTAACCCCCCCTCTCTCTCTCTCCCCCACTCTCTCCATCCCCCCCACTCTCTGTCCCCCTCTCTGACCCCCTCTCTCTGACCCCCCCTCTCTCCTCCACTCTGTACCCATCTCTCTGTCCCCCACTCTATATTGCCCTCTCTCTCTGTCACCCTGTCTCTGAGCCCCGCTATCTCCCACCTCTCTCTGTCCCCCCTCTCTCTATCCCCTCTCTCTCTGTCCCCCTCTCTCTCTGCCCCCTCTGTCTCTCTGTCCCCTCTCTCTCTGTCCCCTCTCTCTCTGTCACCCTCTCTCTGTCGCCATTTCTCAGCCCCCCTCTCTCACTGTCGCCCTCTGTCTCTGACCCCCTCTCTTGCTGTCCCCCCTCTATATCACCCTCTCTCTGTCCCCCTCTCTCTGACCCCCTCGATCTCCTCCACATTCTGTGCCCCTCTCTCTGTCGCCCTCTCTCTGTCACCCTCTCTCTGTACCCCCTCTCTCTCTGTCCCCCCTCTGTCTCCCCCACTCTCTCTGTCCCCCTCTATCTCCCCCTCTCTCTGACCCCCTCTATCACCCCCTCTTTTTGTCCTACTCTCTGTCCACCTCTATCTCCCCCACTCGCTGTACCACTATCTCTGTACTCTTCGCTCTGAACCCCTCTATCTACCCCTCTCTCTGTGCCTCTCTCTCTGTCCCCCTCCCTTTGTCAACCTCTATCTCCCCTTTCTCTGTCCCCCTCTCTCTGTCCCCCTCTCTCTCCCACCAGCCTCTCTCTGACCCCCTCTCTCTCCCACCCGCCTCTCCCTCTCTGTCCCTCTCTCTGTCCCCCCCCCTCTGTCCCCCCCTCTCTGTCCCCCCTCTCTCTGTCCCCCCTCTTTCGGTCCACCCCTCTTTCTGTCCCTCCCTCTCTCTGTCCCCCTCTCTCTGACCCTCTCTCTCTGACCCACTCTAGCTCCCCCACTCTCTGTGCTCGTCTCTCTGTCGCCCTCTCTCTGCCCTCCTCTCCCTTCCACCTGCCTCTCTCTTCCCCCCCTCGCTCTGACCCCCTCTCTCTCTGCCCCGCTCTCTCTCTGTCCCCCTCTCTCTCTCTGTCCCCCTCTCTGTCCCCCTCTCTGTGCCCCCCTCTCTGTGCCCCCCTCTCTGTGTCCCCCTTTCTGTTCCCCCTCTCTCTGTCCCCCTCACTCTGTCCCCCTCTCTCTCTGTCCCCTTCTCTCTGCCCCCCCCCTCTGTCCCACCTCTCTCTGTCCCCCCTCTGTCTGTCCCCCCTCTCTCTCTGTCCTCCCCTCTGTCCCCCTCTCTCTCTGTCCCCCCTCTCTCTCTGTCCCCCCTCTGTCTGTCCCCCTCTCTCTCTGTCCCCCCCTCTCTCTGCCCCCTCTCTCTCTGCCCCGCTCTCTCTCTGTCCCCCTCTCTCTCTCTGTCCCCCTCTCTGTCCCCCTCTCTGTGCCCCCCTCTGTGTGCCCCCCTCTCTGTGTCCCCCTTTCTGTTCCCCCTCTCTCTGACCCCCTCACTCTGTCCCCCTCTCTCTGTCCCCCTCGCTCTCTGCCTCCTCTCTCTGTTCCCCTCTCTCTGTCCCCCTCTATCTGTCCTCCTCTCTCTGTCCCCTCTATCTCTACCCCGCTCTCTGCGCCCCTCTCTTTCGCCCTCTCTCTGCTCCGTCTCTCCCTGTCCCCCTCTCTGACCCCCTCTCTCTCTCTCTCTCTCTGTCCCACACTCTCTCCATCTCCCCACTGTCTGTCTCCCCCTCTCTCTGACCCCATCTATCTCCCCCACTCTCGGTGCCTCTCTCTGTCGCCCTCTCTCTGCCCCTCTCTCCCTTCTACCTGCCTCTCTCTGTCCTCCTCTCTCTCTGTCCTCCTCTCTCTCTGACCTCCTCTCTCTGTCCTTCTCTCTCTGTCCACATCTCTCTCTGTCCCTCTCTCTCTCTGTTCCCCTCTCTCTCCGTCCCCCCAACTCTCCGTCCCCCCAACTCTCCGTCCCCCCCACTCTCTGTCCCCCTCTCTCTGTCGCCCTCTCTCTGCCCCCATCTCTCTGATTCCCTCTCTCTCCCCCACTCTGTACTCCTCTCTCTGTCCCTCACTCTCTGTCCCCTCTCTCTGTCCCCCTCTATATCTCCGTCTCTCTGTCCCCCTCTCTGACCCTCTCTCTCTGCCCCTTCACTCTGTCCCCTTCTGTCTGCCCCATCTCTCTCTGCCCCTCTCTCTCTGTCCCCCTCTCTTTCTGCCCCCTTTTCTCTCTGTCCCCCTCTCTCTGTTGCCCTCTCTCTGCCCCTCTCTCTGTCCCCCACTCTCTCTGTCACCGTCTCTCTGTCGCCATTTCTCTGCCCCCCCTCTCACAGTCCCCCTCTGTCTCTGACTCCTTCTCTCGTAGTCCCCCTCTATATCACCCTCCCTCTGTCCCCCTCTCTCTGACCCCCTCTATCTCCCCCACTCTCTGTGACACTCTCTCTGTCGCCCTCTCTCTGTCCCCCCTCTCTCTGTCACCCCCTCTCTGCCCCTCTCTCTACCCCCATGCCCCCCCACTCTCAGTCCCCCCAACTCTCTGTCCACCCCATCTCTCTGTCCCCTCTATCTCCCGACTCTCTGTGCCCCTCTCTCTGTCCCCCTCCCTTTGACCATCTCTGTCTTCCCCTCTCTCTGTCCCCGCCTCGCTCTCAGTCCGGCTCTCTCTCTGCCCCCTCTCTCTGTCCCCCTCTCTCTGTCCCGCGCTCTCTCTGCCCCCTCTCTCTGTCCCCCTCTCTCTGAACTCCCCTCTCTCTGTCCCCCTCTCTCTGTCGCCCTCTCTCTCTTTCCCTCTATCTCTCCCCCGCTCTCTGCCCCCTCTCTCTGCTCCGTCTCTCTCTGCCCCTCTCTCTTTGACACCCTCTCTCTCTCTGTCCCCCACTCTCTCCATCCCCCCACTCTCTGTCCCCCTCTCTCTGACCCCCTCTCTCTCCCACTCTTTACCCCTCTCTCTGTCCCCTCTCTCTGTCCCCCACTCTCTGTCCCCCACTCTCTGTCCCCCTCGCTGTCCCCCTCTCTCTGTCCCCCTCTATGTCCTCCTCTCTCTGAGCCCCGCTATCTCCCCCACACACTGTGCTCCTCTCTCTGTCCCCCCTCTCTGCCCCCTCTCCCTTCCACCCGCCTCTCTCTCTATACCCCCCTCTATGACCGCCTCTCTCTCTGTCCCCCTCTCTCTCTGTCCCCCTCTCTTTCTGCCCCCTTTTCTCTCTGTCCCCCTCTCTCTGTCGCCCTCTCTCTGCCCCACTCTCTCTGTCCCCCACTCTCTTTTCACTCTCTCTCTGCCCCCTCTCTCTCTGCCCCCCTCACTCTGTCTCCCTCTGTCTGCCCCATCTCTCTTTTCCCCTCTATCTCTGCCCCGCTCTCTCTCTGTTCCCCCCCTCTCTTCCCCCCCCCTCTGTCCCACCCCCTCTCTGTCCCCCCTCACTGTCCCCCCTCTCTCCGGCCCCCCCTCTCTCTGACCCCCTCTATCTCCCCCTCTCTCTTTTTCCCCTCTCTCTCTTTCCCCTCTCTCTCTGCCCCCTCACTCTGTCCCACTCTCTCTGCCCCCCTCTCTCTGTCCACTCTTTCTCTGTCCCCCACTATCTCCCCCACTATCTGTGCACCTCTCTCTGTACCCCTCTCTCTGACCCCCTCTACCTCCCGCACTTTCTGTGCCCCTCCCTCTGTCCCCTCTCTCTGACCCCCTCTATCTCCCCCTCTCTCTGTCCCCCTCTCTCTGAACCCCTCTACCTCCCCCTCTTTCTGTCCCCCTCTCTCTGTTCCCCCTCTCTCTCTGTCGCCCTCTCTGTGTCGCCCTCTCTCTGTCGCCCTCTCTTTTCCCCCTCTCTCTCTGTCCCCCTCTCTCTCTATCCCCCTCACTCTGTCCCTTACTCTCTGTCCCCCTCTCTTTGTCCCCCTCTCTCTGACCACCTCTACCTCCCCCACTCTCTGTCCTCTCACTCTGTCCCCCCCGTCCCTGTGCCATCTCTCTCTGTCCCCCTCTCTCTGACCCCCTCTCTCTCTGACCTCCCGCTCTCTCTCTGACCCCCTCCCTCTGTCCGTCTCCCTCTGTCCCCCCCCCTCTGTCCCCTCTCTCTGCCCCGCTCTCTCTCCCACCCGCCTCCCTCTCTCCCCCTCTCTCTCCCCCACTCTCTGACCCCCTCTCTCTCTGACCTCCCGCTCTCTCTCTGACCCCCTCCCTCTGTCCGTCTCCCTCTGTCCCCCCTCCCTCTGTCCCCCCTCTCTCTGTCCCCCCTCTCTCTGGTCCCCCTCTCTCTCTGTACCCCTCTCTCTGTACGCCTCTCACTCTGTCCCCCTCTCTCTCTGACCCCCTCTTTCCCACCCGCTTCTCTCTCACCCCCGCTCTCTGCCCCCCTCTGTCCCCTCTCTCTGCCCCGCTCTCTCTCCCACCCGCCTCCCTCTCTCCCCCTCTCTCTCCCCCACTCTCTGTCCCCCTCTCTGTCGCCCTCTCTCTGACCCCCACTGTCTGACCCACTCTTTCACCCCCCTCTCTCCCACCCATCTCCCTCTATCCCCCCTCTTTGACCCCCTCTCTCTCTGTCCCCTCTCTCTCTGTCCCGCGCTCTCTCCCACCCGCCTCTCTCTGATGCCCTCTCTGTCCCCCGCTCTCTGACCCCTCTCTCTGTCCCCCCCTCTCTCTGTCCCCCACTCCCTGTCCCCTCTCTCTGCCCCCCTCTCTCTGACCCCTCTCTATGTCGCCCTCTCTCCGCCCCCTCTCTGTCACTGTCTCTCTGCCCCCCCCGTCCCCCCTCTCTGTGTCCCTCCTCTCTCTGTCCCCCTCTCTCTCCCCCATCTCTGTCATCGTCTTTCTGTCCCCCCTCCCTCTCTCCACTCCCTCTCTCCCCCCTTTCTCTGTCCCCCCTCTCTCTCTCTGTCCCTCCCTCTAGCTGTTCCCCCTCTCTCTGTCCCCCTCTCTATCCCGCCTCTATCTGTCCATCCTCTTTGTCCCAACCCTCTCTGAACCCCCTCCTCCTCTCACTGTCCCCCTCTCTTTCTGTTCCCCTGTCTCTGAACCCCTGTACCTCCCCCACTCTCTGTCCCCCCACTCTCTGTCCCCCCCTCTCTCTGTCCCCCCCTCTCTCTGTCGCCCTTTATCTAACCCCCTCTCTCTCTGTCCCTCTCTCTGTCCTCTCTCTCTGTCCCCCACACTCTGTCTCTGACCCCCTCTCTCTGTCCCTCTCTGCCCCCTCTCTCTGTTCCCTTCTCTCTCTGTCCCCCTGTCTCTGTCGCCTCTCTCTCTGTTCCCCTCTATCTCTGTCCCCCTCTCTCTCTGTCCCCCCTTTCTCTGTCCCCCCCTGTCTGTCCTCCCCACTCTGTCCCCCATTTCTCTGTCCCCCATTTCTCTTTTCCCTCTCTCTCTGTCCCCCCTCTCTGTCCCCCTCTCTCTCTGTCCCCCCTCTCTCTCTGTCCCCCTCTCTCTGACCCACTCTCTCTGTCGCCCTCTCTCTGTCCCGCTCTCCCTCCCACCCACCTCTCTCTGACCCCCTCTCTCTATCCCCCTCTCTCTGAACCCATCTATCTCACCCACTCTCTGTCCCCCCCTCTCTCCCACCCATCTCCCTCTATCCCCCCTCTTTGTCCCCCTCTCTCTCTGTCCCCCTCCCTCTTTACCCCCGCTCTCTGTCCCCCTCTCTGTCGCCCTCTATCTTCCCCCTCTCTGTCCCTCTCTCTCTCTGTCCCCCTCTCTCTCTGTCCCCCTCTCTCTGACCCACTCTCTCTGTCGCCCTCTATCTGTCCCCCTCTCTCTGTCCCGCTCTCCCACCCACCCACCTCTCTCTGATCCCCTCTCTCTCCCACCCGCCTCTCTCTCTGTCCCATGCCCTCTGACCCCCTCTCTCTCTGTCCCCCTCTCTCTGTCCCCCTCTCTCTCTGTCCACATTCTCTCTGTCCCCCTCTCTCTGTCCCCCTCTCTCTGTCCCCCTCTCTCTGTCCCCTTCTATCTGACCCACTCTCTCTGTCACCCTCTCTATGACCCCCTCTCTCTATCACCCGCCTCTCTCTCTCCCCGGTCTCTGACCCCCAGTCTGTCGCCCTCTCTCTGTCCCCCTCTCTCTCCCACCTCCATCTATCCCCCCCTTGTTCTCCTCTCTCTGTTCCCCTCTCTCTCTGTCCACTCTCTCTCCCACCCGCCTCTCTCTGACCCCCTCTCTCACCCCCACTCTATACCCCTCTCTCTGTCCTCCAGTCTCTGTCCCCCACACTCTGTCCCCCTTTCTGTCCTCCTCTCTCTGTCGCCCTCTATCTCCCCCTCTCTCTGACCCCCTCTACCTCCGACTTTTTCTGTTCCCCTCTCTTTATCCCCCTCTCTCTATCCCCCTCTCTCTGTCGCCCCTCTCTCTGTTGCCCCTCTCTCTGTCCCCCACTCTCTGTCCCCCTCTCTCTCCCACCTGTCTCCCTCTATCCCCCCTCTTTGTCCCCCTCTCTCTCTGTTCCCCTCTTGCTCTGTCCCACGCACTCTCCCACCCGCCTCTCTCTGACTCACTCTCTCTCCCACCAGACTCTTTCTTGGTCCTCCTCTCTCTGTCCCCCTCCCGCTCTCTGTCCCGCGCTCTCTCCCACCCGCCTCTCTCTGACCCACTCACTCTGTCCCCCTCTCTCTCTGCCCACTCACTCTGTCCCCCTCTCTCTGACCCCCTCTCTCTGTCCCCCTCTATCTCGCCCTCTCTCTGTCCCCTATCTCCGCCCCCCTCTCTGCCCCTCTCTCTCTCTGTCCCCCCTCTCTGTCCCCCTCTCTCTGTTCCCCACTCTCTCTGTCCCCCCCTCTCTGTCCCCCACCACCCTCTGACCCACTCTCTCACCCCCACTCTGTACCCCTCTCTCTGTCCCCCACCCTCTGGCCCCAATCTCTGTCCCCCCTCTCTGTCCCCCTCTATCTCCCCCTCTCTCTGGCCCCCTCTACCTCCCCCTCTGACACTGCCTCTCTCTGACCCCCTCTCTCTCTGTCGCCCTTTCTCTGTCGCCCTCTCTGTGCCCCCTCTATCTTTATCCCCTCTCTCTCTGTCCACCTCTCTCTGACCCCCTCTCTCTCTGTCCCCCCTCTCTCTCTGTCGCCCCTCTCTCTCTGTCCCCCCGTCTCTGTCCCCATCTCTCTGTCCCCCATCTCTCTGTCCCCCGTCCCTCTGTCCCCATCTCTCTGTCCCCCTCTCTCTCTGTCCACCTCTCTCTCTGACCCCCTCTCTCTCTGACCCCCTCTCTCTCTGAACCCCTCTCTCTCTGTCCACCTCTCTCTCTGTCCCCCTCTATCTGACCCACTCTCTCTGTCGCCTTCTCTCTGTCCCCCACTCTCTGACCCCTCTCTCTCCCACCCGTCTCCCTCTATCCCCCCTCTTTGTCCCCCTCTCTCTCTGACGCCATCTCCCTGTCCCCGTCAATCCCCCCGTCTCTCTGTCCCCGTCTCTCTGTCCCCCCTCAGTCTCCCCGCTCTCTGTGCCCCCTCTCTTCGCTCTCTCTGCCCCTCCCTCTCTGCCCCCACCCTCTCTGTCCCCTCTATTTCTGTGCCCCACTCTCTCCATCCCCCCACTCTCTGAGCCCCTCTCTCACCCCCACTCTGTAAACATCTCTCTGTCCCACTCTCTCTGTCCCACTCTCTCTGCCCCCCTCTCTCTGCCCCCCTCTCTCTGTCCCCCTCTCTGTGTCCCCCTCTCTCTCTGTCCCCCTCTCTCTGTCCCCCTCTCTCTGTCCACCTCTCTCTGTCCCCCCCTCTCTCTGTCCCCCCTTTCTCTGTCCCCCTCTCTCTGTCCCCCTCTCTGTGTCCCCCTCTCTCTCTGTCCCTCTCTCTCTGTCCCCGTCTCTCTGTCCCCCTCTCTCTGTCCCCCCTCAGTCTCCCCCGCTCTCTGTCCCCCCTCTCTTCGCCCTCTCTCTGCCCCTCCCTCTCTGCCCCCACCCTCTCTGTCCCCTCTATTTCTGTGCCCCACTCTCTCCATCCCCCCACTCTCTGACCCCCTCTCTCACCCCCATTCTGTAACCATCTCTCTGTACCACTCTCTCTGTCCCCCTCTCTCTGTCCCCCTCTCTCTCTGTCCCCCTCTCTCTGTCCCCCTCTCTCTGTCCCGCTCTCTCTGTCCCCCCCTCTCTCTGACCCCCTCTATCTCCCCGTCTCTCTGTCCCCGTCTCTCTGTCCCCGTCTCTCTGTCCCCCTCTCTCTGTCCCCGTCTCTCTGTCCCCCCCTCTCTCTGTCCCCCTCTCTCTGTCCCCCTCTCTCTGTCCCCCCCTCTCTCTGACCCCCTCTATCTCCCCGTCTCTCTGTCCCCGTCTCTCTGTCCCCGTCTCTCTGTCCCCCTCTCTCTGTCCCTCTCTCTCTGTCCCCCCCTCTCTCTGTCCCCCTCTCTCTGTCCCACTCTCTCTCTGTTCCCCTCTCTCTGTCCCCCTCTCTCTGTCCCCCCTCAGTCTCCCCGCTCTCTGTCCCCCCTCTCTTCGCCCTCTCTCTGCCCCTCCCTCTCTGCCCCCACCCTCTCTGTCCCCTCTATTTCTGTGTCCCACTCTCTCCATCCCCCCACTCTCTGACCCCCTCTCTCACCCCCACTCTGTAAACATCTCTCTGTCCCAATCTCTCTGTCCCACTCTCTCTGTCCCACTCTCTCTGTCCCCCTCTCTCTGTCCCCCCTCTCTCTGTCCCACTCTCTCTGTCCCACTCTCTCTGTCCCCCTCTCTCTGTCCCCCCTCTCTCTGTCCCCCTCTCTCTCTATCCCCCCTCTCTCTGTCCCACTCTCTCTGTCCCCCTCTCTCTGTCCCCCTCTCTCTGTCCCCCTCTCTCTCTGTCCCCCTCTCTCTGTCCCCCTCTCTCTGTCCCCCTCTCTCTGTCCCCCTCTCTCTGTCCCCCTCTCTCTCTGTCCCCCTCTCTCTGTCCCCGTCTCTCTGTCCCCCTCTCTCTCTGTCCCCCTCTCTCTGTCCCCCCTCTCTCTGTCCCCCTCTCTCTGTCCCCCTCTCTCTGTCCCCCCTCTCTCTCTGTCCCCCTCTCTCTGTCCCCGTCTCTCTGTCCCCCCTCTCTCTCTGTCCCCCTCTCTCTGTCCCACTCTCTCTCTGTTCCCCTCTCTCTGTCCCACTCTCTCTGTCCCCCCTCAGTCTCCCCCGCTCTCTGTCCCCCCTCTCTTCGCCCTCTCTCTGCCCTCTCCCTCTCTGCCCCCACCCTCTCTGTCCCCTCTATCTCTGTGCCCCACTCTCTCCTTCCCCCCACTCTGACCCCCTCTCTCACCCCCATTCTGTAAACATCTCTCTGTCCCACTCTCTCTGTCCCACTCTCTCTGTCCCCCTCTCTCTGTCCCTCTCTCTCTGTCCCCCTCTCTCTCTGTTCCCCTCTCTCTGTCCCCCTCTCTCTCTGTCCCCCTCTCTCTGTCCCCGTCTCTCTGTCCCCCTCTCTCTGTCCCCCCTCAGTCTCCCCCGCTCTCTGTCCCCCCTCTCTTCGCCCTCTCTCTGCCCCCTCCCTCTCTGCCCCACCCTCTCTGTCCACTCTATCTCTGTGCCCCACTCTCTCCTTCCCCCACTCTCTGACCCCCTCTCTCACCCCCATTCTGTAACCATCTCTCTGTACCACTCTCTCTGTCCCCCTCTCTCTTTCCCCCTCTCTCTGTGCCTTCTCTCTCTGTCCCTCTCTCTCTGTCCACCTCTCTCTGTCCCCCTCTCTCTGACCCCCTCTCTCTGCTCCTCTCTCTCTCACCCGCCTCCCTCTATCACCCCTCTTTGTCCCCCTCTCTCTCTCCCCCTCTATCTCTGTCCTGCACTCCCTCCCACCCGCCTCTCTCTGACCCCCTCTCTCTCGCACACGCCTCTCTCTCTGTCCCCCTCTCTGTGTCCCCCCCCTCTGTCCCGCGCTCTATCCCACCCGCCTCTCTCTGTCCCCCTCTCTCTGTCCCCCTCTCTCTGTCGCCCTCCCTCTGCACCCTCTCTCTGACCCCCTCTCTCTGACCCCCTCTGTCTGACCCACTCTCTGTCCCCCACCCGCCTCTCTCTGTCCCCCTCTCTCTGTCCCCCTCTCTCTGTCCCCCTCTCTCTGTCGCCCTCCCTCTGCACCCTCTCTCTGACCCCCTCTCTCTGACCCCCTCTGTCTGACCCTCTCTCTGTCCCCCTCTCTCTGTCCCCCTCTCTCTGTCTTTTTCTCTCTCTGTCGCCCTCCCTCTGCCCCCTCTCTCTGTCCCCCTCTCTCTCTGTCCCCCTCCCTCTATCCCCCCTGTCTGTCCCCCTCTCTCTCTGTCCCCCTCTCTCTCTGTCCCCCCTCTCTCTGTCCCCCTCTCTCTCTGTCCCCCTCTATCTCTGTCCCCCTCTCTCTCTGTCCCCCTCTCTCTCTGTCACCTCTCTCTCTGTCCCCAACACTCTCCATCCCCCCAATCTCTGACCCCCTCTCTCACCTCCACTTTATACCCCTCACTCTGTCCCCCTCTCTCTCTCTCTGTCCCCCTCTCTCTCTGTCACCTCTCTCTCTGTCCCCAACACTCTCCATCCCCCCAATCTCTGACCCCCTCCCTCACCTCCACTTTATACCCCTCTCTCTGTCCCCCCCCTCTCTCTGTCCCCCGTATCTCCCCACTCCCTAGCCCCCTCTCTCTCTCTTACCCCCTCACTCTGTCCCACTCTCTCTGCCCCGATCTCTCTGCCTATGTCTCTCTGTCCCCCTCTATCTCCCCCACTCTCTGTGCCCCTCTCTCTGTGCCCATCTCTCTGACCCCCTCTACCTCCCACTTTTTCTGTCCCCATCTCTGACCCCCTCTATCTCCCCCATTCCCTGTGCCCCTCTCTCTCTTCCCCCTCTCTCTCACCCCCTCTACTTCCCCCTCTCTCTATCCCCCCTCTCTCTGTCCCCCTCTCTCTGTCCCCCCTCTCTCTGTCCCACTCTCTCTGTCCCCCTCTCTCTGTCCCTCTCTCTCTGTCCCCCTCTCTCTCTGTTCCCCTCTCTCTGTCCCCCTCTCTCTCTGTCCCGCTCTCTCTGTCCCCGTCTCTCTGTCCCCCTCTCTCTGTCCCCCCTCAGTCTCCCCCGCTCTCTGTCCCCTTCTCTTCGCCCTCTCTCTGCCCCCTCCCTCTCTGCCCCACCCTCTCTGTCCCCTCTATCTCTGTGCCCCACTCTCTCCTTCCCCCCTCTCTCTTTCCCCCTCTCTCTGTGCCTTCTCTCTCTGTCCCCCTCTCTCTGTCCTCCTCTCTCTCTGTCACCCTCTCTCTGTCCCCCTCTCTCTGTCCCTCTCTCTCTGTCCACCTCTCTCTGTCCCCCTCTCTCTGACCCCCTCTCTCTGCTCCTCTCTCTCTCACCCGCCTCCCTCTATCACCCCTCTTTGTCCCCCTCTCTCTCTCCCCCTCTATCTCTGTCCTGCACTCCCTCCCACCCGCCTCTCTCTGACCCCCTCTCTCTCGCACACGCCTCTCTCTCTGTCCCCCTCTCTCTGTCCCCCCCCCTCTGTCCCGCGCTCTATCCCACCCGCCTCTCTCTGTCCCCCTCTCTCTGTCCCCCTCTCTCTGTCGCCCTCCCTCTGCACCCTCTCTCTGACCCCCTCTCTCTGACCCCCTCTGTCTGACCCACTCTCTGTCCCCCACCCGCCTCTCTCTGTCCCCCTCTCTCTGTCCCCCTCTCTCTGTCCCCCTCTCTCTGTCGCCCTCCCTCTGCACCCTCTCTCTGACCCCCTCTCTCTGACCCCCTCTGTCTGACCCTCTCTCTGTCCGCCTCTCTCTGTCCCCCTCTCTCTGTCTTTTTCTCTCTCTGTCGCCCTCCCTCTGCCCCCTCTCTCTGTCCCCCTCTCTCTCTGTCCCCCTCCCTCTATCCCCCCTGTCTGTCCCCCTCTCTCTCTGTCCCCCTCTCTCTCTGTCCCCCCTCTCTCTGTCCCCCTCTCTCTCTGTCCCCCTCTCTCTCTGTCCCCCTCTCTCTCTGTCCCCCTCTCTCTCTGTCACCTCTCTCTCTGTCCCCAACACTCTCCATCCCCCCAATCTCTGACCCCCTCTCTCACCTCCACTTTATACCCCTCACTCTGTCCCCCTCTCTCTCTCTCTGTCCCCCTCTCTCTCTGTCACCTCTCTCTCTGTCCCCAACACTCTCCATCCCCCCAATCTCTGACCCCCTCTCTCACCTCCACTTTATACCCCTCTCTCTGTCCCCCCCCTCTCTCTGTCCCCCGTATCTCCCCACTCCCTGTCCCTCTCTCTCTCTGACCCCCTCACTCTGTCCCACTCTCTCTGCCCCGATCTCTCTGCCTATGTCTCTCTGTCCCCCTCTATCTCCCCCACTCTCTGTGCCCCTCTCTCTGTGCCCATCTCTCTGACCCCCTCTACCTCCCACTTTTTCTGTCCCCATCTCTGACCCCCTCTATCTCCCCCATTCCCTGTGCCCCTCTCTCTCTTCCCCCTCTCTCTCACCCCCTCTACTTCCCCCTCTCTCTATCTCCCCTCTCTCTGTCCCCCTCTCTCTGTCCCCCCTCTCTCTGTCCCCCCTCTCTCTGTCCCCCTCTCTCTCTGTCCCCCTCTCTCTCTTCCCCCTCTCTCTATGTCCCCCCCACTCTGTCCCCCCTCTCTCTGTCCCCCCTCTCTCTGTCCACCCCTCTCTGTCCCCCCTCTCTCTGTCCCCCCTCTCTCTGTCCCCCTCTCTCTCTGTCCCCCTCTCTCTCTGTCCCCCCTCTCTCTGTCCCCCTCTCTCTCTGTCCCCCCTCTCTCTGTCCCCCCTCTCTCTGTCCCCCCTCTCTCTCTCCCCCTCTCTCTCTGTCCCCCTCTCTCTCTGTACCCCTCTCTCTCTGTCACCCTCTCTCTGTCCCCCTCTCTCTCTGTGCCCCTCTCTCTCTCTGTCCCCCCCTCTCTCTGTCCCCCCTTTCTCTGTCCCCCTCTCTCTGTCCCCCTCTCTCTCTGTCCCCCTCTCTCTGTCCCCTCTCTCTCTCTGTTCCCCTCTCTCTCTGTCCCCCTCTCTCTCTGTTCCCCTCTCTCTGTTCCCCTCTCTCTGTCCCCCTCTCTCTGTCCCCCCTCTCTCTGTCCCCCCTCTCTCTCTGTCCCCCTCTCTCTCTGTCCCCCCTCTCTCTCTCTGTTCCCCTCTCTCTGTCCCCCCTCTCTCTGTCCCCCTCTCTCTCTGTCCCCCTCTCTCTCTTCCCCCTCTCTCTGTCCCCCTCTCTCTCTTCCCCCTCTCTCTCTGTCCCCCTCTCTCTGTCCTCCTCTCTCTGTCCCTCTCTCTCTGTCCCCCCTCTCTCTGTCCCCCCCTCTCTCTGTCCCCCCTCTCTCTTTCCCCCTCTCTCTCTGTCCCCCTCTCTCTGTCCCCCCTCTCTCTGTCCCCCCTCTCTCTCTGTCCCCCTTTCTCTCTGTCCCCCCTCTCTCTCTCTGTTCCCCTCTCTCTGTCCCCCCTCTCTCTGTCCCCCTCTCTCTCTGTCCCCCTCTCTCTCTTCCCCCTCTCTCTGTCCCCCCTCTCTCTCTTCCCCCTCTCTCTGTCCCCCTCTCTCTGTCCCCCTCTCTCTGTCCCCCCTCTCTCTGTCCCCCCCCTCTCTCTGTCCCCCCTCTCTCTTTCCCCCTCTCTCTCTGTCCCTCTCTCTCTGTCCCCCCTCTCTCTGTCCCCCTCTCTCACTGTCCCCCCTCTCTCTCTGTCCCCCTCTCTCTGTCCCCCCTCTCTCTGTCCCCCCTCTCTCTGTCCCCCTCTCTCTCTGTCCCCCTCTCTGTCTGTCCCCCTCTCTCTCTTCCCCCTCTCTCTCTGTCCCCCCTCTCTGTCCCCCCTCTCTGTCCCCCCTCTCTCTGACCCCCTCTCTCTGTCCCCCCTCTCTCTGTCCCCCTCTCTCTCTGTCCCCCTCTCTCTCTGTCACCCTCTCTCTGTCCCCCTCTCTCTGTCCCTCTCTCTCTGTCCACCTCTCTCTGTCCCCCTCTCTCTGACCCCCTCTCTCTGCTCCTCTCTCTCTCACCCGCCTCCCTCTATCACCCCTCTTTGTCCCCCTCTCTCTCTCCCCCTCTATCTCTGTCCTGCACTCCCTCCCACCCGCCTCTCTCTGACCCCCTCTCTCTCGCACACGCCTCTCTCTCTGTCCCCCTCTCTCTGTCCCCCCCCCTCTGTCCCACGCTCTATCCCACCCGCCTCTCTCTGTCCCCCTCTCTCTGTCCCCCTCTCTCTGTCGCCCTCCCTCTGCACCCTCTCTCTGACCCCCTCTCTCTGACCCCCTCTGTCTGACCCTCTCTCTGTCCCCCTCTCTCTGACCTTCTCTCTCTGTCGCCCTCCCTCTGCCCCCTCTCTCTGTCCCCCTCTCTCTCTGTCCCCCTCCCTCTATCCCCCCTGTCTGTCCCCCTCTCTCTCTGTCCCCCTCTCTCTCTGTCCCCCCTCTCTCTGTCCCCCTCTCTCTCTGTCCCCCTCTCTCTCTGTTCCCCCTCACTCTGTCCCCCCTCTCTCTCTCTGTCCCCCTCTCTCTCTGTCACCTCACTCTCTGTCCCCAACTCTCTCCATCCCCCCAATCTCTGACCCCCTCTCTCACCTCCACTTTATACCCCTCACTCTGTCCCCCTCTCTCTCTCTGTCCCCCCTCTCTCTCTGTCACCTCACTCTCTGTCCCCCACTCTCTCCATCCCCCCACTCTCTGACCTCCTCTCTCACCCCCACTCTGTACCCCTCTCTCTGTCCCCCACTCTCTGCCCCCCCTCTCTGTCCCCCACTCTATCACCCCTCTCTCTCACCCCCTCTACCTGCGAATTTTTCTGTACCCCTCTCTGTGATCCTCTCTACCTCCCCCTCTCTCTGTCCCCCCTCTCTGTCACCCTGTCTCTGTCCCCTCTCTCTCTCTATTCCCCTCTCATTCTCTGCCCCCCTCTCTCTGTCCCCCTCTCTCTGTCCCCCTCTCTCTGCCCCCCTCTCTCTGTTCCCCCTCTCTCTCTGTCCCCCTTTCTCTGTCCCCTCACTCTCTCCAACTCCTCTCGACCCCTCTCTCTCTGTCCCCCGTATCTCCCCACTCCCTGTCCCCCTCTCTCTGTTGCCCTCTCTCTGACCCGCTCTCTCTGTCCCCCCTCTCCTACCCCCTCTCTCTCTCTGTCCCCTCCTCTCTGCCCCCTCTCTCTCTGCCCCCCTCTCTCTGTCCCCCTCTCTCTGTCCCTCTCTCACTGTCCCCCTCTCTCTCGCCACCTCTATCTCCCCCACTCTCTGTCCTCTCTCTCTGTCACCCTCTCTCTGCCCTCCTCTCTCTGTCCCCCCCTCTGTCCCTGCCTCTATCTATCCACCCTCTCTGCCCCCTCTCTCTGACACCCCTTCCTCTCTCTGTCCTCCTCTCTCTATCACCCCTCTCTCTCTCTCCCCCTGTCTTTATCCCCCTCTCTCTGTCCCCCCCTCTCTCTCTGTCCCCCCCTTTCTATGTCTCCCCCCTCTCTCTGCCCCCCCTCTGTCCTCCCACTCTCTGTCCCCCTCTCTCTGTCCCCCTCTCTCTGCCCCCTCTCTCTCTGTCCTCCAACTCTCTGTCCCCCTCTCTCTGTCCCCCCTCTCTTTCCTCCCCTCTCTCTGTCCCTCTCTCTCTGTCCGCCTCTCTCTGCCCACCTCTCTCTGCCCCCTCTCTCTGTCCCTCTCTTTCTGTCCCCCTCTCTCTCTGTCCCCCACCCTCTCTGTCCCCCTCTCTCTGTCCCCCACTTTCTCTGTCCCTCTCTCTCTGTCCCCCCCATCCCCCCACTATATGACCCCCTCTCTCACCTCCACTCTGTATCCCTTTCTCTGACGCCCATTCTCTGTCCCCCCACTCTCTGTCCCCCTCTATCCCCCCTCTCTCTGACCCCCTCTACCTCCGCCTTTTCTGTCCCCCTCTCTCTGACCCCCTCTATCTCCCCTTCTCTCTGCCCCCCTTTCTCTGTGTCCCTCTCTCTGTCCCCCTCTCTCTGTCCCCCCTCTCTCTGTCCCCCCCCCTCTCTCTGTCCCCCCCTCTCTCTGTCCCCCTCTCTCTCTCTGACCCCCTCACTCTGTCCCACTCTCTCTGCCCCGATCTCTCTCTGCCTATGTCTCTCTGTCCCCCTCTATCTCCCCCTCTCTCTGTGCCCCTCTCTCTGTCCCCCTCTCTCTGTCCCCCTCTATCTCCCCCCACTCTCTGTGCCCCTCTCTCTGTGCCCATCTCTCTGACCCCCTCTACCTCCCACTTTTTCTGTCCCCATCTCTGACCCCCTCTATCCCCCCCATTCCCTGTGCCCCTCTCTCTCTTCCCCCTCTCTCTCACCCCCTCTACTTCCCCCTCTCTCTATACCCCCTCTCTCTGTCCCCCTCTCTCTGTCCCCTCTCTCTCTGTCCCCCTCTCTCTCTTCCCCCTCTCTCTCTGTCCCCCCTCTCTCTGTCCCCCTCTCTCTCTGTCCCCCTCTCTCTCTGTCCCCCTCTCTCTCTGTCCCCCCTCTCTCTCTTCCCCCTCTCTCTCTGTCCCCCTCTCTCTGTCCCCCCTCTCTCTCTCCCCCTCTCTCTGTCCCCCTCTCTCTCTGTTCCCCTCTCTCTGTCCCCCCTCTCTCTCTCCCCCTCTCTCTGTCCCCCTCTCTCTCTGTCCCCCTCTCTCTGTCCCACTCTCTCTCTGTCCCCCCTCTCTCTCTTCCCCCTCTCTCTCTGTCCCCCTCTCTCTGTCCCCCCTCTCTCTCTCCCCCTCTCTCTGTCCCCCTCTCTCTCTGTTCCCCTCTCTCTGTCCCCCCTCTCTCTCTCCCCCTCTCTCTGTCCCCCTCTCTCTCTGTCCCCCTCTCTGTCCCCCCCCTCTCTGTCCCCCTCTCTCTCTGTCCCCCCTCTCTCTGTCCCCCTCTCTCTCTGTCCCCCCTCTCTCTGTCCCCCCTCTCTGTCCCCCCCCTCTCTGTCCCCCCTCTCTCTGTCCCCCTCTCTCTCTGTCCCCCCTCTCTGTTCCCCCTCTCTCTCTGTCCCCCCCCCTCTCTCTGCCCCCTCTCTCTGTCCCCCCTCTCTCTCTGTCCCCCTCTCTCTGTCCCCCTCTCTCTGTCCCCCCTCTCTCTCTGTCCCCCTCTCTCTGTCCCACTCTCTCTCTGTCCCCCCTCTCTCTCTTCCCCCTCTCTCTCTGTCCCCCCTTCTCTCTGTCCCCCCTCTCTCTCTGTCCCCCTCTCTCTCTGTCCCCCTCTCTCTCTGTCCCCTCTCTCTCTGTCCCCCTCTCTCTCTCCCCCTCTCTCTGTCCCCCTCTCTCTGTTCCCCTCTCTCTGTTCCCCTCTCTCTCTGTCCCCCCTCTGTCTGTCCTCCTCTCTCTGCCCCACTCTCTCTGCTCCCCTCCCTCCCACCTGCCTCTCTCTTTCTCCCTCTCTCTGTTCCCCCCTCTCTCTGCCCCCCCCTCTATGCCCCCCTCTCTCTGTCCCCCTCTCTCTCTGTCCCCCTCTCTCTGTCCCCCCTCTCTCTCTGTCCCCCACTCTCTCTGTCCCCCTCTCTCTCTGTCCCCTCTCTCTCTGTCCCCTCTCTCTCTCTCCCCCTCTCTCTATGTCCCCCTCTCTCTGTTCCCCTCTCTCTGTTCCCCTCTCTCTCTGTCCCCCCTCTGTCTGTCCTCCTCTCTCTGCCCCACTCTCTCTGCTCCCCTCCCTCCCACCTGCCTCTCTCTTTCTCCCTCTCTCTGTTCCCCCCCCTCTCTGCCCCCCCCTCTATGCCCCCCTCTCTCTGTCCCCCTCTCTCTCTCCCCCTCTCTCTCTGTCCCCCTCTCTCTCTGTTCCCCCTCTCTCTCTGTCCCCCTCTCTCTGTCCCGCTCTCTCTGTCCCCCTCTCTCTGTCCCCCCCCCCTCTCTCTCTCCCCCCTCTCTCTGTCCCCCTCTCTCTGTCCCCCTCTCTCTGTTCCCCTCTCTCTCTGTCCCCCCTCTGTCTGTCCTCCTCTCTCTGCCCCCCTCTCTCTGTCCCCCTCTCTCTCTGTCCCCCTCTCTCTCTGTCCCCCTCTCTCTCTGTTCCTCCTCTCTCTCTGTCCCCCTCTCTCTGTCCCGCTCTCTCTGTCCCCCTCTCTCTGTCCCCCCCCCTCTCTCTCTCCCCCCTCTCTCTGTCCCCCTCTCTCTGTCCCCCTCTCTCTGTTCCCCTCTCTCTCTGTCCCCCCTCTGTCTGTCCTCCTCTCTCTGCCCCACTCTCTCTGCTCCCCTCCCTCCCACCTGCCTCTCTCTTTCTCCCTCTCTCTGCTCCCCCCTCTCTCTGTCCCCCCCTCTATGCCCCCCTCTCTCTCTGTCCCCCTCTCTCTCTGTCCCCCTCTCTCTCTGTCCCCCCCTCTCTCTGTCCCCCCTCTCTCTGCCCCACTCTCTCTGCTCCCCTCCCTCCCACCTGCCTCTCTCTTTCTCCCTCTCTCTGTTCCCCCTCTCTCTGTCCCCCCTCTCTCTGTCCCCCCTCTGTCTGTCCTCCTCTCTCTGCCCTCCTCTCTCTGTCCCCCCTCTCTGTCCCGCCTCTATATGTCCCCTCTCTCTCTGTCCCCCTCTCTCTGACCCCCTCCATCTCCCCCACACGCTGTCCCCTCTCTCTGTCTGCCTCTCTCCTCACCCCCTATCTCTGCCTTCCTCTCTCTGTCTCCCTCTCTCTGTCCCGCTCTCTCTGCCCCTTCTCTGTCCCCCCTCCCTCTGTCCCCCTCTCTCTGTCCCCCTCTCTCTCCCCCCCCTCTCTCCCCCTCTCTATCTCCCCCTCTCTCTCTCCCCCTCTCTCTGACCCCCCTTTCTCTGTCCCTCTAACTCTGTCGCCCTCTCTGTACGCCCTCTCTGTCACCGTCTCTCTGTCCCCCCTCCCTCTGTCCCCCTCTCTCTCTTTCCCCCTCTCTCTCTGTCACGCTCTCTCTGTCCCCCTCTCTCTGTCCCCCTGTCTCTGATCCCCCTCTCTCTGTCCCCCTCTCTTTCCCACCCGCCTCTCTCTGTTCCCCGCTCTCTGTCCCCCTCTGTCTGTCTCCATCTGTCTGTCCCCTTCTCTCTGTCCCCCTCTCTCTCCCACCTGCCTCTCTCACCCCCGCTCTCTGCCCCCCTCTGTCTGTCGCCCTCTCTCTGCCCCACCCATCTCCCATCCGCTTCCCTCTATCCCCCCTCTTTGGCCCCCTCTCTCTCTGCCCCCCTCTCTCTGTCCCACGCTCTCTCCCACCAGCCTCTCTCTGACCCCTCTCTCTCTCCCACCTGCCTCTCTCTCTGTCCCCCTCTTTCTGTCCCCCTCTCTCTCTGCCCCCTCACTCTCTCCCCCTCTCTCTCTCCCCCCTCTCTGCCCCCCCTCTGTCGCCCTCACTTTCTGTCCCCCTCTCTCTCTGTCCCCCACTCTCTCTGTTCCCCACTCTCTCTGTCCCCTACTATCTCCATCCCCCCTCTCTCTCTGAACCCCTCTGCCACCCCACTCTGTACCCCTCTCTCTCCCCCACTCTCTGACCCCCTCTCTCACCCCACTCTGTACCCCTCTCTCTGCCCCCCCTCTCTCTGTCCCCTCTCTCTCTGCCCCCCTCTCTCTCTGTCCCTCTCTCTCTGCCCCTTCTCTCTCTGCCCCCCTCTCTGTCTGTCCCCTTCTCTCTCTGCCCCCCTCTCTCTCTGTCCCCCTCTCTCTCTGCCCCCCTCTCTCTCTGTCCCCCTCTCTCTCCGACCCCCCTCTCTCTCTGGCCCCTCTCTCTCTGTCCCCCTCTCTCTCTGTCCCCTCTCTCTGTCCCCTTCTCTCTCTCTCTCTCTCTGCCCCCCTCTCTCTCTGCCCCCCTCTCTCTCTCCCCCCCTCTCTCTGTCCCCCTCTCTCTCTGTCCCCTCTCTCTGTCCCCTTCTCTCTCTCTCTCTCTCTCTCTGCCCCCCTCTCTCTGCCACCTCTCTCTCTGTCCCCCTCTCTCTCTGTCCCCCTCTCTCTGTCCCCCCTCTCTCTGTCCCCATCTCTCTCTGTCCCCTCTCTCTCTGTTCCCCTCTCTCTCTGTCTCCCTCTCTCTCTGTACCTTCTCTCTCTGCCCCCCTCTCTCTCTGCCCCCTCTCTCTCTGCCCCCCTCTCTCTCTGTCCCCCACTCTCTCTGTTCCCCTCTGTTTCTGTTCCCCTCTCCCTTTGTCTCCCTCTCTCTCTGTCTCCCTCTCTCTGTGTGTCTCTCTCTCTCTGTCCCCCACATTGTCTGTCACCCTCTCTCTCTCCCCCCTCTCTCTCTGCCTCCCTCTCTCTCTCGCCTTCTCTCTGCCCCCCCTCCCCCTCTCTCTCTGCTCCCCTCTCTCTCTGCCCCCGCTCTCTCTGCCCCATCTCTCTGTCCCCTCTCTCTCTGTCCCCTCTCTCTGTTCCCCTCTCTCTTTGTCCCCTTCTCTCTCTGCCCCCCTCTCTCTCTGTCCCCCTCTCTCTCTGTCCCTCCTCTCTCTGTCCCCCTCTCTCTCTGCCCCCCTCTCTCTCTATCCCCCACTCTCTCTGTCCCCCTCTCTCTCTGTTCCCCTCTCTCTCTGCCCCCCTCTCTCTCTGTCTCCCTCTCTCTCTGTCACCCTCTCTCTCTGCCCCCCCTCTCTCTGACCCCTCTCTCATTATGTCCTCCCCTATTTCTCTCTCTCTCCCTCCCTCCCTCACCTTATTTCTCCCTTCCCTCTCTCTCTGTCTTTCCCTGCTCCTTCGCTCTCTCTCCATCTTCTCTCACTCTCGATCTCCCTATCTTGGTCTCTCTCTCCCCACCACCCTCCGTTTCTCTCTAACTGAATCTCTCTCCCTTCTGTCCCACCCTTATTCTCTCTCTCTGACACACTCTGTGTCGCTGGTCCTTCCCTCTCCCTCTGACCCAGAGACTGCAGGTTGGTGGTGAGTCTGCTTGTGGGGGTTGGGGGGGTGGGGGGCTTGTGGGTGTGAGATGATCGAGAGATGTGGGAAGTGGGAGGTGGGGAAAATGGGGTAGAGCCAGAATTGTGAGAAGGAGATAGAGACGGCAGGAGAGAGAGAGAGAGAGAGAGAGAGAGAGGGTGAGGGTGAGGGGGAGAGAGAAGAATGGAGGCAGGTGGATAAACTCATGTTGGGGGTGTGAGAGAGAGCGAGGGGGAGAGTGAGGCAGAAAGAATAGTGGAGGCAGGTGGAGAAACTGGGGTTGGGGGGGATGTCTGAGAGGGGACCAGAGAGAGTGAAAGGGAGAGGTGGTGAGAAAGAGAGATTGTGCAGGAAGGGAGAGATGGAGAGAATTGAGGAGGAAAAGTGGGGGTGAGGAATTGGGGAGGCCAGGTTGGAATGGGGGGGTCAGAGGGAGTTAAACCCAGCTCCTGAGCTCAGGGCGCGGTGCCCTCCCCTTCCCTGAGGACCAGGACTTGGGGCTGAGTCTGTCTCTCTCCAGCTCAGCTTCTCCAACACAAAGACACACAACAACATCGGTCACTCTGCTGCTCGGCACGCTTTAATCAACATTTTTATTGGTTACAAATGGAAGTGATGGATACAGTCAGTGGGATGGTGCCTTTTCTCACTGGCCCCTGAGTTGTGAGAAACATTGAAATGTTTCCCTGTAAGCCCCCTGTGGGATAAGGATGGACAAACCAGCGCTACCCTCAGTCTGTTACCATAGCGACAGGCTGCTCCATCACTGAAACACTGAACTGAAATGAGGAAATCCCGGATGGATTGATTAATGAGGGAATTTGATTGATGGATGGATTTGGGTGAAGGGATATTTCAGCACATTCTTCAGCTGCTGCCTGAACTTAGTCTGGGTCACGGCATAAATCGCGGTGTTTGTGCAGCAACTGAGGAGCTGCAGCATGAAGCCCAATTCCTGCACAAAGGCATCGAGATACACAGAGTAATACCCAATATCATCCATCCGGTACCATATAGAATACAGCATTAACGTTGACCATAACAGGATGAAATTGGCCGAGATCACAATCAGTAAAATGATGGATTTTTTTCGGTTTCTCATTTCAGTGTCAGACTGAGCGTCCCCATTGGTGTGAGCGCGGAGTCTCCTGCGGGCTCTGCTGGTCACTAAAATGTGTCTGACGGTGAGAACATTGAGCAGCAGAATCAGGAGAAATGGGACACACGGGGTTAGAATGTGGTGGAGGGACTCGATTGTGACCCAGACAATGGAGAATATAACAGCTTCTGTTACATCACAAAACCAGGGGACGTTCATCAGCCAATACCGAGCCTCGAGCATAAAATACCAGGAAATGTTCTTTAAACAGCTCAGCACAGTCACTGCTCCCAGAACCACAGCCGCCGTTTTCTCGCTGCAATATTTACTTTTCAGCTTCGGGCAACAAATGGCCACAAACCGATCAAAGATGAAAGTGACGGTGAACCAGACAGAGCAGTCAGTGGCTGTATAAAGCAGGACCCCGTGGATATTACACACGGGGACGGAGTGCTTCAGGAAATAAAACTGTTCCCGATAAACAATGGGAATGTGTCTCAGGATCAGGTCGAGGATAATGACCAGGAGATCCGCCGCTGCCATGGCCCCCAGGTAACGTCTGACACATGGAGACAATCCACAATCTTTATAAAGCAGGACGTAGATGGTCACTACGTTAACTGTGAGGAAGGAAAACAAACCCATTATCCATCAGCCTGGCGGCAAAGGGACCCGTTTGATCGGGGACCCAGTGAGATTTTCAAATGTGTCCCTGTATTCAGGGATTTATTAAAATAATTGGAGATGGAATAACAAATGGGAAGGTCGGAATTACTGACAGAAATGTAACATAAATCACAAGAAACCCTCCCTCCCCAAACACACAGAGACACATCCATAAGGACAGATGGTTTCTAGAACATTCCCACACACTCGATCACTCGAGAGCAGACACAGGTCACTCCTTCCGAGTTCCTAATACGGAGGGTGGAAACGTTGCTGTCCTGAAGGATTCTCTCCCAGTTTCCTGAAGACAAACGGAGTTTGGGAATTCCTGTATTTTGGTCTAAATTGTGATCGATCCTGTTTCGTGGAGAAATGTAAACGCAGGGAAAACGTATTCACCCCTTTAACTGCCTGAGGATCCTTCGGAACAGTGTCTCCTTCTCCCTGGAACGGGATCTCTTCCCTCGGGATCTTATCGTTTGTTCAATTCACTGACGTCCGGCCGTTCACAAACAATGTCAGGGACAGAACGTTCCGTGGAATGTCAGTTATAGAATGTCGGGGACAGAACGTTCCGGGGAATGTCAGTTATAGAATGTCAGGGACAGAACGTTCCGGGGAATGTCAGTTATAGAATGTCGGGGACAGAACGTTCCGGGGAATGTCAGTTATAGAATGTCGGGGACAGAACGTTCCGGGGAATGTCAGTTATAGAATGTCAGGGACAGAACGTTCCGGGGAATGTCAGTTATAGAATGTCGGGGACAGAACGTTCTGGGGAATGTCAGTTATAGAATGTTGGGGACAGAACGTTCCGGGGAATGGCAGTTATAGAATGTCAGGGACAGAACGTTCCGGGGAATGTCAGTTATAGAATGTTGGGGACAGAACGTTCCGGAGAATGACAGTTATAGAATGTCAGGGACAGAACGTTCTAGCTAACCCCTTGACCTGTCCATCACCTTTCCCCCCTCCCCACCCCACCAACACGATGTACTGTGCCTGGACACACTGTAACATTAATGGGGTGAGTGTCGGAGGATCCAATCACAGGAATGGGAACGAAAGGCATTGCCAGATCAGCTGAAAGGATGAGATATACCACATTCTCAATCCACCTCACAGAACCAGCCCAGACACTATACACCCAGAGAGAGATATCTGTTCACTGTGGAACACTGTACAGACCAGGACAGTGTCCTGCTCAGTACAACCCAGCAATCTGTCCAGATTCATCCATTACACTGGTCAATACAACCCAGCAATCTGTCCAGAGTGGAACACTGCGCAGATCAGATCAGGGCACTTATCTTCAAAGGCAGGCTAGACATCTGTCCAGTTTGGGAAGCTGTGATAGAGAGAGAAAAGCTGCAGATGCTAGAGTCCAAAGAAGACAGGCAGGAAGCTGTGAGAACACAGCAATGCTGACAGGATCAGGAGGTGTAACCATTCTGTAAGGATCCTGAAGGAGGGATACACCTGAAACATCAAATTCTATACCTCCTGATGCTGCCTGGATTGCGGTGTTCCTTCAGCGAGTATTCAGCATGGGAAGCAACGCAGACCACAGCAGTGCATTGATCTATAAAACCGGACTATGTATCTGTCCAGCACGGGGAGCTGTGTAGACCATAGCAGTGCATTGATCTATAAACCCGGACTAGATATCTGTCCAGGACAGGGAGCTGTGTAGACCACAGCAGTGCATTGATCTATAAACCCGGACTAGATATCTGTACAGGACGGGGAGCTGTGTAGACCACAGCAGTGCATTGATATATAAACCCGGACTAGATATCTGTCCAGGACAGGGAGCTGTGTAGACCACAGCAGTGCATTGATCTATAAACCCGGACTAGATATCTGTACAGGACGGGGAGCTGTGTAGACCATAGCAGTGCATTGATCTATAAACCCGGACTAGATATCTGTCCAGGACAGGGAGCTGTGTAGACCACAGCAGTGCATTGATATATAAACACGGACTAGATATCTGTCCAGGACAGGGAGCTGTGGAGACCATAGCAGTGCATTGATCTATAAACCCGGACTAGATATCTGTCCAGGACGGGGAGCTGTGCAAAACAGAACAGGACACTAATGTCTAAACCTGAAACAAATATCCATCCAACATTGGGAGCTGCACAGACTACATCATTGTATTATCTATAAACTTCAACTAGATAGTCTGACCAGCACAGCGACCTGTGCAGTGATCACCCATGGATTCATCTGTAAACTAGGAGCAGCTACCCTCCCAGAATGTAGGATTATGTACACCACCGCATTGCATTAATCTGTAACCCAGGGGCTGTTACCCTCCCAGCATGTAGGGCTGTGTACCCCACCCCAGTGCATTGATCTGTAACCCAGGAGCAGTTACCCTCCCAGCATGTAGGACTGTGTACCACACCCCAGTACATTGATCTGTAACCCAGGAGCAGTTACCCTCCCAGCATGTAGGACTGTGTACACCACCCCAGTGCATTGATCTGTAATCCAGGAGCAGTTATCCTCCCAGCATGTAGGACTGTGTACACCACCCCAGTGCATTGATCTGTAATCCAGGAGCAGTTATCCTCCCAGCATGTAGGACTGTGTACACCACCCCAGTGCATTGATCTGTAATCCAGGAGCAGTTATCCTCCCAGCATGTAGGACTGTGTACACCACCCCAGTGCATTGATCTGTAACCCAGGAGCAGTTACCCTCCCAGCATGTAGGACTGTGTACACCACCCCAGTGCATTGATCTGTAATCCAGGAGCAGTTATCCTCCCAGCATGTAGGACTGTGTACACCACCCCAGTGCATTGATCTGTAATCCAGGAGCAGTTATCCTCCCAGCATGTAGGACTGTGTACACCACCCCAGTGCATTGATCTGTAACCCAGGAGCAGTTACCCTCCCAGCATGTAGGACTGTGTACACCACCCCAGTGCATTGATCTATAAACCAGGAGCAGTTACCCTCCCAGCATGTAGGACTGTGTACCCCACCCCAATACATTGATCTGTAAACCAGGAGCAGTTACCCTCCCAGCATGTAGGACTGTGTACCCCACCCCAGTGCATTGATCTGTAACCCAGGAGCAGTTACCCTCCCAGCATGGAGGACTGTGTACCCCACCCCAGTGCATTGCTCAGTAACACTGTATTAGACCCCTGCCCAGTGTGGGGAAAGTTGCAGCCCGGGCTGGAAGTGTCAGGATGTGCAGCTCCCACCCATTTACAGCTCCATGTCTCCATTGTTGCCCTGACAAGGGTGTGCTGTGGGTATGAACCTCACTGTCAGAGAGAGATGGCGGGGGACTCAGTTTAAATATCACCACGTGGGAGGGGTTTAGGAAATAGACAGAGAGGGGGAAACTGAGAGACAGTGTCATGGAAGGATGTGTTCCCAGGTTGCAGAATGCTGAAATGTAGACACTTCGATAGCATCCTGTAACATGAGCCTGTCTTCCCAGGAAAGATGGGAAAAAGGGATTTTGGTGTGAGGTCAGATGGAACAACAGCTGCTGTGTGGGTTTGAAATTACGTTTATGTAATTTTAATAAGTGTCTTTTTGAAAAAGTACATTACTGTAGAGTTGGAGTCGGGTAATAAGCAGTTAAAGAAAGGGGGTCTCAGAGTTGTGAATAGTTGATGTAAAATGTTCACTTTCAGAGTTAAAAAATAAATTGATATTTTTGTTTAAACAGTGGAATTTGGGAGTTCTCTGTCACTCATATTTTAACAGTTTACAAGACAAATTGAGCGTTTCTTTATATTTAGTTTATATTACCAGATGAGCTCAATGTTGTGTCCTAACGATTGCTGTGTGTATCTGTGTGTCTGTGTGTGGGGCAGGTCTGGCAGTCTCTGTGGTGCTTAAAGTGATGCAATGCCACCCTCTGCTGGCCTCCCCACGCCACTGCACAGACATTGGCAGAGGGTAAAAACCAACAGAGATTCATTCAGAGAGGGGGAGGGAGAAGGCAGCTGCTCACCGCACCATCCTAACTGATGTCTTATCCATGGACTGATCTAAATGTCCTTTAAACATTGTAACTGTCCCTGCTTTCACCACTTCCTCTAGAAGTTCATTCCACACCCAAGCCAGATTCTGTCTTACATAATTACCTCTCCTGACTTTTGTAAATCTTTTTCCTCACATCTTAAAATATCCCTCAGTTTTGAATCCCCAACTCTAGGGAAAAGACATCAGCCCTTGTGTAAAGTTACCGCAGAATCTCATATGCTTCAGTGAAAACAGTCCCAGCCGATCCAGCCTCTCCTTGTAGCTCACTCCCTCCTTTCCCAGCAACATCCAGGTTAATCTCTTCTGAATCCTCTCCAGTTTAATAATATCAAGGTCAATAATATTAAAGTGAAGAGTCAAGGTATTTTCTTAGGGCACGGGGAGTCCAAAACTAGAGGACATAGACTTAAGGTGAGAGGGGAAACATTTAAAAGTGACCTAAGGGGCAGCTTTTTCACCCAGAGGGTGGTGTGCCTATGGAGTGAGCGGGCAGGGTGACCAGACCAGACACAGTATTCCAGAAGAGGTCTCACCAATGTCCTGTACATCCTCAACATGACATCCCAATTCCGATACTCAAAGGGTCTGACCAATGAAGAAAAGTGTGTTAAACACCTTCTTTACCACAATATCTATATGAGATGCAAATTTTAAAGAATTAAACCTGACGGCCTAGGTCTCTGTTCTACAACACTGACAAAGACCCTACTTTTAATTGTATAGGTCCTGTTCTTGTTTGATTTACCAAATCCAATGCCTCGCATTAATCCAAGCTAAACTCCATCTGCCACCCCTCAGCCCAGTGTGTGATATGACTGTCACCTCCCCCTCACCCTTCAATTTTAAAATGCCCATCTCCCTCTCCAGGAGGCCTGCACACTCCGGCCTTGATTATCACAAAGACCCTGAGCTTGGTTTGCCTTGTGTGGTTAGGGGGAGGAGGGACAGATTGCAGACACAGTCAGTGGGGAGGAGAGGCTGGACAGTAATCAGCGGCCTGGTGTCACTTCATGGTTTTAGGAAGAGGGCAGTCGCACGTTAGAGGTGGGTAAGAGTGATCGGTGTTTTGGAGTCAGAAATTAAGCTCTTCCTTCGTTTCTGGTGTTACAGTAATAAATATCTATTTAAGACTCTTCATTGGGCAGAGTGTGTTTGCAGGATTTCTTTCCTTAATATTGCAGACTACAGATAATAGCAATTAAAGATGTTTATAGTTAACTTTGATAGCATAGCAAGTACACTCAATATCCTACAGTTGAGACAAATATCTTGTATTTGTTTAACAATACAAAGTGTTTTGTGTAGTTCAGTAATGGGAACCTGATTATAATAAATCCACACTGAGCTGAAAGTGGGCACTAAAATATGACCCAAGTCTGGGTATGGTAGTGTAGTGGGTAGTGTCCCTGACTCTGAACCAGAGGGGAAAAGTTTTGATGAGGCCTAAAGGGCACCTTTTCACACAGAGGGTGGTGTGCGTATGGAATGAGCTGCCAGAGGAAGTGATGGAGGCTGGTCCAACTACTGCATGTAAAAGGCATCTGGATGCTGACAGACCTGCTGAGCTTTTCCAGCAAATTTCTGTATTTGTTACAAAATGCATGCATTTTAACACAGGTATTCTGAATACATTAATTATTTTATTTTTTATTGACGCAAGGCCATGTAAACATATTTCAAATCGGCCGAGACCATTTTCTGCTAAGGATATGGCTCGGTGTATGACAGTAGCAATGATGTACCTACATGGAACAGGGAATGTGATGGAGACATAGTTTTGACAATGTACAAGGAGACCTCACATGGTCCAGTTTGGGAGAGGATGATATTATTGTGTGATTCAACTCAGAGAGGGAGAAACTGTAATCTGCCCGAAAAAGAATGGCCTCTTGCACTCTCTCCTTTGGGGTTCCTCATCACAGCAACGTGCGCGAGCTAAAAAAAAATCTGCAGTCATCGTTACCATTCTTATTTTTATAGAATCCCTGCAGTGTTGAAACAGGCCCTTCGGCCCAACAACTCCATACCAACCTTCCCAACCCATAGCCCTATATTTACCCCTGACTAATGAAGCTAACCTAAAAATCCCTGAACACTACAGACAATTTAGCGTGACCAATCCACCGAACCTACACAGTTTGTGGTAGGAAACTGGATCACCCATTAGAAGCTCACACAGATAAGGGGGGAATGTGCAAACTCCACAGAGACAGTCACCCAAGGCTGGAATTGAACCCAAGTTCCTAGTGCTCGGAGGCAGCAGTGCTAACCACCGTGCTACCCTTTGGGTGCTCCCTGAGCCGAATTCACTGGAATCTCCTCACTGCCTAAACCAAAGGGAATTCAGCCAAATTCAACTCTCCCAGGATGAAATCCCATTGCTAGCAGCTGTGTGAGTACAATATCTTCAGAAGCAGAATAACGTTTTGGACAATCTCAATATTTACTTTTATCAGGAGTTACAATAATATCTGGACAAAGTTGTTTCAAGTTAAAATTGCGGAAATTTTGTTAATCTGTGTGTGTGTGTGTATGCATGTGTTTGTGTGTGTGTGTGTGTGTGTGTGTGTGTGTGTGTCTCTGTGTGTGTGTGTGTGTGTGTGTGTGTGTGTGTGTGTGTGTGTCTGTGTGTGTGTGTGTGTGTGTGTGTGTGTGTGTGTGTGTCTGTGTCTGTGTATGTGTGTTTAGAAAGGGAAATATTAGACCATAAGATATAGGAGGGGAAGTAAGGCCATCGGACCCATCGAGTCCACTCAGCCATTTAATCAGGGCTGATGGGCATTTCAACTCCACTTACCTGCATTCTCCCCGTAGCCCTTAATACCTTGTGACATCAAGAATTTATCAGTCTCTTCCTTGAAGACATTTAGCGTCCCGGCCTCCACTGCACTCCGCAGCAATGAATGCCACAGGCCCACCACTCTCTGGCGGAAGAAATGTCTCCGCATTTCTGTTCTGAATTGACCCCCTCTGATTCTAAGGCTGTATCCATGGGTCCTAGTCTCCTCGCCTAACGGAAACAATTTCTTAGCATCCATCCTTTCTAAGCCATGGATTATATATTTGCAATACCCAAACACTTTGCCATTAATCTTTCCACCATAGTTGGAGTAACATTGCTCTCGATCATAAACGTGTTGTTTGAGCAGATTGAAGAAACTAGCCTGACTTGTTCCTAAAACTGACCCTGACCCAGTCTGAGACCGATATCATCAGCCATATCACCAACCTGGTCACATTTAACATTTGTTGTGAGCAGTGGAGGAGTGGGACTAGAAAAGGAAACAGTGACCCCAAAAAGCCGGGGAACTATAGACCGGTGAGCCTGATGTCAGTGGTGGGTAAGTTGTTGGAGCGGATTCTGAGGGATAGCATTTACATACATTTGGGAAGGAAAGGGCTGTTCAGAGTAGACAACATGGCTTTCTGCATGGGAAATCATGTCTCATTAATTTGGTTGAGTTTTTTGAAGAGGTGACAAAGAAGATTGATGAAGGCAGTTTGGTGGACATTGTCTATATGGGCTTCAGCAAGGTGTTCATTTAAAGAACAGAGAGCAAAGAAAATTTACAGCCAAGGAACAGGCCCTTCACCCTCCAAGCCTGAGCCGATCCAAGTGTACTGTCTAAATCTGTCGGTCAATTCCTAAGCATCTGTATCCCTGTACTCCCCACCTACTGATGCATCTGTCCAGACGCATCTTAAATGAATCGACCGTGCCTGCCTCTACCACCTCTGCTAGCAACACGTTCCAAATGCCCACCACCCTCTGTGTGACGTACTTACCGCGTGTATCCCCCTTAAACATTCCACCTCTCACTTTGAAAGCACGACCTCTCGTTACTGAATCCTTCACTCTGGGAAAAAGCCCCTCTCTATCCACCCTGGCTATACCCTTCATGATTTTGTAAACCTCAATCAGGTACCCCCACCCCATCTCCTTTTTTCCAGTGAAAATAAACCTAACCTACTCAGCCTCTCTTCATAGCTAGTATTTCATTCCGATTGGGAGACAGATTAGTAACTTTCTGTCACATGGGATACAGAGGAAGCTCGTCACAATTGGCTTGAAGGAAGAGGGATATTTTTCAGACTGGAGGCTTGAGAGCAGCAGTGTGCTGTAAGAATCAGTACTGAGTTCACTGCATTTCATCATTTATGTAATGGATTTAGATGTGAATATTGGGGCCATAGTTCGAAAGGTTACAGATGACATCAGAAAGGTGGTGTAGTAGATTATCTCAGATTACAACAAGACCACAATTAGATGGAACAAAGGGGCATGGATGGACAGATGAAGTTTAATTTAGATAAATACGAGGTTTTGCATTTTGTAAATGCAAACCAGGGCAGGAATTATACAATTGTTGGTAAGGTCCTGGGGCATGTTGTGAAACAACGGGGCATAGGGCTGCAGGTGCATAGTTCCTTGAAAGTGGAGTCGCAGATAGACAGTGTGGTGCAGAACACATTTGGCACATTTGCCTTAATCAGTCAGAGCATTGAATATAGGAGTTGTGGTGGTATGGTGCATCTGTACAGGATGTTGGTGAGGCCACTTTAAGAATGCTGCGTACAACTTGGTTGTCTGCAGAAATGACTGACACACAGATGTTCCAGGACTGGAGGTTTGAGCTTTAAGGAGAGGTTGATTAGGTTGAGGTGCTTTCTCCTGGAGTGTCAGAGGCTGAAGGGTGACATTATAGAGGTTTATAAAACCATCAGGGGCATGGATATTCTGAACAACCACGTTCTGCTCCCCAGGGTAGGGGAGTCCAGAACAAGACAGCATAGGTTGGAGGGGAGAGGGCGAATGATTTAGAAGGGACCTGAAGATAAATATTTCACACAGAGAGTGGTGTGTGTACAGAAGTTGCTGTCAGAGGAAGTGGTGATGGCCGTTAAAATTGCACATTTAAAAAGTATCTGAAAGAAGAGGGATATTGGCCAAATGCTGGCAAATGGGACTGGATCAGATTTGATGTCTGATTGTAGTGAACAGATTGGACTAACGGGTCTGTTTCTGTTCTGCATGACTGTCTGATTCTATAAGAAGGATGACGAAAAATTCTGAAAGGACCTTTCAAGTGGGAATTCTCTTCAGTGGAAGTTTATCGTGCCTCTATGTTCACATTGATTGAAAGCTGCATTAGTTAAATATTTGACAGAGAAGTGAGTCACAGATAATGGGATATAGACAGGAAAGTGGGGCTGAGACCCCAACCTGATCAGCTACAATTTTAGTGCCTGGTGGAGAAGGCTCAAAGTATCTAATGACCCACTCCTGCTCCTCAGTCCCATGTTCCTGTGTTCCATTCAGCCCCTCAAACCTGCTAGACAGGAGCAGTTGGAGGCCATTTACTCCTATAACCTGTTGCACAGAAACAGGGGAGACCATTCAGCCTCTCAAGACTGTTACACATGCTTTGAGGTGATTTGGGAAATGTAATTGGAAAGCCCAGGCACGGGTATGAAAGAGGCCCCTCATCTCTCTTTACAGAGCTTCCCCTCTCTGCAACTTGTGCTTCATTTGTTGGTCATGGTTAGACCCAGATTCACTGTGAATACAGCCCCCATACCTCAACCAGAGTTGGCTCACAAAATCATCTGGTCTCCCTGACTGCAATATTTAGTAATTGCACATTCATGAAAATAACACCCACTAACACTCCAATAACAGAATGTAAGAACATCAGAAACAGGGGCAGGTCATTCACTCCCCAAACCTGCCTTGCCCTTCACTAAGATCGTGACTGATCTGGTCTTGGTCTCAAATCCTCTTTCATATCCAACTCTTCATAGCCCTCACCTCTCTGTCAGATCAATATCCATCTACATCCTCTTCAAATACTTTCAGACATCTCGCTCCCCGAAAACTCTTGATAAGAGAAATCCTGACATTCAATCCCACCTGTTTGAAGAAAACACTTGCTGCTCCTATGTCATGATTTATTGATATGAACAAAAGAGGTTGAGACAAGGGTTCAGGTAAAAATGACTGGTCCCGATATCAAGGCAGTGGTTTCCTTCTGTTGACATAAAGGAGCTTAACAAAACTGGACTTAATGGGAATCAGAGTAACCTCTCCATTGTTTTGGGGTCAAACATGGCACAAAGGAAGATGGTCATCATCTCAGTCCTGGGTCACCTCTGTGGGAGATCCTCAGGGTAGCTTCCTCTTCACAAACACCTTCAGCTGCTTCATCAATGTCTCCCCAACCTCACCCTCCGCAACATAAGAACAGAAGTGGGGATGGTCGCTGAAGATTCCACTATGTTCAGAACATTTTGTCCCCCCTCAGCTCCTGAACTGGTCTGTGTTCATGTGCAACAAGACCCAGACTCCATTGAGACTTGTGCTGTTAAAGTATCAGTAACATTCATGTAACAGCACTGCCTGACACTGCACATTGCCCCAGTAAAAATAGAGTTCATTCAGCACCTCACGCTAGTTTCACAGGAATATGAGGAAGCCATTCAGCCCATTGACACGATTGGAGAAGAACAGGGACAGCCCATTCAGTGCCTCCAGCCTATTACTCAGGAAGAGAAGGAGTCTAGTGTGATAGACCACACCAGAGCCCCTCGAAAATATTGGAAGGCAGTCTCCTAGACTCTAATGTTTTCTTATTTTAAAGGGAATGTAAATTGTCTGTTCCAGATGCAATGTGACTGGTCAAAATACTCGGTGTGAAGCTCAACACTATTTAAACACGAAAGATAAAATGAAACCAAAGAAAAAGGAAATTAGAATAACTTAATTCTATTGGACAAGTTATCAGAATAATATAGCGTGGAGATATTACTAATGAACTGTTCCGATATACGAAAATCCCATAAAGACAGCCTTTGGCAAAACTGAATATTCCGTCACAGATTGCCACAAACTCAAAGATCCTAATCTGTGAGAGCTGGTCACACCCATTCAGGCTGCATTAAAATAAACCCAAGGCCTCCCTCGCTGTTTACTCAAGTGGTCTTAACTAACCAGCTTGGTAACGATCATTCAATCTCTCTCTTAAAAGAAACCAGGACAAAATAACCTCTTAAAGCTGCAGCATCATCACACTTGTCAGTACATCGAGCTTTCAAACAGGAACCAGGGGTAAAAGGTCTGGCCCTTGGCCCTGTCCAATTGGACAAGGAAGAAGTCATTCAGTCCCCTGAGTCAATTACACAGAAACGGAACGAGGCCATTCAGCCCCTTGAGTTACTTACACATGAACAAGAGGAGGCCATTCAGCCAGTTGAGCCACTTATACAGGAACAGTAGAAGGCCATTTCCACCTCAATGCACTTACACGGGGGCAGAATAGGGTAATTGATGCTGATCCTGATGAATGTCTTATGCCCAAAACGTCGACTCTCCTGCAGTGCTTTTCCAGCAAACCACTGTCTACTCTGATCTCCAGCATGGGCAGTCCTCACTGTCTCCTAATAGATGCTCTAACGTGATGAACAATTGGAGCAGAGGCTGCACAAACAGACTGCTCCACATTGTACCTCGTGGCGCCAACGCTCATGATACACATGTGGGACTTTAACGTGGGTTACTCGCGGTGAGCAGGGAAATCATATGTGTTGTGTGAAATCTCAAGAAGGCATGTACCATCTCCGAGAAGGCTGCCTGGTGTTCTCTATGTAGGGTGGAAGCTGGTGGGAATGGCTACCTGTTTCAGATGGAAGGTATTGTGGCTGCTGTTGGGGATTGTGAATAACCTGATGTTCAGTACAGGGTTCACACGCCGACTGCACAATAACATGGGGAGAGTTAATTTAGGCAAATAAACTATTAGGAAAGTCACGATAGACTGATGAATGGACTCTCTAAGTTCAAATAATGGTGATCTTGTTCATGTTGACCTTGTCTAGTGCATGTCCTGTTCAGTGTAACCTGTGTGCCTTACTTTGTCCAAGTCTATTTCCACCCTATGATTTGTCTGGCCTTGCTTAATATGATCTTCCCCCACTGCTCATAAACAACGTGTTTCCCTGTACTGAGGTACACGTGACAATAAATCAAACCAATCAATCCTGGGTAAAGTATGGAATTTCTCTCCCTATCAATGTCTCTTTTGGAAATAAGTGATCGCTGCCACTCTTCGTGTTTCAGCATCACCATTTCTTCGTCTCTCACAGCTCTACAGATTAAACACTCAGCTTATTCACTCTATCCTCATATTACCATCACCCATGTCTGTGGTAAGGAGATCATTCCTTGCAAAGGAGATCAAATCTGTACAGAGTGCCCCAAATGCTCTCTCAGCAAGGCTCTACAACAGCAGGAAGATGCCTTTACTTATGTCCTCGAATCATCTTACAATGAAGCACAGCATACCATTGACTGCACCCATTACTTACACAGGGTTTGATTCGGAGCAGTCAGCATAGACTTGTGAGTGGGAGATCATGCTTCCCAAATTTCTTAGAGTTCTTTGGTGAAGTGACCAGGAAGGTTGATGAGGACAGAGCAGTCGACGTAGTCTCTATGGATTTCAGTATGGCCTTTGAGAAGGTTCCACATGGCAGGCTGCTCAGGAAGGTTCCATCACGTGGAATGCTGGGGGAACTGTCCAATTGGATACACAGTTGGGTTGATGGTCGGAAGCAGAGGGTTTAGTGGAAGGATGTTTGTCAGACCGGAGGCTGGGCCCATTGCTGTTTGTTATCTATGATTTGGTTGAGAATGTACAAGGTATGATTAGTAAGTTTGCAGATGACACTAAAATAAGTGGTAGCGTGATCAGTGAGGAAGTTTATCAGAAATTGCAGCAGGGACTTAATCAGGTGGGGAAGTGGGCCGAGAAATGGCAAATGGAATTTAATATAGATGGGTGATGTCTTACATTTTGGGAAATCAAATCAAGGTAGGAGTTTCATGGTGCATGGAAAGATCTTCAAGAGTGTAGTGGGCAGAGAGACCTTGGAGTTCAGGTGCACTGTTCTCTAAGAGTGGAGTCACAGGTAGACAGGGCAGTGAAGAAGGCTTTTTGCACAGTGGCCTTCATCAGGGAGGACATTGAGTACAGAGAAGCTGGGAAGTTATGTTGCAGTTATACTGGACTTTGGTCAGGCTGCACTTAGAGTATTGTGTTCAGTTTTGTCACATTGTTATAGGGAGGATGCTATTAAATTAGAAAGAGTGCAGAAGAAATTTTCAAGGACGTTGCCAGGACCCATTGGTCTGAGTTATAGGGAGAGTTTGGACAAGCTAGCACCTTTTCTTTAGCGTGAAGGAGACTGAGGGAGTCCTTATAGAGCTGAATAAGATCACGATGGTAGGGTTAATGCTCTCAGTCTTTTTCCAAGGTGTAGAGAATCGAGGATTAGAGGGGATCAGTTTAAGGTTAAAGGGGAAGGAATAAAAGGGAACCTGTGGGGCCACTTCTTTACACAGAGGGCTGGGACGTGGATGAGCTGCCAGCAGATGTGGTTGAGGGGGGTACATTAACAACATTTCAAAGCATTTGGATAAATATGTGGATAGGAAAAGTCTAGGATGATATTGGCCAACTGCAGGGAATTGGGGTTAGCGTGGATGGACATTTACAAGGTGGACTCGAACCCCTCTGTTAATTAAAACCAAACACCCAGAAAAGCTCGCCTCACCTCGTAATCTGTTAAAATATGAGCGACAGCGATCTCCTACATTCCACTATTTAAACAAAAATTAACAAGTTAGTTTCTTAACTTTAATAGTGAACACTAGAGGGGCTTCACAAATACAAGCCCCTCTTTTCTTAGCTACTTACTATCTGACTCTGACTCTGTCAAAATCTGCTGTTCCAACAACCCACATATGAAACATTACAATCTCAAGACCACACAGTCTCTATCTTCCCTGCTGTGTTCACTCTTCCAGCTGCTGATCTCCCTGGGTCATGTTTTTATTGCAAGTAGGTTTACATGAACATGTATCTTTGATAGAGAGTGTTTGGGATGGTCAGTTAGCACTCCTGCTCTACAGCAGTTACTCTGCTGTTGGATGGCAGTGGCTCTCCCTCGAGTGTTCAAAATGCTGGATTTATATACTTCCAATGATACAATAATTCTCACATTTGATTGCTTTCCAGGTACCCAAACAATAATATTCAAATTCCGTTGGCTTCTGGTATCCTGAACGTTATTTAAACACTTTGGTTGTATTTGAATTGTTGTCAAAACAGCAACCAAAACCCAGGTATCATTTCCCAGCTAATTGTGACATATGGAACAATCAGACATTTAGCTGGCATCTGTGCTGTACTTTGTATTCAACAAAACCCGTTCTGTCTTAAAGTGACCTGACCTGCTTTCGGCTTCATAACACCACCCCCCTTCAGAAAAAAAAAGGGACCATCAGAATGAAAAGATGGCTTCGTTTCCTTTCCTCTAATTCTTAATCCCATTATTATGAAATACAAAAGTATTAATCTCAGTTATATCATTCATATTAATTTTGCACACATATAAAACACTGGGATAAGTCAAATCTTATCAACACCTGTTCCTTTAAATCCACGATAACACATCTGCTATCACATTTTAGGACCCACAGCATGTACATTGTGTAAGTTTAAAGTCAGCGTGATAAGACTCCAATGAAATATTCTCATATTCTGGTCTTTAAATATTCCAAAAAACGCGAGAGGTTTGTCGTTGTCCACAACCATCTCCAACAATTTATTTGTCACATAAACATTAAAATATTGTCAGGCCAGTGCGAAACTTAGTCATTCTTTTTCAGTAATGGAGATGTTGTATTTTGTTTCTGGTGGATATTGAGTTTTTTTGACAAGTAGCCAATTAGCCATTCAATCCCATCATCATCTTTCTGAATCAATACATCTCCGACCCCTATATCCCGAGGGTTTCAGAATATTTGGTATGGCTAAAACTGGTGCGGTGATTAATCCTGCTTTAAAATTCTCAAATGCCTCCTGGCATTGTTCTGTCCACCACAATTCTGTGTTCTTCTTTACTAAGTCCATCAGTGGTGCCAATACGCTGCTGAAGTTTGGAACAAACTTCCGATAGAATCCACTCAGTTCCAAAAATCGAAGCACCTCTTTCTTCGAGGATGGTTGTGGAAATTCCTCAAAGCCCTTCGTCTTTGTGTTCCATGGGGTCAATCTTCCATGTCTAATGTAATGTCCCAAGAACGGCACCTTTGCCTTCGTGAATTCTGTTTTCTTTAAGTTTATTACCAAGTTTGCTTCTTGTAATCGTTCAACATGCTCTGCCAACTGTAACGTGTGAGCTTTAAATCACTTGCTAAAGGTCACTACATCATACAGCTAAACTGCACAATTTGTTCATCTGACTGTAACTCTGTTCCTGAGTCACTAAACCTGGCTGTGAAGGGAATTCCTATCACTGGTGACAATACTAATACGTCATCCCCACAGGAAATCGTCAAAATTTCAGAGTTTTTATCTGCCACTTGCTTCATTCTATGCTGTGCCCTTCAGGTGCTGTTTAGCGAACTCACCTACTCCATCTAATCTCTCCCTCACCTCAGATACATAATCCGAGTGTGAGATCTCTGACTTCGGTCCTGTCAATTTATATTCAATTAATTTCAAAGGACCTCTTACTTCATGTACATATATTAACTCAAAGGAAGTAAACTGAGTAGATTTATTTGGGGCAAATAATTTTTGTCCAATGGCAAACAATTCAATGAGACACCTTCATTCCAATCATTCCGGTAATCCTGACAGTACACTGTTAATATGGTCTTCAGCGTCTGATGCTAACTTTCCAAGGCTCCCTGGGATTCAGGATGGGACGCCCTTGATTTAAACTGCTGTATGCCTAAGCGATCCATGACTTCCTTAAACAGCTGAGCGGTAACATGAGACCTTGGTCTGACTGAATCTCTCTGCGGAGCCCACAGTGAGTAAAGAAAGATACCAACTCCTCCACCTCCCTTTTTACCTTAACACTCCATAATAGAATTGCCTCTGGAAATCTGGTAGACACATCCATTATGGCTAGCAAATAATGGTTTCCACCTTTTTTTTAGATAGGGGAGCGACACAACTAATCATAACCTACGTGAAATGTTCTTCGGATGCAGGACTTGGTAACAAAGGTGCTGGTTTTATTACTGCCTGTGACTGACCTATCGTTTAGAATGTTTGACATGTGCAACAAAAAAAAAACCACGTACTTGTGCATTCCAGGCCACTAGAAATGCCTCTGTACCTTAACCTGATTCTTCTGTCCACCTAGGTGACTCCCTGCAGTTAGTTTATGTGCTACCCGTAACACTGTACGTTACTGCTAACACAATATCGTGCACTTCAGCCCATTTCCCTTCTGCAGTAACCTATCGGGGTCTCCATTTTAATTTTATGATTCTATCTTTAAGTTAATAATGTTCGACAATATATTCTGATTCCTTTTCTGTGTGTGTGCATGTGAATGTGTGTGTGAATGTGTGTGTATATATCTGTTGTAAGTCCATGAGCCTTTCTGGACTAAACCCCTCTGCCTGATCCTCTGCCTGTTCAGGTTTTTCCTGCACCGTGACATCAAACAGGGGGTCAGTTCACTAAGCATCAACTCCTTTGGCTTTTCATTTCGGTTTTCCTTCCTGCTCTAACTTATGACAGTGGAATCTTGTTACTACACAGTCTGGAAAAAATCCTGGGTATTTTTCTTTTAACTCCCCAATTCCCTAGTTTTCCTTTTGCCTTCTCCAACACAAGGGGTGCCACTCCCACCTTGGATCCTGTTAAATTTTTCACAAGAATAAACTATATTCCTGGAACTGACACTCTGTTACTCACTGTCACTGTTACTGCCCCAACCTTGATTTGGCATTCCATCCTGATGTCACACAAGGGAATGCTTAATTTCTAACCCCATTCCACAAATTGTCACGATCTTGATTAATATGACAGAAAGAGTGAAAATACTTTCATCTCTCACTATTCGAGGCCGAGAGAAAGTGAGAGCTGCAGATGCTGGAGGTGAGAGTTGAAAAGTGTGGGGCTGGAAAAGCATAGCCAACCAGGCAGCATCTGAGGGGCAGAAGAGTTGACATTTCAGGCATAAATTCTTCATCAGGAAAGTGGGAGGTGGGGTAAGGGAGGGGGAAGGGGGCCGAGAAATAAATAGGAGAGTGGGAGTGGAGCTGGGTGTACGATAGCTTGGAAGGCGATAGGTAGACGCAGGTGGGGTGTGATGGTGATAGCTCGGAGAGGAGGGTGTTGTGGATAGGTGGTAGGACAACTAGAACCCTCAAACTAGAACCATCATCCACGTTGACTTCACCAAATTCCAAATCTCCCCTCCACCAACCTCTCCCATATCCAACCGTTCAACCTAGCACTGCCCTCTTGAACTGCCCTAACTGGCCATCTTCCTTCCCACCTACCGACTCCACCCTCCAAACCGATATATCACTATTACTCCAACCTACATCTTCTTATCGCCTTCCCGGTGACCCTCCCACCAGCCCAGCTACTGCCCTCGTATTTATCTTTCAGCCCCCTTGTCTCCGCCCCCCCCCCAAATTCCTGACGATGGGTTTCTGCCTGATATTCAATTGTCTTGCTGTCTGGATGCTGCCTGATCTTTTGTGCTTTTCCAGCGTCTCTCTTCTCACCTATTAGAGACTGAGCAGATCCCACATCTCACAAAATTATAACTTCTTGTCCTTCTCCCCCGATCTTTCTAAGTAAACTTTATCTACAGAGGTGAATTCTTTCAGAGATCAGGTACCGACTCCATACCCAGACCCTGCCTCGGCTGTGCACTCTCCTGCAGCTCCTCGGCTCTACTTGGGGTCTCCTTTACCAGTTTCACTAATGCCACTGGCTTAGCCTCTTCTACCGCATCTTTCCCCAAAGTGCCTTCCTTCGACGACCATCACAGTGTGTCCCAGCTTACTTCAATGAGAACACCTTTTCCCAGTGCCCTCCTTAAACCATCAGCACTGTCATTTTATGTGTTCCACTCCCTTATACTGAGAACACCTGAGGCCTTTCACCTCCTTTCAACCCCTTTGGGCTTCTTTTTTCACCTGTGGTAAACTATTGTGCGCTACTGTTTGCTTTGTAATGTGTGAACTTCCCTTCTCCCAATTTCTATCCCTCATTGCATGTAAATTCTCCCGGAAGCTAAATTTCATCTCATGCACCAATGCATATTTACCTGCCATTTCTGCCGCGCTTCTCGCTTCTTGAACTTTCTGTTCATGCACATGAATTCTTACCATTTCTGGAAGTGAGTCTTTAAACATCTCCAGCATAATAATCTCCCTTCGAGCCTCACAGGTCTTATCTATTTTTAAGTCCAGCACACAACTATCAAAATGACTGCAGTTAATTCTTTCAGACTTAACATAAGTCTGACCTGGTTCCGTCTCTATTTTTCTGAACCTCTGTCTACATGCTTCTGGTACCAATTCATAGCCAATCAAAATAGCCAATTTGACACCTGCATAATCTCTTGATCCCTCATCTGACAGCGCTACACATACCTCACCAGCTGTGCCCACCAGCTTAGTCTGAACGAGCATTCCCCACAAGTTCACTGGACACGTCATCTGCCGAGTCATTTTTTTCAAATGAAATAAAAAAAGTCTTGACATTTTTCTCACCGAAATATGGCAAGGTACTAATATATTTGTATACATGCCGACGTTCTCCCTTCATCTCCATCCTGTTAATTCAACTTTCTTGTCTAATTCCCAACTTCTGAATCTCAAATTCTCTCTCTCTTTCTTTTTCCTCTCCTCTTTTTTCTCTCTCTGTTTCCGTCTCTTTCTTTATCTTCTAACTTCAGTTGCCATATTTGCAATTTAAGTTTTTTCTAACTCGACTGCACTTGTCTGTTTCTTTGATACATCAAATTGCTTGACCAAATCCATTACAATTTCAGCTTTCCTTTTGTCCCTGGTTAAACCCAATTCCAACCTATTTGCTAATTCTAAAAAATGTCCTGCTTCTGTCTTTCTAAACTTTCTTGGCAAATTTGGGAACCTCTTTAGTAATTTTAAAAGCCTTTTCCCTCACTTTTAATTTAAACAACCACCAGTAAACAAAATTAAACAGATTTTCAGACCGGTTTTATTTGAAGATCTACGTCACTAATTGCAACGTGTTGGAATGTGCTGGGACATTTTGTACCTGAAATCTGTTCAAATCTGTCCCAGTCCATTACGGCATGGCCCCAAACTGTGGAGACATCTATGTCGAGCACTTCTGTTAATTAAAACCACAAACCCAAGAAAGCTCACCTCACCTCGTAATCTGTTAATACATGAGTGACAAAGAACTCCCAAATTCCACTAATAAAAGAAAAATAACAGTTTGTATGTATGCAAGTTAGCTCGCTGTGCTTGAAGGTTTGTTTTCTGATGATTCGATACTATGACTAGGTAACATCATCAGTGAGAGTCTCTGCTGAAGTGCTGGTGGTATGTTGCGCCTCTCTATTTTTAGGTCTTGGGTTCTTAAGATGGGTGATGTCATTTCCAGTTCTTTTGTTTTACAAGAGTAGGTAGATAGGATCTAAATTGATGCGTTTATTGATGGACTTCTGGTCAGAATGCCTTTCCTCTCAGAATGTCCTTGCGTGTCTTAGTATATGTGTACTTTGTCTCAGTCAAAGTGGTGCCCTTCTTTGTCTGTATGTATGGAACATAGTGATAGTGCGTCCTGTCTTTTGGTGGCTAGTTGGTGTTCGTGTATCCGCGTAACACAACAACAGGACAGTTTCAATGGTGGAACAATGATTTTATATGCACTGTTTAATCAATGTGTGTGTGCAGGTAAGTAACATTTTTCATATGTGCACAACACATTCTAAATGAATAACGGAGACACAGTTAACAAAAAGTGATGCATATGATGTAAAGAATTTATAAAACATTAAAACATCATTTGATTCTCATCTAAAATGATATGTTCCCTTTCTCTCAACGATCCCTCCTTTTCTGGAATTCTCCACTCCAATCTCTCCTTCTTATCAGGATGTGTTATAAATGCTTGCTTCTGGTGTCCCAACTCATTTCAGTTAATCCCCTTTCTACCAGAATTCAATATGTTGGCCTGTTGGATATTTTCCAAAGCTAGTGTCTGTCATATTATTGGAAATAAAAATTCTGGCATCAGAGCCAGCATTTGAACACATTGCTCTGTTGTCCATGCACTATACAAAGGACCACAGCGCACAGGAATTGCCAAAACATTGAGGGATATGCATCTACTTCTTTCGATGATCTAGTTTTCTCATTTTTCACATTTCCTCATCTATGTTGTCTCGCTCTTTCTCTCTTTGTATCTAGTTAAGAAATTTACCAATTATTCTTTGCGTCTCTTCTCTCAAAGCTCCTTCTTTCAGTTTATATCTATTGCTCTCTTCTTGATGTAATGTGATTATAAATGTGCAATGTAACTTCAAAGGCATGCGGGAGGAGCTGGCCAGAGTTAATTGGAAGGAGAGCCGAGCTGGGCAGACCATGGAACAGCAAAAGCAGGAATTTCTGGGGATATTTTGGAGGATATCAGAAATTCATCCCAAAGGAGATGAAACATACTCATGGCAGGACAAGGCAACCATGAGTAATAAGGCATCAAACCAAAAAAAGAAACATACAATGTGGTGAAGATGATTGGGAATCCAGAGAATTCATTGGCTCTGAAACTACATAAGGCTGGCATCACTGACACTACAGAGCTCTTAATCATGGTCAGGGAGAGAAACAGAGGAAACACATTCACTTTAAACACAGAAAATGGTATTACTCAAGGAAAAAGATTCAGATGAATTAAACAATTGAATTAAAATCAGTTAATTGTTTTGCAGAATGTGTCAGATTGAAAGCATGACCCGGGAAGAGGCCCTCAGCAGAATGACAGTATGAAAATGGAAGTGGTACCACATCAGAAACCAGAGTAGGTCACTGAGTACATGACTGATGGGTGAATGGGTCTCGATGTGAACTAAGGGACAGACAGCAGAATTGCATTGCAGATATTGCAGCTCAAAACTGCGTATTTATGTAGTGCTGTAGACTACAGCAGCAGGAGAAGCAAAACAGCATTCAACCACAACCTGTAACTTTTAGCCTCGAATAATTTCCTCAGTCTGCCATTGCCATCAATATGATCTATGTTTCAATAATGACTGTGGGTGAACATGACTGGGTCAGAACCACGTGAACCTAAACCTGATGCTCACCCATTAAAGCTACCACATTTGACCAACAAATCTGATCAAAGCTCCGCAATCCTGTCACATTCTGACATAACTGGTGATGGATGATTAAACAAATGACTGGAGCAAAGGGCTCCACAAATATCCCCACCCTCAGTAATCGAACAGCTCTGTCCATCAGTGTAAAAGACCAGGATGTGGTATCTGCACCACCCTCAGCCAGAAGTGTGGAGTTGATGATCCACCTCACCCTCGCCATGATACCCACAGAATCACAGATGCCCGTCTTCAACCAATTCAATTTGCTGTTCGTGACATGAAAAAACAGCTGAACACAGTACGTACGAAAAAGGCAATGGTCCCTGACCCCATTCCTGTAATAGGACTGAAGACTTGTGCTGCACAACAAGCCGTGTCCCTGGGGAAACTGTTTCATTCCAGCTCCAACTCTGACATCTCCCTGGTAATGTGGAAAATTACTCAACTATGTCCAGTTCCTAAGAGGATTATAATTACAATCTGACCAGTTACCTCCCCCTCAGACCCACCTCGACAGTCAAATTGGTGGGAGTTCTTTTTGACAGAGTTATCAAACAGCACAGAAATAACCTGCTCAGTATGATTTCAGATAGGTCCCCATGTAGAGATGGTGCAGCTGTGGAAAAGTCACTGGATTACTAATCCAGACCAGGCTAATGCACTGGCAGCTGGTGGAAGTTAAACACAATTGACAAAATATTAGGATGCAAAATCTGGTGTCCGTAAATAGTGACCTTCAAGCCAATGTCGATTGTTCACACCAATTTGCTTCACAAATGTCCTTTTAGAAAATGAATCTCCCGTGCTTTCCTGGTCTGGCCTAAACGTGACTGCAGACACACAGACATGTGATAAACTCTTCAATGGTCTCTGAATCCGCCAAACAAGACATTCTATTGTATCAAACTCTTCCGAGGTCTAAAGGATAAAACCGGACAGAACACCCGGGCCCAGCCTCAGTATCGGAATAGGGAATGAGAAACACAGTCCTGTTGACCGTGCAGAGACCTCCTTCCTAACATCTGAGAGCTTGTGACAACATTTACAAACTACATAGAAACATCGGGAATGGAGTAGGTCATACAACACATTGAGCCTTCCCCCATTCCAGTTCATGTTCAAATATGTACACACTGCACTTTTCCCACACACTGTACACATCCCTTAATGTGATTAACTGTGGGAATCTATAAAGTAGGAAGTGCACTCGTCCCTTTGGTCTGTCGAGTTTGCTACCCAATTCAATATAATGATACCTGGCCCTTTATTTCCATATCGTTCTCCTTCTCTCCCACCATTCCTTTACTGTCTCTACGTCCGTATTTATTTTCAGTGTCTTGTCTTCCAGGTTCGAGTGCATTCCCCAGGTTCACCAGTCGCTGAGTGCAGACATTTATTGTCATCTCATTGCAGAATGGTCTGTCTGTACCTAATACTGTGGACCCTTGTTTTAGATACCACAGCCAGGGGAATTATTATCCCTGCTTCCAATCCATCTCACCCTGTCAGAGCTTGATATATCTCACTGAGATCTCCACTCATTTTCCTAAACCCCATAGAATACAGGCCCAGTCGCCCCAACCTCTGCTCCCACAACAAGCCTGTCATCACAAAGATCGGTCTGGTCATCCTTCACTGCTCTCCCTCAATGTCAGGTTTGTCCTTTATTATGTACCGAGACCAAATCTGCACAGAATACTGCACAGTGTTTGAGATAGGGTCACACCAAAGCCCTCTACAGCTGCAGTAAGACACCCTTACTCCTGGACTCAAATCCCCCTGAAATGAAGGTCAGCACATCATTGATCTTCCTATCTGGTTCTTGCTCCTGCAATATTGCTTTCAGTGACTGGTTTACAGGGAGATCCAGATCCTTTGCAATGTTGTAGCTCCCCAGTTGGTAGGGCTATGTACACTGGGCAGCGTGTGAATGCCATTCCCAGTATTGACTTCTGGCTTCAGAACTCACTGCGCTGTAGGGACCTCGGAGGGCCGCGCAGAAGGAAACAACAAAAAGACCCATACGTCGCTTTTTAGATCAACATTTTTCAAACGATCCCTTTTCAAATGAAAAGCTGCCAATCTCTTGTTCCCACTAAAGGGTACACCGTCACCTCTACCCACCTTGCTCTCCTTCTGCCACGTATTTGCCCATTCACTCCTCTTGTCTTAGTCATCTTGAAGCTTTTTTACAACCTCCTCACCCACTCGCAATCCAACATCCTTTAGTTCTCTCAGCAGGTTGGGATATATTGTATTTGATTGACGCAACCAAATGTTTAATGGTTATTGTGAACAGATGGGACCCGAGCACCGATACCTGTGATACCTCAGCAACCTTCCTCTGTTCAAAAAATCTGGTTTTTCAATTAATTTATTTTGTGAATCTGGGTGTGACTGGCTGGGCCGGCATTTATTTCTTGTCCCTAGTTGCCCCTTGAGAAGGTGGTGGTGAGCTGCCTTGTTGAACCGCTGCGGTCCACTGTGGATTCAGTGATAGTAACTCCATTGAATGCCAAGGGCAGTGTTTAGATTGCATTTTAGTGGTGATGGTCACGGTCTGGCAATTGTGTGATGTGAATCTTACTTGCCACTTGTCAGCCTGGATACTGTCCAGATCTTGCTGCATTTGGACATAGACTGCTTCAGTATCTGATGAGCCACAATGTTGCTGAATATTGTGCAATCATTGGCGAACATCCCCACTTCTGACCTTAGAATAGAGGCAGGTCATTGCTCAAGCAGCCCTGAAGATGTATGGACCTAGGCCACTGCCCGAGGGACTCCTACAGACTTGTCCTGGAGCTGAGTTGACTGACCTTTATCAACCATGACCACCTTCCTACATGTTAGGTATGATTCCAACCAGCGGGGAGTTTCCCTCTGATACCCATTGATTCCAGTTTTGCTAAGGCCCCTTGACACCACACTTGGTCGAAGGCAGCCTTGATTTAAAGGGCTATCGCTCTCACCCCACCTCTGTAATTCAGCTCTATTGTCCATGTTTGAACCACGGTAATGAGGTCAGGAGCTGAGTGGCCCTGGTGGAGCCCAAACTGAGCGTCATTGACCTGGGTATTGCTGGGCAGGTGCTGCTTGAAAGCACTGAGACCTTTCACCACTTTACTGATGATCGAGAGTAGACTGATGGGTTGGTAATTGGCCGGATTGGATTTGTTCTGCTTTTTATATACAGGAGACACTTGGGGTAATTTTCCACATAATCAGGGAAATATAATTGTTGTAACGGTATTGGAACAGCTTGGTGAGGGCAGTGACAAGGTCTGGAGAACAACGTTTCAGTACTATTGACAGAATATTGTCAGAGTATGTACCCTCTAGGGTATCCAGTATCTCCAACTGAATCTAGATATCGCATGGAGTGAATCAAATTGGCTGATGACTGGTAACTGAATTGTTGAGGACCACTGGAGGAGGCTGAGGTGGATCACCACTCAGCACTTCTGACTGAAGATTGTTGCGAATGCGTGAATATTATCTTTTGCACTGAAGTGCTGGGCTTTTCCATCATTAAGGATGGGGATACTTGTGGAATCTCCTTCTCCGACGACTTGTTTAATTGTCCATAACTATTCTCAACTAGAAGTGGAAGGACTGCAGAGCTTAGATCTGATCCGTTGCTTGTGGAATCACTTAGCCTGTCTGTCACTTACTGCTTATGCTGTCTGGAGCACAAGTAGTCCTGTTTGGTGACTTCATCAGGCAGACACCTCATTATCAGGTATGCCCGGCGCTGCTCCTGCCATCCTGCACACTCCATTGAACCAATGTTGATCCTCTGGTTTGATGGTAATTGTTGTGAGGAGGATATGCCAGGCCATGAGGTTGTGCTGGAGTACAATTCTGCTGCTATTGATGACCCGCAACACGTTATGGAAACCCAGATAGATCTGTTCGAAGTCTGTCCCAGTTAGCACGGTGATAGTGCCACCTAAAATGGTGGAGGTTATTCTCAATGTGCAGGTGTGACTTTATCTCCACAATAACTATGCAGTGGTCATTCTTACCGACACTGTCATGGACAGATACTTCTGCAACTGGCAGATTAGTAAGGCTGTGGTCAAATATGGCTTTTCCCTCTTGTGGGTTTCTTCACCACCTGCCGTAGACCCAGTTTCTCATTTATATCCTTTAGGATACGGCCAGCTCAATCAGTAATGCTGCTGCTGAACCACTCTTTTTGTGGACATTGACGTCCCTAACCCAGAGTTACCTTAAATTAAACCTTAAATCTTACCTTAAATACAATGTCAGGCTGTTGCTCCACGTGTCTGTTTATTTCTATTCACTGTTTCTTGCCTGCTGTCCCATTCTAGAAACATGACCATATATTTGCCCCAATCCACTAAGATTTGAATTTGCAAATTAGGCTGGGAGCTTTATCAACATTTTTCTGAAAATCCACGTGTTTTACATCCATTGTTTCTCTTTCATTTGTCTCCCAGTCTGTTTCTCAAACATAATTCCCATTTCATAAATCTATGTTAGTGTTGTCTATGACCATTACTTTCAGTCCCAATGATTTCTCCCAAACCATTTATTTACTATGTTCTGTGTTCCATGTACTATTTCGTTTTCCAGACCAGACTTGGTTTTCCTGGTATTGTCAGAAAGTTCTGTAAAGACAGAACTGAAGTTGGGGATTCATAGTTTTGCCATTTCCCTGTTTCCCATTCTCCATTCTCTGGTTTCAAACTGGAAAGAAACTGCACTGTTTTTTCATACTTCTCACATTGACATAATTTGACAAGCTATAACAGTTCACTCTTATAACCTTGTGAACATTATCTTCAGAAACCCATCAATTCCTATCTTAAGCTGCTCAGCTCCACATCAGACACGCACAGGAGCATAGTCTCTGTACCAACAGAAATACAGCACGATCTATATTAGTCCCACTTTCCAACACCAGACACATAGCCTGGAATGTTATGAAAGTTCCAAATGCTCGTCCAAGTACTTTTAACGTTGAGAGGTTAGCCGTGATAATTCCCCACTCAGGAAGTACATTCCAGACCTCAACACCCTCTGGGTGAAAAAAAGTAATCTTTAAATCCTCTCTGAACCTCAAACCCTTCACTTTAAACGTGATGTCCCTTGTTCTTGACACATTGTCTAGAAGGAACAGTTGTTGTCTGTCCACACTGTCCATGCCCCTTGTTAACTTATCCTTCTGAATCACATCCCCCTCAGCCTCTCCGTCCAAAGTAAACAACCCGAGCTTATCTCGCCTCTCCCCATAGCTGATATGCTCCATCCCAGGGAACATCCTGGTGAATCCCCTCTGCAAACCCCTCCAGAACAATCACATCCATCCTGTAATGAGGCTCCCAGAACGACATACAGTACTCCAACGTGGACTAAACCAAGCCCTGTATAGCACTTATAATCTACTCCCTGCTTAATAAACGCTACACCCAAGGTTCAATTCTCAGCTAGTCTATTACCCTGTTCAGTCACATTCAGGGATGTGTGGAGAAATACCCTCTGACCTTCCTAGTGTGCTGCCAATCATTGTGTACACCCCATGTCTGGTTCCTCCTTCCAAAGTACATCACCTCATATTTATCAGGATCACATTCCATCTGCCATTAATCTGCCCATCTGATCATTCCACTTGTATTTTCCTGTAAAATCAGAACTTCCTCCTCAATGCCAACCATTCGGCCAATCTTTGTGTCAAACACAAACTAACTTATCACAATTCCCACCCCTCCACCCACTCCCCCTCCAGATTCACATCTATACCATTTATGAATGCTACAAACAATAAGGGACACAGCACTGATCCCTGTGGTACACCAGGGAACACTGGTCTCCAGTCACACAAACAGCCTTCTCCCACCACCCTCTGTCTCCTGACACTAAGACAAATTTCGTTGTAACTTTTCAAGTTATCCTTGATACTCTGAGATTTTACTTTATGTTTTTCAGTTTCCCATGTGGAACTTTGTCAGAGGCCTTGTTGCAAATCTAAATAAGCGACCTCCTCAAACTAATTCAATCAAATTCATTAGATGTGACTTCACTCTGATAAAGTCATGATGGTTATCCCTGATCAAACCTTGTGACTCTGATTGGAGTTCGATTTTCTCCTTCTCTATTTTCTCCAGTAGTTTCCTGAACAGTGATCTAATACTCGCTCGTCCATAGTTACCTTGGCAAATCTCTACCACCCTTACTGTGAAGTGGAATCATATTAGCTGTTCTCAAGTCCCTCTGGCACCTCCCCTGTGGTCAGATTCCAATTAAAGTCTCCTCCCTTGACTCCAACATTATCCAGACCTGTGGATCGGTCCAATTTTATACCAGACACAGCCTCACACCCCCGCTCGTATTTTACATCAATCTGTTCAAGAGCTTTCCAGTCCATCTTCTCGAATTCTGTACCTGCATCCTCCTTCTCCCAAGTAAAACAGCTGTGATGTTTACATGTAACAATCTATCAATGTTCTCCGGCTTGACACACTGATTGCCCCCCTTTGGTTTCTGATGGATACTAACTATTTGCTGATTATTCTGTTCTACTTGCCCGTGTAGAATACCGTGAGATTCTCCCTAATCTCGCCTGCTTGCCCTTCTCCATGTCTCTCTGTTATTCAGTCCCCTCTATGTTCCTAAGTTTCTAAGTTTCACTACAATCACCTCTCATCTTTTGAAATTCGAGATCACAGGCTGAGTTTCCCCATCAGACGATCTTGCCATTATATGGATTAATCTGGAGAATACCTTTCGCAGTTCCTCTGTAGTCAGTATATTCTATCTTAGATTGGGACTCCAAACGGTACGCAATACTCTAAGTTTAGTCTCAGCAACACTGTTTCCAGCTGGTACACGACATTTTCTATATTCCAATTACATTCACATGAATGTAAACCTAATTTTTAGTTTCCTATTTGCATGCGTTCTTCCCAATTCCTTTCACTTTAACTTTCCTTATGATGTTAGTGGGAGAGTTCTTAATGAAAGATCCTCCTGAATATCCAACGATACGTTATCCACTAGCTCCTTGTTGCCTACGTCCACAAGAATCATCTTCCAACCATTCCAAAAAATGTTTGCCACTTATGGTTTTCATTTCATCGATGCATTATCATCCTCCCCAGTTTTCCAATTACCTTCTATATATCCAGTAACACGTTCTTTGTAATTCAGCCCAAGAGACACCCAACCGCGGAGTTAACTGATCGGTAGTTCACCACTCTCCATCTTCATCCCTTCTTAAACTGTTGGATAATATTTATAACTTTTGCCACATCCAGATTGGCTAAACATCTTTCCGGAATGTATTGGAAAATAACGTGATAATCTGCGATGCATTCAATATGCCGTTTGCTGCTTCCTCTGGAATTCTTGTATGAAGTACATCTGATCTGTCAGATTTATAGATACTCAATCCAGCTTTCTTTTCAAAGATGACCTCAACACTGATAAGAATGGTCTTAGACTTTACTTACACAAGTCCCATGGTCACTTGGTATTTCTGGGAGAATTTCTGGATATTCTGCCTTGAAGATAGACCCAAAGAAATTGTTTCTTTCCCCTGTGATTTCTCTGTTCTCTACAATAAATTACCCTGTCCGCACACCTACTGTTCCACATGTGACCTTGTTTTTAGTTTTGTTTCATACACTGATGTACTTTTTTTAAAGCAGTCTTTATGTTTTTTTAGCAGTCTTTATGTTTCTCTTCAGCAGTCTTTATGGTTTTCTTTAGCAATCTTTATGTTTTTCTTTTGTTTGCATTCTGTTTCGCTTTTTGATTTCCTTCTCATTTTCTTGGTCATCCTTTACTGGGTCTACATTTCTCTGAATCCACTGGCTTACAACAACACTTGGCATTTTTCTAAGCTGCCTCCTTTGACCTAATAGGTAGTTAAAGGTGAGGCTGAAAGGGTTAGGTCGGAGAGGAGGGTGGACCAGATTGATGGGAAGGAAGATGAACACATTGGAACGTTCAAAAGGGGGAGTGTGCTGAGTTGGAATATTGGACTGGGATAAGGTGGAGTTACGGGAAATGGGGAAACTGGTGAAATCTACATTAATTCCCTGTGGTTGGAGTGTCCCAAGGCAGAAAAGGAACCTTTCTTCATCCATGCTTCGGGTGGTTAGGGTTTGGTGATGGAGGAGGCCCAGGACTCTCATGTCCTTGGCAGAGTGGAAAGGGGCGTTAAAGTGTTTAGCCACAAGGTGGTGGAGTTGGTCAATGTGGCTGTTCCAGCGATGTTCTCTGAAATGATCCACATATGTCTCGCCAATGTAGAGAAGACCACACTGAGTTTAAAGGATGCAGTAGATGAGGTGTTCTGTCTCCCTTCATCACCTATCACTTTCAACACCACCTTCATCTACATATCGCATTCCGAGCTACCTGCCTCCTGCCACATCCCCTTCTCATTTATCTCTCAGCTCCCTTGACCCAGAAGCCTCATTCCTGATAAAGGGTTGTGCCCGAAACGTCAATGCTCCTGCTCCTAGTACACTGCCCGACTGTGCTTTACCAGCGCCACTGATCTCCACCATCTGCAGTCCCCAATTTCTCCTCACACCTTCAGGACTTGCATGATTCAGATTTATAACAGTTACTTCAAATAAAACAAACACTACCGAGTACTCAAACAGCATAAAAGAAAACCAATGCATTGTGTTCACTGTTCCCAAAAGGTCCTTTACAGCAAAGTTTTCAATTAGTTCTTTTGATCATCCAACATCAATTTCTAAATAACCTGATCTCTAGCTCCGTGCTCGACAAAATGTTAATGCCAGCTATCTAACACATGCTCATGAAATCCGTTTTTCCCAGCATTAGCATTCAGTTGGGTTAACACAGTTTCGATATAATGTAAACAGGACATTATTACTGCAGTAGCCACAAATGTGTACATCTCATTTTCCTGTTTTATAACATGTCCAGCATTTGTATAGCAGCTTTCACTTTGATATCTAACTCCCATCAATGTTTCCTTCTGCTTGCTGTTTTTATGCTCCACCTTACAAGA